>NC_029777.3:69733166-69758906 GCF_000817695.3 Arachis duranensis
ATTGCTGGAAAGCCCAGGATGTCTACTTTCCAACGCCGTTGAGAGCGCGCCAATTGGGCTTCTGTAGCTCCAGAAAATCCGCTTCGAGTGCAGGGAGGTCAGAATCCAACAACATCTGCAGTCCTTTTTAGTCTCTGGATCAGATTTTTGCTCAAGTCCCTCAATTTCAGTCAGAAAATACCTGAAATCACAGAAAAATACACAAACTCATAGTAAAGTCCAGAAAAGTGAATTTTAACTAAAAACTAATAAAAATATACTAAAAACTAACTATATCATACTAAAAACATACTAAAAACAATGCCAAAAAGCGTACAAATTATCCGCTCATCAGCATGCACATCTCGATGGCCCTTTACATCAATGCGCATTGGTCGGCGAGAATGCCTTTTGGTGCCTTTCCTCCCTTGCAACGAAGCCAACACCCGCATAGCCATTTGAATGATTGGATGTCCTCGTTTTTCATCAGAGCGCATTTGAGAAGTATTGACTGATCGTGGTGATTCATGCCCACAAAAGAACTAAAAACCAGATTGTACCTGCATAAATGGACACATCCAAACATTTATGAACAGAAATGTGTAAATTTAGTGAACCTAAAGACTTAATTTGGGTGAACCGAATACTTGTTTGTGTTGTACGTGGTGTCGATTGAAACCATGTCACCAAAATATTCGCATGTAGCCCTGCTTCTTGCGTCGGCCCAGAATGCATGTTTGATGGAGTGATTGCCTTCGAGGTTAAGCTCGAAAAAGAAATTTTGGTTCTTCTCTTTCATTCTTAATAAGTACTTCTCGAATTCTTTGGCATCGTCTTGTTCCGACACATTCCGTACTTCCCTTGTGATGTAATTCCTCACGTCTTTTTCTATAAAACTTAGTTCCCAATGACTGCCGGCTGCTGCTACGAATGATTGGTAAGTGTTTCTCGGTTTGATTCCGGCTTCCTTGTTGGTTTCGATGGTGCAAAGCACGAACATGCTTAGCTCCCTGTGTTGTTTTAGTATCTCTACACGGTCTGGACAACAAGGGTGTGAATGATTTAGAACAACTGTGGAAATTATCCAAAGACCGACGTCCTTCATTATGTGTACGTAAAGCCTGGCTAGACAGTTTAACCCAGCTGAGGTGTTTGTCTTCAGAGTTGGAGATATTTTGGATTTTTACCTCCCCTCTCTGCTACATACGATTAGTTGATTCTTAACCTCGTCTTCCTTCCGAGTCGTGTTCCTTATTTTGGTAGAAAAACCAGCAAGTTTGGAATAATTTTTGTAAAACTTTCCAGCTTCTTTTAGTGTCTTGAAAATTATCCCAATTGTATAATGAATTGAATATGTTATTAAGGTGAAACAATTCTATAGTACTAAATGAATGAAACATTATCCATTATATAAATTCAAATTCGAAAGACTGTCTGCATAATGAACCGAACATGTTTCATAGAGTGAAACAATTGTATAGTACTAAATGAACGGAACATTATCCATTATATAAATTCAAATTTGAAAAGCTTTCTGCACAATGAACCGGACACTTTATTAAGGTGAAACAATTGTATAGTACTAAATGAACGAAACATTATCCATTATATAAATTCAAATTTGAAGAGCTGTCTGCACAATGAACCGAATATTAATTTAAGGTGAATCAATTGTATAGTACTAAATGAACGGAACATTATCTATTATATAAAATCAAATTCATAACACTTGTGTCTACAACTTAGAGATTATCAATTCAATTCAATTCAGAACACCTACGTGCATAAAATTCAATTCAATTTAACAATTGCATTCCAAACCTCATCCGCTTGATAGGATTCAGAAGAATAATCCAAATTGCTTTCATTCAATTGATTTAAAGTTGAATTATTCATTGCTTTGATTCAGAGATAAATGCTATGTCTAGATCGAAAAAAAAGCGAAGAAGATAAATCCAATGTAAGCAGAACAAAGAAGAAAATGAAGAAGATGGATGCGTGCATAGAAGAACGACAAATCTTATTACGTTGAATGGAATGCAAATTGAAGAAGAAGAACGAAAAAGAAGAAGAACTAGCAGAGAAGAACGAAGAAAAACGCGAGTAGAGAAGAAGAAGAACGCGAGCAGAGAAGAAGGTTTAGGTTGTAGCAGAGAAGGTTTACGTTAATATGCTAGGCGCGTGTATCACAAACGAGTTGGAGAGCGGGGGAGGCGTGTCTAGGAAAAACTGCTTGGATAACTTGGATGTATTTTTTGTACGAATGTGGAGCATTATTGATATTATAAAACGTTAAAAACTTTAATTTTTCATATGTTTCATAAAACTATTTGATATCAAATATCTTAAGAAATATTGTGTTAGCAAAAACTCTTACTTGTAAACCAAAGATGCATCTGGTGGCTTATCTCATCAGAGCTGTTGTGCAGTGTGTTCGCGGTCGAGTTGCTCTCTAAAGGTTAGTTGTTAATATTAAATGCCAAATACCGATCAAAGCTAAGCTTAAGCTAAGACACTTTATTCAAGACTTGCAATTTGGAAAAAGAAGCCTCTGTCCATTAATTAATACCAGTACGTCTCATCCAGGCAATCGGGCAAGGATGCCACTACATTTTTTTGCATTTGCATAATTTAAGTAGTAGAAGATTTGTAGCTAACTTTCCATATATAGCATTCTTGATGTAAACTCTATGTCGGTCACCGATGGCTGAAGTCTGAAGTCTGAACCCTTTGTGAACTGCCCAGTAACAGTTATTAAGGACTCTACTTCTTACAACTATTGTAATGTCTCTCTGATCTGTTGCGCAATAATTAAACGATGTCATGACTTATCATTTTCAAACCCGAAGGCAGAGCAACTACATTTTAGAGTTTTATGACAAAAAGCAAATATAAAAAAGTGCAACCACAATAAGCAATCAAGCCGGGAAATGAGTGAGGCCCTTATATTTTGGTCTTTGCATAAGATTAGGTGCTTGGGCTGAAGCCCATCAGACCAGGATTGGGGCTCCTTAAAAATAAGGCCATTAAAAAACAAACGTAAAAGTAGATTAGGATATGGGCTCCAACAGTTTAATAATTAGGCCTTAAAAAGCCCAATTGAGTCCAGTTCTTTCCAACAACCAAAAACAGTGAGCGACAGGTAAAATATAATAATAGAGAGCCCTCAGGACCAAAAAAAAATAAAATAAAAGAGAGCTCTGGAGAGATTTCATAAATATAAATAAATATAAATATAATAATAGAGATCAAGAGCGGATTACGAAAATTCAAATTTCAAACTCAACAGTCACCGCCCCTGGCTCTCTCTTTCTCTCTCTCCTTCCCCCCGACCCCATTTCAGATACATCTCACGCAGACAGAGAGAGGAGTTTCTGAAGCGGATCTATCTATCTATCTCTACTAAACTAAACAGAGTGAAGAAGAGAGGGCATCTTTCTCTATCTCCCTCTCCCACAATCGACAATGTCTCTTCGCCACGAGAAAGAGAAGGGAGTGAACGTGCAGGTCCTCCTCCGCTGCCGCCCCTTCAGCGATGACGAGTTGCGCTCCAACGCCCCCCAGGTTGTCACCTGCAATGACTATAACAGAGAAGTCGCCGTCTCTCAAAACATCGCCGGCAAGCACATTGACAGGGTTTTCACTTTTGACAAGGTATTCTTCAATGGACTTTTGCTACTCATTTGCAAATAATTTTTTTCTTGCTTATAAGCCTTGGATTTGTTCAAATTGAAATTAATGTTGTTTGTATTGACAGAAATGAATAATAATTTTGTTACAAGTTTTTAGAAGTGAATACTGGAGCGACTGTTTTTAGGGTATCCGATGTGTGATCATGTTCTATGTTCTATTTGCAGGTTTTTGGTCCTAATGCACGACAACAAGATCTTTACGATCAAGCTATTATTCCTATTGTAAATGAAGTTCTAGAAGGATTTAATTGTACTATATTTGCATATGGTCAAACTGGTACTGGAAAAACATACACTATGGAAGGTGAATGCAAAAGGTCAAAGGTATGAAGTAGCATCTGTGCTAGTTAGTATTCTACCTATCACAATGAATGTGATTTTGATTTATTTGACTGCTGTATTGCAGAGTGGTCCCAATGGAGAGTTGCCTGCAGAGGCTGGAGTCATTCCTAGAGCTGTTAAACAGATTTTTGACACTCTTGAGAGCCAAAATGCTGAGTACAGTGTCAAAGTCACTTTTTTGGAATTGTACAATGAAGAGATCACCGATTTGCTTGCCCCCGAAGAACTTTCGAAAGTTTCTTTGGAAGATAAGCAAAAGAAGCAGCTGCCACTTATGGAGGATGGCAAAGGTGGAGTTCTTGTAAGGGGATTAGAGGAAGAGATTGTGACGAGTGCTAGCGAGATTTTTACCCTTCTGGAGAGAGGGTCTGCCAAAAGACGCACTGCTGAAACTCTGTTGAACAAGCAGTCAAGGTAGCTGTTGTTATTATTGTTTGAATTGTTAGAACTTAGAATGTCATATTTTGATTTTATATTAAAGATATAGTTATCTTTTTCAGTCGGTCACATTCATTGTTTTCAATAACAATCCACATCAAAGAGGCAACCCCAGAAGGTGAAGAACTAATCAAATGTGGCAAACTGAATTTAGTGGATCTGGCTGGCTCGGAAAATATATCTCGTTCTGGTGCTAGGGAGGTAATACATTGGGCGGATACCTCCTAGTTTTATCCTTCACCCTAGGCTTTACACAAAAATCTTAATTTGTTTGATTTTGTAACATATCTTAGGGTCGTGCAAGAGAGGCCGGAGAAATAAACAAGAGCTTGCTTACTTTAGGGCGGGTGATCAATGCACTTGTGGAGCACCTTGGTCACGTTCCTTACAGGTTTTTATGTCTATCTTTGTTTTTTTGTTTCCCTCCTTCGTGATTCCCTTGGGGGAAGAACCAAAACATGCATCATAGCGACAGTATCCCCTGCGGTTCATTGCTTGGAAGAAACTTTGAGCACGCTGGATTATGCACATAGGGCAAAGCACATTAAAAATAAGCCTGAGGTATGTCCATGATTAAAGTTATTTCAGTGTCGAGAATGTTTCTTACACCATGCATCTTTAACAGTATAATTTTGCTCATAAATATATTGCTTTTACAAAAGATTACATGACTGTTATTCTGTATATTACATCTGTATCATACATAAAAACATATAAACAGATATAGTGTTTTCGGTACACCATTTGATCAATTATTTGTAATGGCAACGTCTTATGAGAGTTCACTTTTTGGTTCACATGAACCAAGTGAACTGGGGCAGATTAAGTGCTTTTAATCCCATTTTGTTTTTTAAAGGAATTTTTACTAACTAGTCCATATTAGTTTTGGCTATTTTCTTATTGGAATCTGTACTGCAAGGTAATGAAGATGTTTATCATGTGTTTTGTTGTGATTCGTTGCCTTGATTTAGAATTTTTTTCTCCCCTTTTTTCTTTAATTAGGTTAATCAGAAGATGATGAAGTCAACTCTTATTAAGGATCTTTATGGGGAAATTGAACGCCTGAAGGCAGGTGAGTATCTCTAAATTTCATTGCTCTTCATATTACTGCTAAAATTGCATTGTTGCTGATGAAGTTTGTGATTTTGATCAGAGGTTTATGCTACACGTGAGAAAAATGGAGTGTATATACCAAAGGAGAGATTTTATCAAGAAGAAAGTGAAAGGAAGGTAGTTTTTTCTGCCATCATAAGTACCGATATAGCAATATTAGTTCATAAGAAAATATTTTTCCATGTGCTTTCACCTGCTGAGATTGAAATGGAATTACTTTTCTTTTTCCCTCTCGTTTTTGTGCTCGGTATATAAGCTGGTTTCATGTATTGTTCTCATGGCGTTTCATTGATCCAAGATTTTTCATTGTTTAGGCCATGGCAGATCAGATTGAGCAGATGGGGCTAACTATAGAAAATCATCAGAAGGTTGGTTTTCTTAAAAAACCATTAGCTATATCTGCAGATGATATTGTGCGCCTGTGTATTCCTTTTTTGCTTGATATTTTTTTCATGTTTGGACCAGCAATATGATGATTTGAATAGTAGATACATTGAACAAGTTCGACAATGCTCTGATTTGGGCAACAAACTTGATACCACACAGGTTAGCTATCTATTGGTTTTGGTCCTTTATTGTTATGTTAATGTACATCCACTTATCAGGAAAAGAATAAAAAACTACAGAAAAACTTGAACAAGACCAGTGAGTTGCTCACTAACACAGAGGATGAATTGAGGAGATGCCAGTATACCGTGAAAGAGAAAGACTTCATCATTTCTGAGCAGAGAAAAGCAGGTAGATTCATTATTGTGTTTCCGTCTTTATCTCTTATTACGCAGTATTAAGTTGAGATGGTGGTTAAAACAATTGTGTGTGACAGAAAATGCTCTAGCTCATCAAGCTTGTGTATTACGGGCTGATTTGGAGAAAGTTCTTCAGGATAATGCTTCGCTGTTTTTGAAAATTGGTAGGCATTTATCCTTTTCTGTGCAATTATTGACAAAGAATCCAAGTTGTACCGTTAATGACTTGTATACATCTGTTATCGTAGGTAGAGAAGACAAGCTGAACTTGGATAACAGGGCTGTGGTGAACAATTTTCAAGCAGAGCTTGCCCAGCAGGTTGGTTGTCTTTGCAATATTGTTGCGACATCATTGTCAGAACAGAGTGAACATCTGACATGTGTGGAGACGCTCTGCCATTCTTTTCTAGGTGTTCATGATAAGGTGGGTACCTCAATTATCTAATGCTGCTGCTTTTTTTTGGTCATATTCTTCTATGTTTTTATTTAATATGTTTTTATCTAATTGTTATTTTGGCTTGTTTATTTCATCGCTATGCGTTTGCATGGATGTTATGATATAATTCACTAATTCTCCTCATTTTGTTGCGTATAGGTGGTTTTGGATTTAAAAAATAAAGTGACAGGTTTAAGAAACCTGTACTTATCACACATTGAGGCAGTGCAAAATGTGGTTCGTTTGCATAAGGCGAGCTCAGATGGTGCTTTAGAGGAATTATCTTCTCTGATATCCTCCAATGGTCGTTCTATTCAAGAAGTATGTTTGAACCATCTCAATTTGTGTTCCTTGTTATTTTATATATTTGTTTTTACATCTCTGTTCAACATTAACAAAGTATCTTTTTCCCCTTGGTCAATCAGTTTCTTGAATCTGAGGCCACTCAAGCTGGAGCAATATTTGATGAACTTCAGAGCTCTCTTTCAACTCAGCAGGGTGAACTGGCAGTTTTTGCTAGGGAAATGCGCCATGTATGATCTTTAACTTCTCTCTTCGGCTATAACATAACTATGCACGAATCAATCGTACCTTTTTATTTCTTTATTCTATGCAGTTTCTTTTGCTGTATTTTGTTTATCTTTAGCTGAGTGGTGTTTTTTCCTTTCTTTTTTTTTTGGGCTCTGTTTATTCAAAATGCAGAGATTCAATCTTAGCATTGAACAAATAAAGGATATATCTGATCACTCTCAAGAATTTGTTGATAAGCTTTTTGAAGAATCAAAAAAGCTTGAAGACTTTGCATCAGAGGCTGAGCAAACACAACTGAATTGTATTGCTGACTTTAGGAAGTCTTTCGAGGTTGTGATGTAAAATATTAATATTAATATTACTGCACTTTTTCTATGGTGGCTTATGGTGGTTGACCTATTCTTTACAGGAGCAATCAAGATCAGATTCAGAGAAGCTTATTGCGGATATGACCAGCTTAGTTTCTGATCACATTCGTCGTCAAATGGATCTGGTCCGATTTGAGTATTACTTCGTCAATGTTTCTTAGTAAATCTTTCTTATTTGGGTTGGCAGTTTAGTTTCTTATGGACGATGGTGAATTATTCAGGTGGATGAAAAGCTTGTTGATCTTAGACAGAGCAGCATTAAGAACAAGACTTTCTTGGACGAACATGTGTCTTCAGTAGGAGAAATTGTGTCCCATGCAAAAAGGAAATGGCAATCTTTTTGTGTGCAAGCAGAGAAAGAGACGAAGGATACTGCTGATTATTCTGCAGCAAAGCATTGCCGTATGGAGTTACTCATGCAGCAAAGGTCAGTGGCTTGCCCATGGTTTCTTGATCAAGTCCTCCTTTAGCAAAATTCGTAGTGTCTTATTTTTATATCTGTAGTGTAAGTACCGCTGGATCAGCTTTAGAGCATATGAAGAGGACTCATGAGGCTGTAAATGAGAAAGAGTCCAAGCATATTTCTGCAGCAGTGTCACTAATCAGGTATCTAGTGAATTGATTGTAAGAAACTCAGAATAACTGTCAGTAATGCCCATGCTTATTGAAAATGTGCTTCATTGAGTCCTTATCCGCTCTTAAACTAATACTTTTGTGATCAACTGATTAGTTTGTTCCATGTGATGCAATATCAATCACTTGTGTACAGTAATTCTTCTAATAGCAATGAGCAACATGACATGGAGATCAATTCTGCTCGTGTTGCAGCAGAGGAAGATGTGGCAAAGAACAGCAAGGATCTATTTGAGCAGTTTGATTGTAAGTGTATGGTTTCATTGCATAGCAAAATTGGTTGCAAAAAAGCAGCTGCAGGTGTCTGCAAATTTATCTTAGCTAAAACAACTTAACGAAGGGGTTTACCTGTTGTGCAGAACAAAGTCAATTTTTTTCTCTTAAAAATGAGTCTCATTTTGCATTCATTTGATCCTCTATTTTATTTTATTTTATTTTTGCAGTCATGTCTGCGCAAGAGCGGGAATCCATTTCTGGAATGCTGGATGTAGTAAAGACTCATTCAAATACACTTGAGATCTTTAGAGAAGACCATGCTGGCCAAGCCTCTTCGATTGAAGAGAAGGCTCGCGAAACTTTTCAACAGCACTATAGGGTACTTTAACTCTATTTAGTAACTACAAGTTTTATCAATGAAGCATCACTAAACTTTTTCTGCCTTTCATGCATTGCATGGCTTGTTGCTTTGTCTTCTCTTTGCAGGACTATGAGCCTAGTGGAAATACACCAGTAAGATGTGAAACAGACGTTCCAAGTAAAGGAACAATCGAGTCTCTTCGATCACTGCCAGTGGAATCGCTTCTTGAGGAGTTTCGGGAAAACAATTCAAGTGAATCCTCCGTAAAGGAGTTGAAACCATCGCTTATTCCACGTTCTCCTCTTAGCGCACTGAACTGATGGTTCAACTAAATTGCATGCTTTGGTCCTTAATGAAGTTAAATTTGTTTGTATCTGTATCATTGCATTGTTTTTTTGTTACCATTAGTAGTTCCATGCTTGAGAAGCATCAGTTGATGAGATACAATGTGAAATCTAGGCCAAATTACTTTGTGTAAAATCCCATCTTGGGATGGAATATAGAGGTCAAATAATGTTTGTAACTTTAGGGTAATGATGTCGTATCTAGTTAATTCTTATTCTTGACCTGTCAATTATTTGGCAGATACCTGTTTACTTAATGTCTCCTGTAATGATGAACACATTTATATCAAGTGAAAATGGGAACCAGGGTTATGTTGGAAGTATTTAAAGAGACAGTTTCTTTTGCTGACGGACACGTTTATACATTTTTAACCGTATGTTGCTAATATTGGAATTCATTATTAATAATGATTTCTTCTTGAATTGTAAATGACAAAAAATAGTTGGCTACCGAAGGGGATTAGGCTTTGTGACCTTTAGGGGGTGAGTGGTTTAAGAATCAAATATACTCAGAAAAAATTGTGGGAATTAAAATAATGGTATTTTAATTTTCTGGAATCAAACTTTGAATCAAGCATGAAAATATGATATTCTCATCTTAAAATTTTTAGGATTTTATAAAATGTTTTGTTAGAATTTTTTAGAAGAGTAATTCTTATTTTCAAAAGTATGAGTAGATTGGATATTCATCTTCATTTGGAATCAAGATTTCAACATGACGGACACCACTACTAATTCAACAAGATTTTGGTATTTGATGATCAAAATATCCAAGCTGAATTAGAGAGCTGTTCATGCAGTCTAATGGGACGAATTTTGGCTGATTGCGCCTTCAGTCCAGAAACAATGAAATTTGCCCTGCACTTAATTTGGGGACAGCCGGCAGGATTTAAAGTGAAGAGTCATGGAAGGAATGTGTTCTAATTCTTTTTTGACAATGAGATTGATATAATTAGGGTGAAGAAAAGTTCTTCCTAGTTATTCAAGAACTACATCTTAAATCTACGGAAATGGAAGAAGGATGAAATGATGGAAGACAAAGATTTTGCTTATGTTCCTATTTGGATTAAGATGTGGGGCTTACCCGAACACTACAAAACAAAAGAACTAGGGAGAAAGATGGGAGGAGTTATTGGAGAAGTGATTGACGTGGACTTTTTCAATATGAAACGGAAGGAAGACATAATTGTTAAGGTTCAGGTTAACCTTGATGTCACCAAACATCTACGAAAGATCATGAAGATAGTAGGTTCTAATAGCAAGGTAATTGATCTGCAATTAAGGTATGAGAAGATAGGAAATTTCTGTAATTATTGTGGTTATTTAGACCACGAGGTAAGGCTTTGTAGCATTCAATTACGAGATGCGGCGAATGAGAAAGTGGACGAAGAAAAGTGGGGCGAGTGGTTGAAGGCTGATCAAATTGGGAGAAGGGCTGGGGGTACAAAAAAGTGCTGAGAAGTCGAACAATTTAAGCAAGGATAGTGGAGTTAGTGACAAACCCTAAAGGTCCTACTCTAGTCAACCTCTTTAAAGGATTATTTAACGTTTCGGTCCAGGAGGATGGAGATGGAGGAAAGAAAAAGAATAAGACATTCACAGCACTATAGCAGAGAATGACAATAGAACTACTGACTTAGTTTTGAGAGAAGTTGAGGTTAATGAAAATGCTTCAATCAATCTCAATTCAGAGTTTAGTTTATCAAGAGAGAATGATGGGATGCTAAGCACTAAAGATCAATTTTGTTTCGCTAGTAAAAGTAATAGAGACAATAGAATGGGGATAAGGAAGACAAATATAAAGAAGCTAGCTAGAAGCATTCATTGGTGGGGGGAGAATCAAGGCGGGAGTGAAGAGAAGGGCAGAGGCTAAAGAGAGTGCGGTGAATTTGAAGAAAGCTTACCAAACTGAAGAAAATTAAGCTGCAGTTGTGGGGGGAGGGTGCCACCCAACAAATGACACCTGAGAATCCATTAAGATGATTATGTGGAATTGTCTGAATTTGGGAAAACCCCTAATAGTTCACAGCATGAAAGGGCTATGTAAAATCCATTTTTCCAAGATTGTGTTCCTGTATGAAACAAAAAACACCACCATGATTGTGGAGAGGACGTTACATGATGCTGGTTTTCAGAATGCTTTTTGTGTTAGTCCAAAAAGATAATTAGGAGGGTTGGTGGTTGGTTAGAAGGAAAGAGAGAGAATTCAGATTGGTCACCATAAAGAATTCCTAATTCATTCCACATAGGAGAACCCGCTGCAACAAAAAACATGGGATGTGATAGTAGTATACATGCATACCGATGAGAAGCTAAAATTAGAATAGTTTTCAAAGGTGCAACCAATATTGAACGGTGCTGAAGATTATAAAGTTGTAATAGGAGATTTTAATGCTATAACAACCTTTCATGAGAAAGGCGGGAGGATGAAGTCAGCTGCTTCTATTCATAATTTTAATGACTTCACATAGTTTAATCGTCAATTTGAAGGAACCCTTATCAGAGAATGTTTGGAATTTGGATAGAGATTTGGTATCTCTGCAATGGAAGAAAAACTATCCTAGGGCGATTGTTTCACATTTAAGTGATGTGGGCTCTGACCATTTCCCATTGTTGCTTAATTCTGATATAGGTTTGGTTAAACTGAAAAGAAGATTCCGATTTCAGGTACGTTTACTACAAGATTTTTATTTATTTATGAGAATTTTTGTGTGGAGGTTTTTAAAACCTCCTCAACATATTTTATTTGTAGCATAATATAAAACTCCCATTAATTAATGCTAGTTAAAATTTAAAAATCTTAAGTTGTTGTAGAATAACTAAATAAATGAGGAAGAAGTAACAAATATAAAAAATGGAAATATAATTAAGTAACTCAAGTAGTAATATTTACTAGAATTACTATATCAATATAGTAGATATAATTAATATTTTTAATAATATTAAAGTATATAAGAAAGAGAATAGTATGAAAGAGAGAGAGACTATTGTTTTTATTGCTTGTACGAAGGTGAAACTGCATTTCACTATTTATAGAGGTTACATGCTTGCTTTTTCAAAACCTCTTTAATGCCATTCACTTTAGAGAATGTGAACCGTCCACAATGAATGGGCATCCACGTTATAACCTTATCACAACACTCCCCATTGGATGACCATTCAGGATTATGCCTTGTTAAAATCTTACTAAAGACAAACCCAGTGGGAAAAAACCTTAGTGAAGGAAAAAGAGTACAAAATCCTTTGTGATAGAGACTGCCTCATTAAAAATCTTGTCAAGAAAAACCCAATGGGAAAAAAAACCTGACCAAGGAAAAAAGAATACAGTCTCCCTCTCTTGTCAACATCATTTAATGTCTCGAAATCGGCGTATCCCAATCTTATGTACCAATCTTTCAAAGGGGATTTTGGGAGTGACTTTGTGAATAAATCTGCCAGATTGCACTTGAGCGGATCTGTTGGACATGAATTGTCCCTTGATTTTGAAGATCATGAGTGAAGAAGAATTTGGGAGAAATATGCTTTGTTCTATCACCTTTAATGTATGCACCTTTAAGTTGAGCAATGCATGCTGTATTATCCTCAAACAGGACAGTTGGAGCTATCTTATGATCAATCAGTCCACATGATGACAGAATATATTGGATTAAACTCCTGAGCCAAAAACACTCGTGACTAGCTTCATGTATCGCTAGTATTTCGACATGATTAGAGGATGTTACAGCAATTGTCTGTTTTGTGGACCTCCATGATATAGCTGTTCCACCATATGTAAACAGGTATCCTGTTTGAGATCTCCCTTTATGTGGATCAGATAAGTATCCAGCATCTACATAGCCAACTAATTGTGACTTGGATCCATAGGGATAAAACAATCCCAAATCAACCATTCCATGAAGATATCGAAAGATTTGCTTGATTCCACTCCAATGTCTTCTGGTTGGAGAAGAACTATACCTTGCTAGTAAATTCACCGTGAATGATATGTCAGGTCGCGTATTATTAGCAAGATACATTAGCGTTTCAATGACACTAAGATATGGTACTTCAGGACCAAGGAGATCTTCATTTTCTTCCTTAGGACGGAGTTGATCCTTTTCCACATCTAAAGATCTTACGATCATTGGGGTACTTAATGGATGTGACATATCCATATAAAATCTCTTCAAGATCTTTCCTGTGTATGTTGTTTGATGAATAAAGATCCCACCTTTTGTATGCTCGATCTGCAGGCCGAGGCAAAATTTAGTCTTTCCAAGATCTTTCATATCAAACTCTTCTTTTAGAGTTTTTATAATTGTTGGAATCTCTCCAGGAGTTCCAATGATATTTAAATCATCAACGTACACAGCAATTATAATGAATTCAGATGCAGTTTTCTTTATGGAAACACAGGGGCAGATATCATCATTCTTGAATCCATTTTGGCCAGATACTCAGTAAGACGATTATACCACATACGTCCAAATTGCTTCATACCATATAAAGATCTTTGCAATTTGATTGAGTATAACCCTTGCGAATATTCATTGGATGATTTAGATATCTTTAGTCCTTCAGGGACTTTCATATAGATATTCCGATCTAATGAGCCGTATAAATAGGCTGTTACCACATCCATTAAATGCATATGCAGTTTATGATATGCAAATAAACTGACCAAATAACGCAATGTTATCGCATCCACTACAGGGGAATACGTTTCTTCATAATCTATACATGGCCTCTGAGAAAAACCTTGTGCTATAAGTCGAGCTTTGTAGCCTACAATTTTATTTTTCTCATTTCGTTTTCTCACAAATACCCATCGGTATCCAATAGGTTTTACATCTTCTGGTGTACGGACTACAGGTCCAAAGACTTCATATTTTGTAAGTGAGTCTAATTCAGCCTTCATGACTTCTTTCCATTTTGGCCAATCATTCCTTTGTCGACATTATTCGATTGATCTTGGCTCAAGATCCTTACTTTTATGCATGATATTTAGTGCCACATTATATGAAAATATTTCATTGACAATTGTCTTATTTCGGTCCCATTTCTCTCATGTAAAGACATAATTTATCGAGATCTCGTCATTTTCACAATTTTCAGGTACCTGAACGTCTTCTGGTGTTAAAATTATATCAGAATTTTGGACAACTGCAGGTCTCTCTACTATGTCTTTCCCAACAGGAATAGTATTTACCTCTTTTCGCTTTCGAGGATTTTTGTCTTTGGAACCGACAGGCCTGCCACGCTTCTGTCGTGTATTTGCTTCGGTGGCAATTTGTCCAACTGGGACATCAATTCGAATTAGGGCACTTTCCGCTGGTATATAAGATTTGATTATCTTCTTTGTATCAGAAAATGCATCAGGCAATTCATTTGGTATTCTTTGCAAATGTATAATCTTTTGAACTTCTAGTTCACATTTTCCTGATCGAGGATCTAAATGCATCAAGGATGATGCAATCCAATTAAGTTCCTTTTTAGGAAGCTTATTCTCTCCCCCTAATGTTGAAAAATTTGATTAATCAAAATGACAATCCGCCACCGGGCTTTAAATACATCTCCAGTTTGTATCTCAAGATACCTCACTATAGAGGAAGAATCATATCCAACATATATCCCCAATTTTCTTTGGGGTCCCATTTTGGTGCGATTAAGTGGTGCAATGGAAACATATATCACACACCTAAATATTCTTAAATGGGAAATATTTGGCTGCCGACCAAAAGCTAATTGCATAGGAGAGAACTGATGGTAACTCGTTGGCCTCAAACGAATAAGTGCTGCGGCATATAAAATAGCATGCCCCAAACCGAGATTGGGAGATTTGTTCTTATAAGCAAGGGTCTAGTAATTAATTGGAGGCGCTTAATAAGTGATTCTGCTAACCCATTTTCTGTGTGAACATGAGCTGCTGGATGTTCAACACTTATTCCATTAGCCATACAATAAGCATTAAAAGCTTGGGAAGTAAATTCACCAGCATTATCAAGACAAATTGCTTTGATTGGATTTTCTGGAAATTATGCTTTTAATCGAATAATTTGAGCCAGTAATCTCGCAAATGCCAGGTTGCGAGAAGATAATAAGCACACATGTGACCATATCGAAGATGGGTCTATTAGAACCATAAAATATCTAAAAGATCCACATGATGGATGAATAGGTCTATATATATCACCTTGAATCCTTTCTAGGAATTCAGGGAACTCAAATCCAATCTTTACTGGTGATGGCCTTAAAATTAACTTTTCTTGAGAACATGCAGCACAACAAAATTCACTAGTTTTAAGAATCTTCTGGTTCTTTAGTGAATGTCCATGGGAGTTTTCAATAATTCTCCGCATCATGGTTGTTTTCGGATGACCCAATCGGTCGTGCCAAGTTATGAATTCATTTGGGCTAGTAAACTTCTGGTTTACAGTGGCATGTGATTCAATTGCAC
Organism: Arachis duranensis; assembly: GCF_000817695.3. Lineage (NCBI taxonomy): Eukaryota > Viridiplantae > Streptophyta > Magnoliopsida > Fabales > Fabaceae > Arachis > Arachis duranensis. Next base: position 69,748,802 of record NC_029777.3, read on the forward strand.
TAATCTTGGTATAATATAACCCAGATGAAAGTGAGGGCAACTTTTCTAATATAACCTTTTAATTTGAATCATGAGTTGTGATACATAAGTACTCATGACTTCCCTCATTCATAGTCTCAATATGATATCCATTTCGGCAAATATCTTTGAAACTCAACAAGTTCCTCAGAGACTTGGTAGATAATATTGCATTTTTTATTATGAATTTTGTTCCTCCGGGAAACAAAATTATAACTCTTCTGGAGCCTTCAATCACATTGCCTGAGCCAATAATAGTATTAACACATTCTTCTTTTGGCACCAGATGGGTAAAATATATATCACTTTTGAGAATAGTGTGTGAATTTGCACTATCCGCAAGGCATACATCTTCATTACATATTCTTGCCATTTTCTTCAAAGATAAATAATAATAAAATGAGTAGCAATACATGCACAGTCAAATCGAATTCTTGATTGGAATTATTTTTCTAAGAAACACTACACATAATGTCATATACTAAAATTTTATTTTAAAACTTGACACATTTAATAATTTCAAAATTCATAAACATTAATATTTCATTATTTATATACATCATAATTGAAACTTAAATACATAGAAAATAAAACTTAACAATAAGTTTTTTACATTATTTATTTACATGGATACATAACAATCCCACATTTTAAACTATTCCATCATTGATCAAATGACCAATATTTCTTTCAGGATCCTCAAAAAAATCAGATACATCATAATGAGTGGTAGAATTTTCAGCATCATTTGAAACAAAATTTGTTTCTTTTCCTTTGTCATTCTTTTTCAAAGATGCTTGGTAAAGATCGACTAGGTGCCTTGGGGTACGACAGGTACGTGACCAATGGCCATTTCCACCACAATGGAAACACTTATCCTCTATTGATTTATTTTGTCTAATATTTCTTTCTTTATCCCACTTTTGGTAAGATCCTCTCTTTTGAATATAATTCTTTTTGCTTCCATAATTTTTCTTGTTATTAAAACCTTGCCATTTACCTCTTCTGGGGTAATTTGCCACATTTACTTCAGGAAATGGGGCGGTGCCAGCTGGGCGTACTTCATAATTTTTCAAGAGCAACTCATTGTTGCGTTCAGCAACAAGAAGGCAAGAAATTAACTCAGAATATTTTTTAAATCCTTTTTCTCGATACTGCTGCTGCAAGAGCACATTCGAGGCATGGAAGGTCGAGAAAGTTTTCTCTAACATATCATGATTAGTTATCCTTTCCCCACATAATTTCATTCGTGAGGTGATTCGAAATATTGCAGAATTATATTCATTTATGGATTTAAATCCTGCAGATGCAAGTGCGTTCACTCATACCGGGCTTGAGAAAGTATCACCGTTTTTTTATGATTATACCTTTCTTCAAGGTCTTTTCACAGATCTGCAGGATCTTTTAATGTGAGGTATTTATTTTTAATCCTTCGTCAAGATGTCGATGAAGGAAAATCATGGCCTTGGCTTTATTCTTCTGGGATGCATTATTTTCAGCCTTAATGGTATCTCCAAGATCCATTGAATCAAGATAAATTTCAGCATCTAATATCCATGATAAATAATTGTTTCCAGATATATCAAGAGCATTAAATTCAAGATGAGAGAGCTTCGACATAATGAAAATTTGATACCTGAGTCTTCCTAAAAATTTGATTAGAGTCTAGTGCTGATAATGTGTTGTAGAATAACTAAATAAATAAGGAAGAAATAACAAATATAAAATATGGAAATATAATTAGGTAACTCAAGTAGTAATATTCACTTGAATTACTATATCAATATAGTAGATATAATTAATATATTTAATAATATTAAAGTATATAAGAAAGAGAATAGTATGAAAGAGAGAGAATAGTATAAGAGAGAGACTATTTTTTATTGCTTGTACGAAAGTGAAACTACATTTCACTATTTATAGAGGTTACATGCTTGCTTTTTCAAAACCTCTTTAATGGCATTCACTTTAAAGAATGTGAACCGCCCACAATGAATGGACATCCACGTTATAACCTTATCACAACATTAGTCTAATTGTCCAAACAAATGTTTATACCCTAGACTATTATAATTAAACCTAAACAAATTTCACTGTACACAAAAACTTGTCCAAACAAATTTAGAAGAGGAAAAAAAAGGTGAGAATTGAAACCCTAGATCTACTCGCCACCATCACATTCATCTTTTTGCCATTATCACCATCAAGCTCGCTGTAATGTTCGAGATCAGAGGGAGAGTAAGCTTGCCACTGTCGCAATTGATGTCCTCGTCGTTGCCTCCATCAAGATTCTATGTCAATGTGTTGTTTCCTTCATCTACACGTCATAATTTTTGAGATTATAGAGAGTGAGTTCCTAGACACTGCCGGCGCCTCCATCAAGCTTATCTGTCGATGCGTTTGATTTTCTGCTCAATCACCTAAGGTCAATTTCTATTTGTTCATTTTTTTCATTGTTATTTATTTGACTCAGTTTGGATATTCTTTTGTTTTTCTCTACATTTTCATGCATATACAGCGTGGTTGGAATTTGTTATGAAGAAAGATTGCGGCAGTGAAGCAAAGAATGGTTCTTCAGAGAGCGCAATAAGTGAAAAAGAGTAGACATGGACCGAGGTCACGAAGCTCAAAATATTGCGGAGTCACCTTCTATCAGAGGATCGAACGATGTGAATCTCATATTTGGTTAGTAATCAATGATTCGATTATAACTTTCTTGTTGAGTTTTATTTCTCCATTTTGATAATTTTATAATTGATGCTATTTTTATTTTATTTTATTCTACCTTTTTTCTTGGATTCAATAACACATGCTCTGATTCATGATTATTGATTAATTATGATCTTGATTCAACAACAGCATGATGGATTCGTCCCTTTTCTTGGAAACTGATGCTTTTCCCAATGACAATTTGAGAAAGTGCACTTCTCACCATATTTCTAACCTTAGTACTGGCTTTCACCTGTTAGTTCTCTCTCTCTCTTTCTCTCTCTCTCTCTCTCCCTCTCCCTCTCTCTATTTTGTTAGAACTTACACTCTCATATTGTTGTTGTTTATGTTGTACATGTGAATCAGCGGTATGCATATTTGATTCTATCATCTGTTTGAAAAGTATGTGTTAAAAATTCAAATTATATGAAATCATTCAAAATTCTTTCTTGGATTTCACATCTCACTATTTTCATTCATGCTATGGAAAGTCAAAATTCAATTTGGATTAGATTTTGTAAATATTTAGATTATTGATTACTTGCAATTATGATAAAATTTAGTTTAGATATTAGAGTCAAAATTCTATCATCTGATTGATTTATATAGATTGTTGTAAGGTAATAGCTTACAATAGATTTTGGCAGGACATGAAGAAAGTATGATCCAATTTATATTGAAGATAAACCCCTTAGAGACCCTTGGAGCAAAGCAAAGACTGTTGATAAGCACAACAATGACCTTCAGGTTAGTAAGTAGAACCATTTTCATTCATTTTATTTTTCCAACTCTTGTTTTGTCTATTTTATTGTATAATTTGATTATAACATCTTTGTTCATGTCAAGGTTAATGCACTGTTTAACTAACATTGTTGTTGTAGTTTCTGAGGATGATGGTGTTTCATGGTGCAGTTTGCTTTAAGTTAAGTAGTAGGTTTGCTTTAAGACACTGAAGCTTTTGTTGCAATTGTTTGAACAGAGCATTCTACTTAGTTTGCACTAGTCACATGTCCAATTAGAATGCTTTTTTAATTAGTTAGTGTGTATCACTACACTAGTGAATGAATCATCTTTAATTTTATGTCATTAGTAGGCAATCTGAACTTTCCTACTTTATTCCATTTTACTTTGTCTTCCTGACAAGTAAATAGGTTTAATTGACTGAGTTTTGTAACATGTTCATCCATATGAATGTGTTTAGTCTAATCCCTAAAGAACTAATTTGTTGGTCCAATATGCTAATTAGATTTATTAATTTTGTAGATTAATATTTTCGCTTCAGCCCTTTCTTTCTAATCACTTATAGAAGTATCTTCGGGCTTACCTGAGCATCAATAGGAGGTAGGTTGGCCTTTGGCATCATATAATGAACCTCAATCATAAAAAAATTTCATTCAAACTCAGATTGTCTCTCTTTATTCTTTATGAATATGCTTCTGCAATAATATGTTTATGTTAAAGAATGTTATAGTAAGTAAACAATCAATTTAAACACTTGAAAAGTTTTGCTCATTGGTCTGCAACTTCAAGGCACCATAATGTAAATTATTATTCTAAGACATGAGATCAAAGAATGATGATCCTTTCATGACTTAAGCAGGTATTAGCTGAATTTTATTGAAACTTTTATTTTTAGTGGATTTTAAAGGGACCGTTTGCTTAAGCTTAGAAATGGCCTTAATATTTGTATATTGATTGTCATAAGATGAAAATAGGTAGGAAAAAAAAGTGAACTTTAGTGGCCTGTACTTTTGACCACAATTGCAACTTAGGCCTTGACTTATCATGCTTTTTCCATATTTTCATTTTTGTTCTTTTTTATTTTCTTCCTTAATGTGCTTGATAAATTATTTAGATTTTATATTATTTTTAAGTATAAATGTTGACTAATGAAACTTCCTAATTTCAAGCCTAACTTGCAATTTTAAACTTCTCTGACCAACTCTCCTATTTTGTTAACCAATGATTATCTCTTATAATTTCCTCTGCTTTGTTGTAGCGAATAGTGTCGGTGGTCCTCGCCGGACTTGTTGCGGTCCTGAAATTGGTCGGAGAAAACTTAGCTAATCACAAGTTCCTCTTTCTTAGGGCTGGAGAGGTATAAATTTAATTATGAGATTGCCTCTTTATTTTTTAAACATAAATTGTTTTTAGAGCAAGGTCCTTTTAATATATGTACATTGCTTCATATTCCAAAAGTAATTTTTCAGCAATGCTTTTTGTTGCTAAGAGAAAGAATAAGAAGCTGTGTGCTGCATTATCTATCTGATCTCTTAATTTGATTAATAATTTAATATAAGAAAAATCTTGTTATAAATTGAAACAGAGTAATAATCAGATCCAAGACATAAATGATAGTAGAATAGATAGAAGATAGGAGAGAAACACAAAGCGTTATAATTATATATTATTTTCCTTTCCATCAACATAAGAATAACATCAAGGTTGGTATTGGTATTGTTTGTTGGAAATAACATGCTACTGTTTTTTGCCAATTATTTTTAGTTGACTTTGCAATTTGGTTTTGTGGTCTTTGATCTTAGGTAGTAACATATTTTTTGTTATATGCTTCATAAACTGCTTCGTTGCCTGTTCCCACTGCATATAGCTTTATAGTTATCATCATTATAATTTTTCTTTTATGTTCAGGTTAATAATAAAAAAGCTCTTGGAAATCACTCATTCCGTCCCAATCAAAGAGAGATCATTAATGCCACAATGAGTGGATGTGATGTTTTTGTTTTGATGCCCACTGGTGGAGAAACGAGTCTGACCTATCAGGTACTTGTAATTTTTCAAGTGAGCTTATGTCTTATGGCTTTTTCAAGTAGATTGTGGATATTTTTTAATGATAGATGCTTCTTTTAGTTTTCAAACACAATTTAGTTTCTTTGTTACAATGTCTATAATATATTGTATTAAAATTTACAATATCTGTCAAATGGCTCAGTAAAAGTGATGTTATACAATATCAATTTCCCTTATTTCATAGGCTTTATTTTGTTTTTATTAACTTATAACTTTAGATGGTCTTGTGTTGTAGCTACTAACTCTTATCTGTCCTGGTATAACATTAGTAATTTCCCCTTGTGTCCCTTATTCAAGATCAAATTATGCATCTACTATAGGTATTGCATATTTTTTATTAATAGATTCTATTTTTATTGTGTTATTTTGATACATATATGCTTACATTCTCCTTTTGACTTGCCGTATAGGCAAATATATCCGCTACTTACTTAAGTGCTAATATGGAATAGACTCAAGAGCAAGAGATCTTTAGAGAACTTAATTTTGAATATTGTAATTATAAGTTGTTGTATGTAACACCAGAAAAGATTGCCAAGTGTGTAATGACCCGATTCCCAATACGTCATGATCATACTGAAAACTGAGTGTCACCAACTTGCTTATTCAAAACACAACACATACACAATCATAGAAAACAGAATTCATAGAAGATATGCTCAAACAATTATGATGCATGTCTATCTCTAGTGCAGCTAATGGGTTCATCTGTCGGTTTTGACCCGCTCCCGACGTAACTCAGCAACCTTTGTCTGAGTTTGGTTTCCAGTGTCATAACCTCTATAAGAAACCTCTGTCTTACAAGTGAAACTCTCTTGAGCTGATATATGCAAACATAACATCTGTAAGCAACCCCGGTCTTACAGGTGAGGCTCTCTCTAGCCAATGTATGTATCGATAATCTCTGTAAGCAACCTCTGTCTTACAAGTGCGACCATCCCCTAGATTGGGTGATGTATCTTTGGAAGCAAATCTCAGTGGACTCACCACCATATCTCTGCTCATTTTCAGCGGGTACACAATCATCTTAGCTCATTCTCATCCAAACAATATTTCTGCTTATCTCCTTTTCTTTTCGTTCTTTCTTTCTTTTCTTTTCTGTGTCTGCTCTCTTGTGGCAGGTGTAAACCCTGCTAAATAAGTAAATAATTAGTCAATAAATAAGGTTTTGATAAAGAAAATTAGAAATGTGAATTTTATATTAGATTTGGATAGAGCTAATTAAAATGAGAATTTTGACACTAATTTTAAAAATTTTGGCCCAAGATTGGGCCGAACGGGCCAAACCAGGCCCGAAATGGGCCCAAGGCTCAATCCAGCCCATAACACCCCTTTCACCCCTCTCCTTATTCACACTGCAAACCTGGTGCACGAAATTGTTATCACTAGACATGGCTCCAAAAACTTGGTGCATAATACCATGATTCACACGTCTCTTCACAACTTCGCACAACTAACCAGCAAGTGCACTGGGTCGTCCAAGTAATACCTTACGTGAGTAAGGGTCGATCCCACGGAGATTGTCGGCTTGAAGCAAGCTATGGTCATCTTGTAAATCTCAGTCAGGCAGATTCAAATGGTTATAAAGCTTTGATAATTAAAAGATAAATAAACATAAAATAAAGATAGAGATACTTATGTAATTCATTGGTGGGAATTTCAGATAAGCGTATGGAGATGCATTATTCCTTCTGAATTTTTTCTTTCCTACTGTCTTCATTCAATCATTCATACTCTTTTCCATGGCAAGCTGTATGTTCGGGCTTCACCGTTGTCAATGGCTACCTCCCGTCCTCTCAGTGAAAATGGTCCAACTACGGGATACGTAGGGCAAATCATCTGTCAGTTCTCACTTGTGTTGGAATAGGATCTTGTGATCCTTTTGCATTTGTCACTACGCCCAACAGTTATGAGTTTGAAGCTCGTCACAGTCATCCCATCCCAGATCCTACTCGGAATACCACAGACAAGGTTTAGATTTTTCAGATCTCAAGAATGCTGCCAATTGATTCTAGCTTATACCACGAAGACTCTGATCTCAGGGAATGGAAGGCTCTGTTGTTAGGAGAGGAAACCATACGTCGTGAACCAGGAATCCAAGATATATACATTCAAGCTTGTTTTCAGATAGAACGGAAGTGGTTGTCAGACATGCGTTCATAGGTGAGAATGGTGATGAGTGTCACTTGATCATCACATTCATCATGTTCTTGTGTGTGAATGAATATCTTAGAATAAGAATAAGCTTGAATTGAATAGAAGAACAATAGTACTTTGCATTAATACTCGAGGAACAGTAGAGCTCTACACCTTAATCTATGGTGTGTAGAAACTCCACCGTTGAAAATACATAAGTGATGAAGGTCCAGGCATGGCCGAATGGCCAGCCCCCATAAAAGTCTAAGATAGCATAAAACTGATCAAAGGATCAAGAGATAATCCAAAGATGTCTAATACAATAGTAAAATGTCCTATTTATACAAGACTAGTTACTAGGGTTTACAGAAATAAGTAAATGATGCAGAAATTCACTTTCGAATCCACTTGGTGTGTTCTTGGGCTGAGCATTGAAGCTTTCATGTGTAGAGACTTTTTTTAGAGTTAAAAGCCAGCTTTGGTGCCAGTTTGGGCGTTTAACTTCAGCTTGTAACTCAGTTCTGGCGTTTAACGCCAGAATAGGGTAGGAACTTGGCGTTTAATTACCAGTTTGCGTCGTCAAAAATCGGGCAAAGTATGGACTATTATATATTGCTGGAAAGTCCAGGATGTCTACGTTCCAACGGAATTGAGAGTGCGCCATTTGGACTTCTGTAGCTCCAGAAAATCTATTTCGAGTACAGGGAGGTCAGAATCCAACAGCATCAGTAGTCCTTTTTCAGCCTCTGAATTAGATTTTTGCTCAGGTCCCTCAATTCCAGCCAGAAAATACCTAAAATCACACAAAAACACACAAACTCATAGTAAAGTCCAGAAATGTTAATTTTGCTTAAAAACTAATAAAAATATACTAAAAAGTAGCTAGATCCTACTAAAAACTACCTAAATACAATGCCAAAAAGCGTATAAATTATCCGTTCATCACAACACCAAACTTAAATTGTTGCTTGTCCCCAAGCAACTGAAAATAAAATAGGATAAAAAGAAGAGAATATACAATGAATCTCACAATATCAATGAAACTTAGTCCCAATTAGATGAGCGGGGCTAGTAGCTTTTTTGCTTCTAAATAGTTTTGGCATCTCACTTTATCGTTTGAAATTCAGAATGAATGGCATCGATAGGAACTCAGAATTTTTGATAGTGTTATTGATTCTTCTAGTTCAGTATGTTGATTCTTGAACATAGCTACTTTATGAGTCTTGGCCGTGACCCTAAGCACTTTATTTTCCAGTATTACCACCGGATACATAAATGCCACAGACACATAACTGGGTGAACCTTTTCAGATTGTGACTTAGCTTTGCTAAAGTCCCCAATTAGAGGTATCCAGAGTTCTTAAGCACACTTTTTTTATTTTGGATCACGAATTTAACCACTCAGTCTCAAGCCTTTCACTTGGACCTTCATGCCACAAGCACATGGTTAGGGACAGCTTGATTTAGCCGCTTAGGCCAGGATTTTATTCCTTTAGGCCCTCCTATCCATTAATGCTCAAAGCCTTGGATCCTCTTTACGCTTGCCTTTTGGTTTAAAGGGTTATTGGCTTTTTTTGCTTGTTTTTTCTTTTTCTTTCTTTTTCTTTTCTTTTTTTTCGCCATTTTTTTCACTACTTTTTCTTGCTTCAAGAATCGATTTCATGATCTTTCAGATTATCAATAATATTTTTCTTTGTTCATCATTCTTTCAAGAGCCAACAATTTTAACATTTATAAACTTCACTATAAAAAATATACATTGTTCAAGCATTCATTCAGAAAACAAAAAGTATTGCCACCACATCAAAATAATTAAACTAATTTTAAGATAAAATTTGAAATTCAAGTACTTCTTGTTCTTTTGTAATTAGACACATTTTTCATTTAAGAGAGGTGAATGATTCATGAAATTATTCATAGCTTTAAGGCATAGACACTAGATACTAATGATCATGTTGTGAAGACACAAAAGAAATAATTTCATGATACTATGGATCATGATGGCCCGGTCCACAGTTACTTTGGATCGGTTGCTAGTAGGAATGATGGAGCGTTGGATGAACTCCAACCATCCTCTAGCTACAGGCTTAAGGTCTGGTCTTCTCAATTGAACCAGCTTGCCCTTGAGTCTCTTTTTCATTGAGCTCTTTCCACGCATATGTCCATGAGGACTTGGTCCACCTTTTGATCAAAGTTGACCCTTCTAGTGTAGGAGCGTGCATTTTCTTGCATCATTGGAAAGTTGAACGCCAACCTTACATTTTACGGACAGAAATCTAAGTATTTTCCTCGAACCATTGTAAGCCAATTCTTTGGATTCGGGTTCATACTTTGATCATGGTTCCTAGTGATCTATGCATTGGCATAGAACTCTTGAACCATTAAGATTCCGACTTGTTGAATGGGGTTGGTGAGAACTTCCCAACCTCTTCTTC
>NC_029777.3:69759140-69761596 GCF_000817695.3 Arachis duranensis
GAGAGAGTGTGGCCGAATGGAATTGGGTGGGTTTAGGAGGGAAAAGTGTTTGGATTTGAAAAGTGAGGTAGGTGGGGTTTTTGGGGAAGAGGGATGGAGGTGATTGGTGAAGAGAATATGGGGAAGAGGATAGGATTTGATAGGTGAGTGGTGTTTTGGGTAAAGTGTTATAGAGATGTGTGTGAGAGAGAGAGAGAGGTGTGGTAGGTGGAGATCCTGTGGGGTCCACATATCCTGAGGGGTCAAGGATTTCTCATCCCTGCTCTATTTAGGCGTGCAAAATGCCGTTAGAGTGCAATTCTGGCATTTAACGCCAGACTGCTGCCTGTTTCTGGCATTAAATGCCAGCTTTTATACCTTTCTTGGCATTTAACGCCAAGTTGTAGCTTGTTTCTGGCGTTAAACGACAGTTTGGTGCCCATTTCCGGCATTAAACGCCAAGAATAATGCCAGACTGGGTGTTTAACGCCCATTCTGCTACTCTTACTGGCGTTTACTAGCGTTTAAATGCTAGTAAGTTCATCCTCCAGGGTGTGCTATTTTTATGCTATTTTTTATTTTGCTTTGATTTTTTTTGCAGTTGTTTTTGTGACTCCACATGATCATCAACCTAAAGAAAACATAGAATAATAATGGAAAATTGGGTTGCCTCCCAATAAGCGCTTCTTTAATGTCAATAGCTTAACAGTGGGCTCTCATGGAGCCTCACAGATAATCAGAGCATGGTTGTGGCTTCTCAACACCAAACTTAGAGTTTGGTTGTGGCCTCCCAACACCAAACTTAGAGTTTGAATGTGGGAGCTTTGTTTGACTCTGTATTGAGAGAAGTTTTTCATGCTTCTTCTCCATGTGTACAGAAGGAGAACCTTGAGTCTTGAATTCAAGGTAGTCCTCATTCAATTGAAGATCCAACTCTCCTCTGTCAACATCAATCACAGCTTTTGCTGTGGCTAGGAAAGGTCTGCAAAGGATGATGGATTCATCCTCATCTTTCCCAGTATCTAGGATTATAAAATCAGCAGGGATGTAAAGGCCTTCAACCTTCACTAGCACGTCCTCTACTAGTTCATAAGCCTGTTTCATTGATTTGTCTGCAATCTCTAGTGAGATTCTTGTAGCTTGTACCTCAAAGATTCCTAGTTTCTCTATTACAGAGAGTGGCATGAGGTTAATACCTGACCCTAGGTCATATAGAGCCTTTTCAAAGGTCATGGTGCCTATGGTACAGGGTATTAAGAATTTACCAGGATCCTGTTTCTTTTGAGGTAAAGTATGCTGAACCCAGGTATTCAGTTCATTAATGAGCAATGGAGGTTCATCCTCCTAAGTCTCATTACTAAATAGCTTGACGTTCAGCTTCATGATTGCTCCTAAATACTGGGCAACTTGACCTTCAGCAATGTCTTCATCTTCTTCAGAAGATGAATAGTCATCAGAGCTCATGAATGGTAAAAGAAAATTCAATAGAATCTCTATGGTCTTTGTATGAGCCTCAGATTCCTTTGGTTCCTTATTGGGGTACTCCTTAATGGCCAGTGGACGTTCCCTGAGGCCTTCCTCCCTGGGAATCACTGCCTTTTCACTCTCTTCAGGTTCGGCCATGTTGGTCACAGTTATGGCCTTGCACTCTTGATGAGCGGATAATTTGTACGCTTTTTGGCATTGTTTTTACTATGTTTTTAGTATGTTCTAGTTAGTTTTTAGTATATTTTTATTAGTTTTTAGTTAAAATTCACTTTTCTAGACTTTACTATGAGTTTGTGTGTTTTTCTGTGATTTCAGGTATTTTCTGGCTGAAATTGAGGGACTTGAGCAAAAATCCGATTCAGAGACTAAAAAGGACTGCAGATGTTGTTGGATTCTGACCTCCCTGCACTCGAAGTGGATTTTCTGGTGCTACAGAAGCCCAATTGGTGCGCTCTCAACGGCGTTGGAAAGTAGACATCCTGGGCTTTTCAGAAATATATGATAGTTCATACTTTGCCCAAGTTTTGATGGCCCAAACCCGCGTTCAAAGTCACCATCAGAATTCCCAGCGTTAAACGCTGGAACTGGCACCAAAGTGGGAGTTAAACGCCCAAACTGGCACAAAAGCTGGCGTTTAACTCCAAGAGAAGTCTCTACACAAAAATACTTCAATGCTCAGCCCAAGCACACACCAAGTGGGCCCGGAAGTGGATTTTTATGTCATTTACTCATCTTTGTAAACCTTAGGCTACTAGTTCTTTATAAATAGGACCTTTTGCTATTGTATTTTCATCTTGGTATCTTTAGATCTTTGTATTCTTGGATCTTTGGATCTTTGATCACGTTTTGGGGGCTGGCCTCACGGCCATGCCTAGACCTTGTTCTTATGTATTTTCAACGGTGGAGTTTCTACACACCATAGATTAAGGTGTGGAGCTCTGCTGTACCTCGAGTATTAATGCAATTACTATTGTTCTTCTATTCAATTC
>NC_029777.3:69762140-69763531 GCF_000817695.3 Arachis duranensis
TGCACCAAGTGTTTGGCGCCGTTGCCGGGGATTGTTCGAGTATGGACAACTGACGGTTCATTTTGTTGCTTAGATTAGGTATTTTTCTTCAGAGTTCTTAAGAATGAATTCTAGTGTTTCAAGGTGATGTTCTTATCATCACCAAAGCTGATTGATCTTCATCAATTTAGCTCTTGAATGCAATGTTCTGCTGAAGCTTGGCTGACCATGTCTAATTCCTTTAAACTGAAGCTTTAGACTAACATTGCATGATTCCTGGAATTCTCATTAAGAATTTTGATACCTTTGTTTTTCTTTTTCCACTTAATTTTCGAAAATCCAAAAAAATTATAAAATCATAAAAACCAAAAATATTGTATGTTTCTTGTTGAGTCTAGAGTCTCATTTTAAGTTTGGTGTCAATTGCATGTTTCTGTTCTTCTTGCATTCATGCATGTGTCTTCATTAATCTTCAAGTTGTTCTTGATGATTTCATTGCTCTGATCTTTAAATTCTCTTGACTTGAGTGTTTTATGTGTCTCATATGCATTCTCAACTTGTTAGTGTCAATAGTATACAAACCGCTAAGTTTGGTGTCTTGCATGCATTGTTATTTGATTTTAGTTGCATTTGGATTATTCCTCATTATTAAAAATCCAAAAATATTTTTAATTTGTGTCTTTTCAAGTCAATAATACAGAGAATTGAAGATTCAGAACATACAGCAGAGGAATTATACAGAAAAAGCTGGGCGTTCAAAACGCCCAGTGAGGAAGGCAAACTGGCGTTTAAACGCCATCCAGGTTGCCTGGCTGGGCATTTAACGCCCAAAAGGGTAGTAGTTTGGGCGTTAAATGGCAGAATGTGCACCATTCTGGGCGTTTAACGCCAGGATGGCACAAGAGGGAAGATTCTGTTTTTAATGCCAATTTTTTTTCAGGTTTTCAAAATTTTTCAAAATTAGATCTTTTTCAAATCATATCTTTTCAATCAAATCTTTTTCAAAATCAATTTCTTTCCATACTTGCTATCAATTAATGATTTGATTCAACATTTCAAGTATGTTGCCTTTTCTGTTGAGAAAGGTTTAATGTCTGAATCATATCTTTTCTTGTTAGCCAAGTCATTAATTTTGAAAATCAAATCTTTTTAATTTGTTTTCAAATCATATCTTTTTAAAACTATGTCTTTTCAATCATATCTTTTTAATCACATCTTTTTCAAAAATAGTTTTCAATAAAATCTTTTTACTTTCTAATTTCAAAATCTTTTTCAAAAAAAACACTTGATTTCTTTTCCACCCTTGGTTTTCGAAAATCAATTAGTGTTTTTCAAAATGTTTTCAAAATCTTTTACTTAATTTTTGAAAATTTCTTCCCCTCTTCTCACATCCTTCTATTTATGGACTAACA
>NC_029777.3:69764285-69765297 GCF_000817695.3 Arachis duranensis
GTCTGTCTGAACTGTCCAAGATGTCATTGGATAGCTCTACTGGAGGATCTCTTCATTTGAAGAAGATGCCTACAGAAGCTCAAGAGCTGATTGAAATGGTTGCAAATAACCAACTTATGTACACTTCTGAAAGGAATCCTGTGAACAATGGGACTAATTAGAAGAAAGGAGTTCTTGAGATTGATACTCTGAATGCCATATTGGCTCAGAACAAGATATTGACTCAGCAAGTCAATTTGATTTCTCAAAGTCTGTCTGGAATGCATAATGCACCAGGCAGTACTAAGGAAGCTTCAACTGAAGAAGAAGCTTATGATCCTGAGAACCCTTCAATGGAAGAGGTGAATTACATGGGAGAACCCTATGGAAACACCTATAATCCTTCATGGAGAAATCATCTAAATCTCTCATGGAAGGATCAACAGAGACCTCAACAAGGTTTCAACAATAATAATGGTGGAAGAAACAGGTTTAGCAATGGCAAGCCTTTTCCATCATCTTCTCAGCAACAGACAGAGAGTTCTAAGCAGAACAACTTTGACTTAGCAACCATGATCTCTGATCTAATCAAAACCACTCAAAGTTTCATGACTGAAACAAGGTCCTCCATTAGAAACTTGGAGGCACAAGTGGGTCAGCTGAGCAAGAAAATTACTGAACTCCCTCCTAGTACTCTTCCAAGCAACACAGAAGAAAATCCAAAAGGAGAGTGCAAGGCCGAACATGGCCGAATTTGGAGAGGAGGGAGAGGCAGTGAACGCCACTGAGGAAGACCTCAATGGACGTCCACTGGCCTCCAATGAGTTCCCCAATGAGGAACCATGGGAATCTAAAGCTCAAAATGAGACCATAGAGATTCCATTGGACTTACTTCTGTCATTCATGAGCTCTGATGAGTATTCTTCCTCTGAAGAGGATGAATATGTCACTGAAGAGCAAGTTGCCAAGTACCTTGGAGCAATCATGAAGCTAAATGACAAGCAATCATGAACCCCCTTTGCTCACCAAAGAA
>NC_029777.3:69765403-69767578 GCF_000817695.3 Arachis duranensis
GGCAGACCCTTCCTAGCCACAGCAAAGGCTGTGATTGATGTTGATAGATGAGAATTGATCATTCAAGTGAATGAAAAATCCTTTGTGTTTAAGGCTCAAGGATATCCCTCTGTCACTATGGAGAGGAAGCATGAAGAGCTTCTCTCAAAACAGAGTCAAACAGAGCCCCCACAGTCAAACTCTAAGTTTGGTGTTGGGAGGCCACAACCAACCTCTAAGTTTGGTGTTGAACCCCCACATTCAAACTCTAAGTTTGGTGTTGGAAGGTTCCAACATTGCTCTGAGCATCTCTGAGGCTCCATGAGAGCCCACTGTCAAGCTACTGACATTAAAGAAGCGCTTGTTGGGAGGCAACCCAATGTTATATTTTATCTATTTTCTTTTGTTATTTTATGTTTTCTGTAGGTTGATGATCATGAGAAGTCACAAAATCAATTGAAAAAGCAAAAAAAGAATGAAAAATAGAAAGAAAAATAGCACACCCTGGAGGAAGATCTTGCTGGCGTTTAAACGCCAGTAAGGCTAGCAGATGGGCGTTTAACGCCCAGTCTGGCACCATTCTGGGCGTTTAACGCTAGAAAGAGGCACCAGACTGGTGTTAAACGCCAGTAAAGGGCAAGAAGTTGGCGTTAAATGCCAGAAATGGGCATCAGCCCGGTGTTTAACGCCAGAATTGGCATGAAGAGCAATTTTGCTCGCCACTTGGTGCAGGGATGACTTTTTCTTGACACCTCAGGATCTGTGGACCCCACAGGATCCCCACCTACCCCACCACTCTCTCTCTTCTTCACCCATTCACCAGTCACCTCAACACCTCTTCCCCAAAAAACCCTTCACCTATCAAATCCCATCTTTTTCTTCACCACTCACATCCATCCTTCATAAAACCCCACCTACCTCACCATTCAAATTCAAAACACTTTCCCTCCCAAACCTACCCATACATAACCGAAACCCTACCCCTCTCTCCACCCCTATATAAACCCATCTTCACTCCTTCATTTTAACACAACCTAAACACTACTTCTCCCCCTTTTGGACGAACCACAAAGCCATTTCCATCTCCTTCATTTCTTCTTCTTCTACTCTCTTCTTTTCTCTTTTGCTCGAGGACGAGCAAACCTTTTATGTTTGGTGTGGTAAAAGCATTGCTTTTTGTTTTTCCATAACCATTTATGGCATCCAAGGCCGGAGAAACCTCTAGAAAGAGGAAAGGGAAGGCAAAAGCTTCCACCTCCAAGTCATGGGAGATTGAGAGATTCATCTCAAGGGTGCATCAAGACCACTTCTATGAAGTTGTGGCCTTGAAGAAGGTGATCCCCGAGGTCCCTTTCAAACTCAAAAAGAGTGAGTATCCGGAGATCCGACATGAGATCCGAAGAAGAGGTTGGGAAGCTCTTACCAACCCCATTCAACAAGTCGGAATCTTAATGGTTCAAAAGTTCTATGCCAATGCATGGATCACCAAGAACCATGACCAAAGTGTGAACCCAAATCCCAAGAATTATCTTACTATGGTTCGGGGAAATACTTGGATTTTAGTCCGGAAAATGTAAGGTTGTCATTCAACTTGCCCAGGATGCAAGGAGATGAACATCCTTACACTAGAAGGGTTAACTTTGATCAAAGGTTGGACCAAGTCCTCACGGTCATTTGTGAAGAGGGCGCCCAATGGAAGAGAGATTCAAGAGGGAAGCCGGTTCAACTGAGAAGGCATGACTCAAGCCCATGGCTAGAGGATGGTTAGAGTTTATCCAACGCTCAATCATTCCCACTAGCAACCGGTCCGAAGTTACTATAGACCGGGCTATCATGATTCATAGCATCATGATTGGAGAAAAAATAGAAGTTCATGAGGTTATAGCCCAAGAACTTTATAAGGTGGCAGACAAGTCCTCTACCTTGGCAAGGTTAGCCTTTCCTCATCTCATTTGTCACCTCTGTTATTCAGTTGGAGTTGACATAGAGGGAGACATCCCCATTGATGAGGACAAGCCCATCACTAAGAAGAGGATGGAGCAAACAAGAGATCCCTCTCATCATCAAATTCCTGAGATACCTCAAGGGATGCACTTTCCTCCACAAAACTATTGAGAGCAACTGAACACCTCCCTAGGAGAATTGAGTTCCAACATGGGACAACTAAGGGTGGAGCACCAAGAACATTCCATTCTC
>NC_029777.3:69767815-69768372 GCF_000817695.3 Arachis duranensis
TTGAATTTGTGGTTCATGAATGTTGGCTCTTGAAAGAATGATGAAAAAGGAGATATGTTACTGAGGATCTGAAAAATCATAAAAATGATTCTTGAAGCAAGAAAAAGCAGTGAATACAAAAAAAAATTTCGAAAAAAAGAGAAAGAGAAAGAAAGAAAAAAAAAGAGAAAAGAAAGAAAAAGAAAGAAATAAAGTTGTGATCCAAGGAAAAAAGAGTGTGCTTAAGAACCCTGGACATCTCTAATTGGGGACTCTAGCAAAGCTGAGTCACAATCTGAAAAGGTTCACCCAATTATGTGTCTGTGGCATGTATGTATCCGGTGGTAATACTGGAAGACATAGTGCTTTGGGCCACGGCCAAGACTCAATAAACAGCTGTGTTCAAGAATCATCATACACAACTAGGAGAATTAATAACACTATCTGGATTCTGAGTTCCTAAAGAATCCAATCATTCTAAATTTCAAAGGATAGAGTGAGATGCCAAAACTGTTCAGAGGCAAAAAGCTAATAGCCCCGCTCATCTAATTAATACTGATCTTCACAGATGTTTTTGG
>NC_029777.3:69769521-69773431 GCF_000817695.3 Arachis duranensis
AGCTTGCCATGGAAAGGAGTAAGAAGGATTGGATGAAGACAGTAGGAAAGCAGAGAGACGGAAGGAACACAGCATCTCCATACGCTTATCTGAAATTCCCACTAATGAATTGCATAAGTATCTCTATCTTTATCTTTATGTTTTATTCGTATATCACCCATACCCAATTGAGTTGCCTGACTAAGATTTACAAGGTGACCATAGCTTGCTTCATACCAACAATCTCTGTGGGATCGACCCTTACTCGTGTAAGGTTTATTACTTGGACGACCCAGTACACTTGCTGGTTAGTTGTGCGAAGTTGTGTTTATGCCATGGTATTGAACACCAAGTTTTTGGATTCATTACCGGGGATTATTTGAGTTGTGAAAAGTATTGATCACAATTTCGTGCACCAACTCTCTTTTGGGATTCTCTTCTGTATTGCTTGGGAGAGTGCTAGGAGGAATTTCAGTAAGCCTTTTACTCAGCTAACCCACTTGTGGCTCCAAGTTTCTGATGAAGGACCTTATTTCATTCATGAAATTGAGAGTGGTCTTAGGTAGATCAGAGACTATATTTGCTAAGTTAGATGGATTCTGCTCAGAATTCTCTGTCTGTTGCTGAGAGGATGATGAAAAAGGCTTGCCATTTCTAAACCTGTTTCTTCCACCATTATTATTGTTAAAGCCTTGTTGAGGCTTTTGTTGATCATTCCATGAGAAATTTGGATGATTTCTCCATGAGGAATTATAGGTGTTTCCATAGGCTTCACCCATGTAATTCACCTCTGCCATTGCAAGGTTCTTAGGATCATAAGCTTCTTCTTTAGAAGATGCTTCTTTAGTACTGTTGGATGCAGCTTGCAATCCATTCAGACTTTGAAAAATCATATTGACTTGCTAAGTCAACATTTTTTCTGAGCCAATATGGTATTCAGAGCATCAATTCAAGAACTCCCTTCCTCTAAGGTGTCCCATTACTCATAGGATTCCTCTCAGAGGTGTACATGAACTGGTTATTTGCAACCATTTCAATGAGTTCCTGAGCTTTTGCAGGAATTTGCTTGAGGTGAATAGATCCACCTGTAGAATGATCCAATGACATCTTAGACAATTCAGACAGACCATCATAGAATATATCCAGGATGGTCCATTCTGAGAGCATGTCAGAAGGACACTTTTTGGTCAGTTTCTTGTATCTTTCCCAAGCTTCATAGAGGGATTCACCTTCTTTCTGCCTGAAGGTTTAAACATCCCCTCTAAGCTTGCTCAGTTTTTTAGGAGGAAAGAATTTGGCTAAGAAAGCCGTGACCAGCTTATCCCAAGAGTTCAGGCTATCTCTAGGTTGAGAGTCCAACCATATTCTAGCTTTGTCTCTTACAACAAAAGGGAAAAACATAAGCTTATAGACCTCAGGATCAACTCCATTGGTCTTAACAGTATCACAGATCTGCAAGAATTCAGTTAAGAACTGAAAAGGATATTCTGATGGAAGTCTATGAAACTTGCAATTCTGTTGCATCAGAGAAACTAATTGAGGCTTAAGCTCAAAATTGTTTGCTCCAATGGTAGGGATTGAGATGCTTCTTCCATGGAAGTTGGAATTTGGTGCAGTGAAGTCACCAAGCATCTTCCTTGCATTGTTATTGTTGGGATTCGGCCATTACTTCTCTTTTGAGATTCTCTGTAAGGTTTTCTCTGGATTGTTGTGCTTTAGCTTCTTCTTCAGATTCCTTTCAGGTTCAGGGTCAGCTTCAACAAGAATGTTCTTGTCCTTGCTCCTGCTCATATGAAAAAAAAGAGAATAGAAAAGAAAATGAATCCTCTATGTCACAGTATAGAGATTCCCTTATGTGAGTAGAAGAGAAGAAGAATAGAAGTATGAGAAGAGAGAAGGAGAAAAAAAATCTGAACACAGAGAGAAGGTTCGAATTATGAGTAGAAGATAAGTGTTAGTAGATAAATAAAATAAATAGAAAGAGATGAGAGGGAGAGAATTTCGAAAATTATTTTTGAAAAATGGTTAGTGATTTTCGAAAATTAAAGGTGGAAAAGTGGTTAGGTGATTTTGAAAAAGATTTTGAAATTAATTTTGAAAAGATAAGAAGTTAGAAAAAGATATTTTGAAATTAAGGTTTGAAAAAAGATATGATTGAAAATGATTTGATTTTAAAAAGATATGTTTGAAAAGATATGGTTGAAGAGAATTTGATTTTTAAAAAGATATGATTGAAAAACAATTTTTTTTTAAAAAAGATTTGATTTTTAAAATTTGATGACTTGACTAACAAGAAATTAAAAGATATGATTCTAAAATTTAAAGTTTGAATCTTCTTAACAAGAAAGTAACAAACTTGAAATTTTTGAATAAAAACATTAATTGTTAGTATTAATTTCGAAAAATATGAGGTAAAAATAGGAAAAAATTTTGAAAAGATAAATTTTTGAAATTGAAATCTTGACTAACAAGAAACAACTTATTTTAAAAATTTTGACTAAGTCAACCCAAAAATTTCGAAATTCGTGAGTGAAATAAGGAAAAGATAATAATTAATTTTTTTATTTTTTGCATTTAATGAGGAAAGAGAAAAATCACAAATGACTTAACACATAAAAATTTTAGATTAAAACAAATGATGCATGCAAGAACACTATGAATGTTAAGATGAACACCAAGAACACTTTGAAGATCATGATGAACATCAAGAACACATTTTTGAAAAAAATTTAAGAAGAGAGACACATGCAAGACACCAAACTTAGAACTTTTTAATATTTAGACACTAAGAATTCAAAAATGCATATGAAAAACAAGAAAAGATACAAAACAATAAAATTTAAAGATCAAACAAGAAGACTCATTAAGAACAACTTGAAGATCATGAAGAATGCAATGCATGAATTTTCGAATTTTTTTTTTGAAAAATTAAAAAGATGAAATTGACACCAAACTTAAAAATTGACACTAACTCAAACAAGAAACACAAATTTTCGGTTTTTATGATTTTATTAAAGAAATTTTGTTTTGATTTTTCAAAAAAAAAAACTTTTTTTGAAGAAGAAGAAAATAAGAAACTCAAAGATTTTTAAAAAGAATTTCAGGAATCATGCAATGTTAGTCTAAAGCTTCAGTCTAAAAAGATTAGACATGGTCAGCCAAGCTTCAGCAAGACATTGCATACAACAGCCAAATTGATGGAAATTAACTAGCTCCTGTGATGATAAAAGCATCATCTGAAACTCTAGAATTCATTCTTAAAAATTCTGAAAAACAAAATAAAAAGAAAAATACCTAATCTAAGCAACAAGATGAACCGTCAGTTGTCCAAACTCGAAAAATCCCTGGCAACGGCGCCAAAAACTTGGTGCACGAAATTGTTATCACTAGGCATGGCTCCAAAAACTTGGTGCACAATACCATGAGTCACACGTCTCTTCACAACTTCGCACAGCTAACCAGAAAGTGCACTGGGTCGTCCAAGTAATACCTTACGTGAGTAAGGGTCGATCTCACGAGATTGTCGGCTTGAAGCAAGCTATTGTCACCTTGTAAATCTCAGTCAGGCGGATTCAAATGGTTATGAAGCTTTGATAATTAAAAGATAAATAAAATATAAAATAAAGAGTAAGTAATTGATGCATAAATCCACTTCCGGGGCCCACTTGGTGTATGTTTAGGCTGAGCTTGATCTATCCATGAGCTGAGACTTTTATTGGAGTTGAACTCCAAGTTATAACGTGTTTTGGGCGTTCAACTCCGGGTCATGACGTTTTTCTGGCGTTTAACTCTAGACAGCAGCATGTACTTGGCTTTCAATGCCAAGTTACGTCGTCAATTTCCGAATAAAGTATGGACTATTATATATTTCTGGAAACCTCTGGATGTCTACTTTCCAACGCCATTGAGAGCGTGCCATTTGGAGTTCTGC
>NC_029777.3:69773880-69792576 GCF_000817695.3 Arachis duranensis
AAACAAGAAGAAAATTACCTAATCTGAGCAACAAGATGAACCGTCAGTTGTCCAAACTCGAAAAATCCCTGGCAACGGCGCCAAAAACTTGGTGCACGAAATTGTTATCACTAGGCATGGCTCCAAAAACTTGGTGCACAATACCATGAGTCACACGTCTCTTCACAACTTCGCACAGCTAACCAGAAAGTGCACTGGGTCGTCCAAGTAATACCTTACGTGAGTAAGGGTCGATCTCACGAGATTGTCGGCTTGAAGCAAGCTATTGTCATCTTGTAAATCTCAGTCAGGCAGATTCAAATGGTTATGAAGCTTTGATAATTAAAAGATAAATAAACATAAAATAAAGATAGAGATACTTATGTAATTCATTGGTGGGAATTTCAGATAAGCGTATGGAGATGCGTTATTCCTTCTGAATCTCTGCTTTCCTACTGTCTTCATTCAATCATTCATACTCCTTTCCATGGCAAGCTGTATGTTCGGGCTTCACCGTTGTCAATGGCTATCTCCCGTCCTCTCAGTGAAAATGGTTCAACTACGGGTTATGTAGGGCTAATCATCTGTTGGTTCTCACTTGTGTTGGAATAGGATCCTGTGATCCTTTTGCATTTGTCACTACGCTCAACAGTCATGAGTTTGAAGCTCGTCACAGTCATCCCATCCCAAATCCTACTCCGAATACCATAGACAATGTTTAGATTTTTCGGATCTCAAGAATACTGCTAACTGATTCTAGCTTATACCACGAAAACTCTTATCTCACGGAATGGAAGGCTCTGTTGTCAGGAGAGGAAACTGGTGGACGAAATTGTGATACAAGAGTTCCAAGCACTGTTGGAGAAGCTCACAACTCCATTCAACTTAACCAGCAAGTGTACTGGGTCATCCAAGTAATACCTTACATGAGTAAGGGTCGATCCCACAGAGATTGTTGGTATGAAGCAAGCTATGGTCACCTTGTAAATCTCAGTTAGGCAGATTAAATTGGTTTAAAACATCCCTAAAAGTAGCTTGAACTTACTAAAAACTACCTAAAAACAATGCCAAAAAGCGTATAAATTATCCGCCCATCAATAGGCGTATGAAGATGCTGTGCTCCTTTTGAATCTCTACTTTCTTATTACATTCATCCAATCCTTCTTACTCCTTTCCATGGCAAGCTGTATGTAGGGCATCACCGTCATCAATGGCTACTTTTCATCCTCTCGGGAAAATGGTCCTATGCGCTGTCACTGCAAGGCTAATCGTCTGGAGGCATCACCCTTGACAATGGCTACATCCCATCCTCTCAGTGAAAATGGTCCAAATGCTCTGTCACAGCACGGCTAATCATCTGTCGGTTCTCAATCAGGTTGGAATAGAATCCATTGATTCTTTTGCGTCTGTCACTAACACCCAGCCTTCAGGAGTTTGAAGCTCGTAACAGTCATTCAATACCAGAATCCTACTCGGAATACCACAGACAAGCTTAGACTTTCCGGATTCCCAGGATCCTACTCGGAATACCACAGACAAGGTTAGACTTTCCGGATCCCCATGAATGCCGCCATCTATCTAGCTTATACCACGAAGATTCTGTTGGGGAATCTAAGAGATATGCGCCCGGCCTAAGGTAGAACGGAAGTGGTTGTCAGTCACGCGCGTTCTTAGGTGAGAATGATGATGAGTGTCACGGATCATCACGTTCATCAAATTGAAGTGCAACGTATATCTTGGAATAAGAATAAAAGAGAATTGAATAGAAGATAATAGTAATTGTATTGAAACTTGAGGTACAGCAGAGCTCCACACCCTTAATCTATGGTGTGCAGAAACTCCACTGTTGAAAATACATAAGTGAAAGGTTCAGGCATGGCCGAATGGCCAGCCCCCTGAATGATCAAAAGACCGAATGATCAAAGACTAAAAAGTCAAAAGATGACTAATACACTAGTAAAAAGTCTTATTTATACTAAACTACCTATTAGGGTTTACATGAGTAAGTAATTGATGCATAAATCCACTTCCGGGGCCCAATTAGTGTATGTTTGGGCTGAGCTTGATCTATCCACGAGCTCAGGATCTTCTTGGAGTTGAACGCCAAGTTATAACGTGTTTTGGGCGTTCAACTCCGGATAATGACGTGTTTCTGGCGTTTAACTCCAGACAGCAGCATGTACTTGGCGTTCAACGCCAGGTTACATCATCAATTTCCGAATAAAGTATGGACTATTATATATTTCTGGAAAGATCTGGATGTCTACTTTCCAACGCCGTTGATAGCGCACCATTTGGAGTTATGTAGCTCCAGAAAATCTATTTCGAGTGCAGGGAGGTCAGATTCCAACAGCATTAGCAGTCCTTTTGTCAGCCTTTTTCAGAGTTTTGCTCAAGTCCCTCAATTTCAGCCAGAAATTACCTGAAATCACACAAAAACATACAAACTTATAGTAAAGTCCAGAAATGTGAATTTAACATAAAAACTAATGAAAACATCCCTAAAAGTAGCTTGAACTTACTAAAAACTACCTAAAAACAATGCCAAAAAGCGTATAAATTATCCGCTCATCAGAAACCATGCGTCATGAACCAGGAATCCAAGAGATATACATTCAAGCTTATTTTTAGGTAGAATGGAAGTGGTTGTCAGACACGCGTTCATAGGTGAGAATGGTGATGAGTGTCACTTGATCATCACATTCAACATGTTCTTGTATGCAAATGAATATCTTAGAATAAGAATAAGCTTGAAATGAATAGAAGAATAATAGTACTTTGCATTAATACTCGAGGAACAGCAGAGCTCCACACCTTAATCTATGGTGTATAGAAACTCCACCGTTGAAAATACATAAGTGATGAAGGTCCAGGCATGGCCGAATGGCCATCCCCCATAAAAATATAAGATAGCATAAAACTGATCAAAGGATCAAAAGATAATCCAAAGATGTCTAATACAATAGTAAAAGGTCCTATTTATACTAGACTAGTTACTAGGATTTACAGAAATAAGTAAATGATGCAGAAATCTACTTCTGGGCCCACTTGGTGTGTTCTTGGGCTGAGCATTGAAGCTTTCATATGTAGAGACTTTTCTTGGAGTTAAACGCCAGCTTGGTACCAGTTTGGGCGTTTAACTCCAGCTTGTAACTCAGTTCTGGCGTTTAACGCCAGAATAGGGCAGGAACTTGGCGTTTAAATGCCAGTTTGCATCATCAAAATTCGAGCAAAGTATGAACTATTATATATTGCTGGAAAGCCCAGGATGTCTACTTTCCAACTCAATTGAGAGCGCGCCATTTGGGCTTCTATAGCTCCAGAAAATCCATTTTGAGTGCAGAGAGGTCAGAATCCAACAGCATTAGCAGTCCTTTTTCAACCTCTGAATCAGATTTTTATTCAGGTCCCTCAATTTCAGCTAGAAAATATCTGAAATCATAGAAAAACACACAAACTCATAGTAAAGTCTAGAAAAGTTAATTTTTCTTAAAAACTAATAAAAATATACTAAAAAGTAGCTAGATCCTACTAAAAACTACCTAAAAACAATGCCAAAAAGCGTGTAAATTATCCGCTCATCAAAACCTTATGGGAAAGGGGGAAGGAAGACAAACCCTTGCTCATAATTCCAACCACCATAACTTTTCGCTCCGAGCTCTGATCGCTATACCGTTTGCGGTCACGCGTCCACCGCGTCGAGCTCTACAATTCCATAGGTAAGTCTCATCTCTCATCTAAGCCTCTTATTCTCCTGAATTTTTGAAAATTTGGGGCTTTTTTTATTGAAATTCAATATCTTGATGTTTAGGCTCAAATTAACTTGAGGAAAGATTTACTCTTGCTTGTGTGATGCTTGGTTAAGGTGAGGATCACTAACCCTAGTTAATTTCTTGATTTAGTATGTTAGATATTGATTTTGGGTGTATATGTGTCATATATATGTGAATTAGGTTGTGTGTATGTAATTGTAGCTTGAATTGTGGACATTGGTGATTAGTGGAAGCTTGGGTTAGTGCTAGAGCTGGAATTGTGGTGAGAGGACTTGCTTCTTGCCTTGTGGGTTACCTTGGTTAATACGTGAAAATCGGCCAAGGTATGGTTTAGGTTTCGCGTATTTAATATATAATGTTTTGTAAAACTGTAGGCTAAAGGACCATAGGATAGGTTGAAATGATAAGCATGTTGAATGTTAGAATCTGTGATAATGGTTGATGACATGGATTGAGTATGTGTTGGTGGTTGTGATTATATTGGAAGTTGAATGTTAAAGTGGTATTTGATTAATGATGGGTTTGTTGGTAAGGATGTTTGTGCATAATTGGTGAATTGTTCATAGTTTTGTTATTTAAAGTAGGAATTTGGGAGCAAAATTCTATAATGTTTGTTCTTGGTGGATGATAGCAGGTTATAGCATTATGTCATTGTGATAATGCATGTTTTACTACTGGTGTTAAGTTTGGAATGGTTAATATTTAAATGGTTAATCAGTGAAATAGAGGTTGGAAGGTTTTTGTGAAAATTTAGTTTTTGGGTCCGTGAAGTTTACGCCGTTCGAGGAACGGAAGGAAAATAATTTAAAATGAAAAAGTTATGCGCGTCTGAAGTTTGAGGTTTTCAATTGAAATTCTGCAGATGTCAGACTTAGTAAAAATTTTGGTAAAACGTACGCCCACGCATACGCGTGGCCAACTCATACGCGTGACATGAGACTTTTGCATACGCATAACCCTCATTCACATATGGTAGTTTCTGCCGCTCATGTATGCGTGCGCGAACGAGCCTATGCATACGCGTAATGGGCTAAATTTGCACACCCATGAGTACGCGTGGGCGACGCGTGCGCGTGACTTGGGGTTTATGCGTACACAAGTTTCTCATAGGCGACCATGCGCTTCTGCCTGGTGCATAAGCGTACGCGTAATCAGGGGATGTGTACGCGTCATGGCCTAAACACGTACCAACGCGTACGCGTGGCCCTGTTTTTTGCAAAATTAGATTTTGAGTTTTTAAACCAAATTTTAAACTTCTAAACCTCTATTTTCATAATTTTATTCTCAAATCATAGTATGAGATCTAGTATTAAGATGGAGATAGGAAATTGAGATAACTTGGGGGTGAGGTAAAGTAGGAAAAATGGTAAAGTAAATATGGAAATGAGTATAATTGGAGTATATAGGATATTATGGCATGTATGATATGATTTTACAAAGATTACAATGATTATGAATATTGTTTTGGCATTATATACTCAATTGATCCGAGATACGAGTTTTTCTGGGTAAAGTACCGTGGCTTGTCCCCACATGTTCTAGGTCGACACTCGATACTTTGTTGATCCTACGACGTAAGATGTGACTGGACACTCTAAATTCCTGGGAAGGTTGACCCCCATTGAGCAATTTTATATATATTTGAGAAAAAGCTATGCATAGACTCTTGGGGATGTGCGTCGGGGGACAGTCCACGATTTAGCAAACCGAACTTGTCGGATTGGCTTGATAACTAACAGATGAGCCTCATCAACTATAGGGAAGACATGCATCATATGCATATTGCTTGAATTACTTATTTGTGCATTAACTGGGTGTGCCTAAACGCACTTGCTATGCTAAATGTATAATTGTTAACTGCAGAACTTGTACTCTACTTGTGCTTGTCTTTATCTGCTTGACTATCTGTGAAATATCATTGGAGATGTAGGAACGGAAGAAAGGTAGATAGGTTTAGTGTTCAGGTTAAGTTTAAGTTAATTTTAGATTTTTCTAAACACCTACCCCTTTTGTGGTTTCCGTTTAGTATATTAAGCTGTATAATCTGAGTGTCGGCGTTCTAAGATTGCCTCTAGCATTCCTAGTACCTTATATCTTATGTGCGTGGCACCTTTACCATGCTGAGAATCTCTTGTTCTCACCCCATACTGTGTTGTTGTTTTTAGATGCAAGTCGATAGGCACCTCGCTATGCGTATGGACTTCTGAAGCGGAGTGGTTCCTGGGTTCTTTTGTTATTCAGTTTATGTATATATGTACTTAGCTTTCTCTCCAAGAAACTTGTTTACTTTGTCCCTCTTAGAGGTTTAAAGAGAGTTAAGGTTTTATCTTTATATTTTGGGTATTTTGGGAGACGTATATATGTATGTAAATATTCTCTGACCAGCCTTAGCTTCGCAGGCTGAGTTAGGAGCTAGTTATTTTGTATCCTTGACTCTTTATTCCCTCTTTTTGTTTAATTACACCTATGAACTTTAGGTTTCTTAGCACACAAGTAATCTCTGTTTTAGAGCTCATAATACCATACCACTTCTATTTTATGGCTTAAGCGTAAAGCTCTGTGTAGTAGGGTGTTACAATAAGGATTTTTTTAGATTGTTTTAATCTTTGCTCTCTATCCTCCTGTGAGGCTGTGACAAAGGTTTTTTTAATATTTTTCTTTCCTTTTTCTTTTCTTTCTTCTTCTTTTCTTTTCTATTATTCCATAATATAAATTATTTTTGCATTATTTCCTCGCCTCTCCCTAAGTGTCTTATGAAAAAGAATTATAAAGTTCTTTATTTAAGTATGTGTTCTCTAAAGCTTTTAAGATTACTTTGCTTGCTTGCTTTCTCATTAATACTACACATTATAATATTATTACAAAATAATATCTTTAATAAATACTAATTATAATAATTATTTATTTTAATATAAATGTATAATTTTAAAGAAGTATTTAAAATAATATTTATAATCTTTTTTTAAGACATAGTTTATAAAACCTTGTTTTTAACCTTTTATTAATTACTTTTTAAATCATGAACTTTTTAATATTCTATTTTTAACCTCAATATTTTATTAAATTATATGTAAACCCTCACTTATTTTCATATTTATAAAAATAACATGAACTTTTATAAAATATCCATTTTATCTATGAACTTTACTTATTACCTAAAATACCCAAAAACTTATACAATTGCAAATTATACCTCGATTTTTATATACAAATACAATATTACCCTTTAAATATAAAATATAATTACTAATCTTTCTTTTATACCAAAACCAAAATCCTTAACCATTTTCTTTCAAAGTATTATTCGTATTTTAATTTGTTTTCGAGTTTTTCGGTTGCCGATTTTTCACAGCTTTTAGTTTAATCTCTTGGCCATCAAACCATATCAATTTTAATTAATAATTTTCATTCACAACAGCCCCAAAATCATCAAAA
The DNA here is from genome assembly GCF_000817695.3 of Arachis duranensis. Taxonomy (NCBI): domain Eukaryota; kingdom Viridiplantae; phylum Streptophyta; class Magnoliopsida; order Fabales; family Fabaceae; genus Arachis; species Arachis duranensis. Next base: position 69,781,068 of record NC_029777.3, read on the forward strand.
TAATCCCAGCTGGACTATTTTGTATGACTGAACCGCAATTCATAAATAATGGTAATAATTTCACAAAATTTCAACGTAAACTTAATCAAACTCAAATAGTAATAAATCAAATTAACATTCATTTATCAAATTCACATTTAGTTTTTATAAAGTTGTCAAATTCTACTTTTGTACGAATTCAAAATCAATGAAAACTTCAAAAAAATTTTTTAATCGAATTATTAGAAAAGAAAACGTTAAAAATTATCTATGTCTTTTAGAATTTTAATTGGCTGAATTCAAAGAGAAAAAAAATTACGTTATCATTAATTTTTATCAAATAAAAATAACGTCAACACATAAAAAAAAATACAAATATTTTTTATTAAATTATATTTTTTATTAGAGTTATGAATGACAAACAAATCGAAGCCGAAAGCTTCACGGTCACGGTTCTTATAAGAGCACTCTCGGTCTCTCTTCTTTCAAGCTCAATTCGGTTGTGAAATAAAAAGAAAAGGAAGATGATTAAGGCTGATGTTAATGAATGAAAATTTTGGGGTGGTTAAGACATTATTATGTGTCATGAGTATATACATATACATATATAATTAAGCCACGTTTCATTTCTTTCATTGTTCCTTAAAGGCTTCGACCAATTTCTTTGACTTCTTTGGCTTCCAATGAATTAAATGAAGTGAAACATGAGGTGTTACAATAATAAAAGAGGCATGTGTCACGACTATAAATTGATGAGTCAGCAATTTAAATTATAAATATTTTAAACAAATAATTATAAAAATTAGATATATTATTACGCAAATAATAATATATTTAGAATTAAATACAAATTACTAATATAAATAGTATTAGTAACTTAAAGATAAAAGATATTTAATGAAATATTAATAAGCCTAACCTCATCAAAAAATACCGATAATTATTTATATCGACAAAAGTCGAACTTGATAATAATATTACTATTATTATCTAGCCTCCATTATAATTAGAGCAAGTAAATAAATAAATAATATAATAATAAAATTATATTATTCTTTATTTTATTTCAGAGTTCGAAGTCGACTCGTCAAAATAAAACTAATTGCTTTAAAATATTATTTTAAGAAAAATTCGCCTTAGTACAAAAATTAGAATTGTCACAAAGTGAGTGCCATTATACTCTTCCACCCTTCCAAATTTATTTTTTTTCTTGATATGCAAATGTTGCTTTTTAATTGAGAAGTATATTTTTTATTTTTGTTGAAATTTTTTAGTTTTTATTGTGATGGTAGAAGTGACTCGCTTTTACGAAATTTGGAGAGTTTACATATTCGAGAATTGCTTGCTAGGGTTGTAATTGATGAGGTCACACAATAAGGACATGATTTTAGACCAAATTATCAGGTTGGAGCTAATTAATACCTTTTAAATTGATGTTGCATGATATATCATATAAATTTTAGTTGATGTTGTTGACTTGCACAAAGACTTGGCATATTGAAACAGAAATTTTCAAATACTTCTGTTTTAGTTTTGTTACGATGGGTAATCGGAGATTAGCGGCTAGACTTTTTAGGTTGGCCCAATCGCTCAAAGGAGAGGCCCTCTGACTGGGTTAGCGTCTGGGAGCCTCCGTCCGACTTGTTTGCGTGTGCGTGAATATGGGGTGGTACCTGCAAAGACATTCTGTTGCCTAAGTCAGCAAGGGTCTAAGCAAGTTTTTAGAGTATGGAAACTTGAGAATACCTGAGGGGTGTCAGTGTATTTATAGTGGTGAATCAATAACCACCGTTGGAATAGTGCCACCTTTTAAGGTGGATAACCGTCCCTTTATCTTAGGGAAGTTGAGATATGGCTCTTGGAAGTTGGTTGAGAGATTTTAAGGGCAGTTCTGCCAGCTATCCATCGAACCCGACTTCTTTAAAAATGAGTCTGTGTCGAATCTGACTTCTTTTGAGAAGGTCGGTGAGTAGTGAAGGCCAACCTTTAGATTGAGCTTTTTTGGTTTATTTAGATCTGGGTCATAACGTTGGGCTAGGGTATGAACAAACTTTAACAGATCCTGCAACAACTAGTGTAAAAGAGGACGTTGCGCAAACATTAGGACTTGTTAACTGCATTGTTAGTTTCTCATTTTTTTTGGATGATAATGATATGGCTAGAAGTCAAGATCTAGTTGCATTGTTTGCAAATACATTTATCTAGTTATGTTCATTATTCAGGAGTTTGGACATAAGTCTGTATTTTATAATGTTATTTTTAATATTTTGTTATTGTAATTAATGTGATTGGAAAATAATGGTAGTGTATTATATTGATTTTGTTTTATAATATTTTTTAATTTTTTTCTACATTTTTAATGTCTTACATAAACATTTCTTTTAAATAATAAATGATCAGTAGTGTAATAACGTAGATTAATTTTTTAAAAATAATATTGACAGGTTTGTGGAGGTTTAAAATCTCCACAAAATAGCTGTTTTTTTAATGAAAAATTCTTTTTGGGGATTTTGAACCGCAACAACATTAACCAAGAACTACCACAAAATGCCAGCACAGAACCCTCACAAAAAGGATAAAAAATCGACACTAAATGACATTGTGGGATTGTGAAAAACTACCATAAAAGAGTTCGTGACACCTCAAATTTTGAAGGTTTTTGAAACTGGTATAACCCTTTTTGTGGGAGTTTGAAACCTCAACAAATAGAAAAAAAATTGCCACAAATAAACAAAAATCTTGTAATAGTTGGTATGATAAGGAAGAGGTGGCAGATATTGTTAAGGAGGTTTGGATAGAAGAAGTGGATGGATCAGCGATAAGTTATCCCAAAAGCTAAAAAAGTGTAAACATGCCTTGGTTAATTGGTAGAAGACAGCTAATGCCAACTCTCGAGTGTAAATCCGAAATCTAACTGACCAAATTAATGAGAAAAAGAATAAATAGCCCAAACATTCTTTGGAGAGTTGTTCAGATCTTCTAATCCCAAGGCCTTGATGATGAATTAGATAAGATCCCAACTAAAGTTGATAAAGGAACTAATAGATAGCTCACAAGGAGAGCTACAGAAGATGACGTCAGGGCAGCAGTATTCTCCATAAATCCTTTCTTTGCCCCATGTGATGATGGTTTTACTGCTAGATTTTTTTAATTTTTCTGGAATACAATTAAGTATGATGTTATTTCGGCTATATTTAGCTTCTTTTCTGAAAGTCATATTCTTAGAGCTTTTAATCATACACACATTTGTCTCATTCCTAAGACAGATAATGCTCACACTATGAAACACATCAGGCCGATTAGCTTGGATAGCGTCTTTTATAAAATTATCTCTAAAATTTTGATTCATCTCATGCTATGTATAATGAATAATGATAATCAGAGTGTATTTATTAAGGGCAGGCTTATCAGTGCTAACATATTGATTGCTCATGAATACATGCATTTTTTAAAAATAAGAAATTTGGTGACTATGATATAACTCTTAAACTAGACATGAGCAAGGTTTATGACCGAGTGGAATGGAGTTTTGTTTGGGCAATTATGGAAAAGATGGGCTTTTTGCAAAACATGGTTAGACTAGTTAAAAGAGTGTGTCACTACCGTCTCTTACTCTATTACTGTGGAAGGTCAACCCTATGATTTTTTCAAACTATCACGGGGTCTCCGACAAGGGGATCCACTCTCTCCCTATCTATTTTTATTTTGCGCAGAGGGCTTGTCCCATCTGCTTCATAGAGGAGAACAAGGGAACAAAATTAAAAGCTTGATATTGAATCAAAGATGTCCTAAAATCAGACATCTTTTCTTTGCAGATAACTCTATTTCGTTCAGTAAAGCCACAATACAAGACTGTCAAAACATGTTAGATAGTCTACATGTCTATGGTCAGATTAGTGGATAGTTGGTGAATTTAGATAAATCATTAGTTTTCTTCAGCAAGAATACCCCCGAGAATGTTAGAGACCAGTTGGCTGCTATACTACACATTTCTCATGTTGGTAATTAGGATAGATATTTGGGTCTCCCTTTAGTGATTCAAAAATCTAAATATAATGCCTTCAATTATATTAAGGACAGAATGGCTAAAAGGCTGAAACAGTAGAAATGGTCCCTTCTATCATCTAGTGAAAGGAAAATTCTTATTAAGGCTATAGCTACTACAGTACCCATCTATACACTTAGCTATTTTAAGCTACCAGACACATCATTAGATGATATCCAAATAATGATGATGCGATTCTGGTGGGAAAAAAAGGATCAGAGAAAAGACTGCACTGGGTCAGATGGAGTATGATTTGCAAACCCAAAAATCAGGGTGGGTTAAATTTTAAATATCTAAAAGCGTTTAACCTGGTAATGTTGGTGAAGCATGGATGGAGAATTTTGACCAGACCTAACTCACTACTATATAAGGTATATAAAAGCAAGTATTTTTGGTATTCTAATTTTCTTAAGGCAGAGACAGGAAATAACCCCTCTTAGGGTTGGAAAAGCTTAATAAAAGAGAGAAAAGTTCTAGAAAAAGGCGTTTTCTGGAGATAGGCAGAGGGAATCGAGTTCGAATTCAAGAAGAAAACTAGTTACAGAACCATATTATACTTTTTATAGAATCCAATTTTAACCTAGACTCTCAATTGCAGTGGGTTTCACAACTGATCACATTCAACAGATAATGGAATCAACAATTAATCTCAGATAATTTTAGTCTAGAGATAGTTCAAAGTATTTTGCAAACATAAATTAGAGAAGAAGAAGATTTTATTACCTGGAAAACACCCATTCAGCCACACTTTTTTTAAACTACATTTGAAAAGCATAGCCTATTTCTACACTTTTTTCTGTGTTTCCTTTTTGTAAGAGAATAGGAAACACATTTGTGGCATCACTTGAAAAGTGTCTCCTTAGATATTATAAATATTACTTATAAAGCGTAGCCTTATATTAAGAGCTATGAGTTTACTTTTTACACCAAAGAGAGCACTTTTGAAAAATAATCTATTTGTCATGTTTCAGGTACGCTTTAAAAGTGTTGCCTAATGTATCTCAGGTCAAATGTCCAATGCTTAGTAAATTGTTTTCACTTTTCAGCAAGTGATACACAAACACTTAGCCAAATCGAATGAAAACATAATACTCACCCTTAGCTTTTCCTTTTTTCGCGCCACTTATCACCCCCAAATCAGAGAAAGGGTTCGCCATCACCACTCACCACTCACGGCGTCACCACTCACCACTCACCATCTTCATCACTCATCACGCCACCACTCATCTTTATCGTCGCTTTTCTCCGCTGCGCGCTCACATCAGGAAGACTCTGCGCTCAACTGAAAGCCTGTCTTTATTCGTTCACCATCGTCAAGAAAGTATGTATTCACCTTTGTTTGGTTTCTAAAATCTGAGAGGGTAGGGTTCCGATTTTAAGGTTTCAATTTGAAGATTTGGTACAATAATTTGCGAACTTGTGAATTGATGAACATGCATACTATTTTGCGGCGCAGGAGAACTCGTGAATTTGGGGTTTCATTCCGTTATTGTTGCGGCGCATGAGAACTCGTGAATTTGGGATTGTTGCGGCGTAGGAGAACTCATAAATTTGGGAGTTTCATTCCGAAAACGCAGGTGAGCTTGGCCACTACAAATAATATTAGTTGCTTATTATGTTTGTTGCTTATTATAAAATAGAGAAACTGCTAAATAGGTTGGATAAAGGATTGTTGTAAAATATTATCTAATATACCAATAATTGATTGACTAGTGAAATCAGTTAACCAAATAAAAAAAGTTGTAGAAAGTGTGGAAACTCACGTTTACAAGCAATAGTATTAAATAAAAGAGAAGGTTATCAATTTATTATTATAGCAGAGGTGCAGTGGTGACTGCTGACCAAGGGAAGAAGAAAGAAGATAGTAGCATATAATAAATATTAGTAATCCTTTGAGTTAAGGACATGATAAATTTTATATAAAGAATGGTTGGGTATACACATGAGGCGATATGAGATTTCATGAAATTATAAAAGTTTCGGATGCAATTGCAATAATGTCCCGCGTGACTTGACTTTGTTTGCTAAATTATAATCATTTCATGAATTAACAAATCATAGCATAACATTATGTCTCTATCTGTCTCCCTCATGGACTTGGTACTGATTTATAATTTTTTTTCTTTCAATTCTACTAATTTATAGTTTTAAGTACTATGTAGTGATCAGTACTTGTGTATGTTTTTCAAAGTACTTGTTTTGCAATGCTCAAATTTCATAACAATAAAATAGTTTCATCACTATATATTAAAATTAATAATTACTTAGCTAGTTATTAGGACACACCATGCAAGAATCATTATTTATGGGATGTTTTTTGTATTTTTAGAAATTTTATATCAAAAAACATTTTAATGTAAAATTCTAAAAACTCTTAATCATGCACATTTATCTCATCTTAAGCACTTTTTAGATCTTTTTTATAGGATTTTATTATATTATTCCACTCCTCTCTCTCTCTTAATTTTTTTCCAATAAGATTGTGCTGCACTGTATGAGTGTAGATCATAATTTTCCTTTTCTTTGACTTACTTGTTTGTAATTGGTTTAAACTTTTCGAATATTTATTAAAAAAAAAGAAAAAAATCAATTTTCTAATTGGTTTTATTTATTATTTATGAAAGTTTTCATGTGATTCTGTTATTCACTCATTTGTTACCCATTCTACTAGAAATAAAATTTTAGGTCTAAACTATTATTTGAAACTACCCTCTGAAGCTCTCTTTTGTAGGTTCTTATTAGCAAATACATGAAGTACACCCTTGAATCCATCGTCAATAACTTGGTATATCACATGGTTTATTAGTCTGAATTGGTGTTTGACTCTAAAGTCTTAAGGAATATTAGCAGATTCTATTTTTCAAGATTCATACATATATATAATTAGCAGATTCATTTGTTGGAATTGTAAGTAGACTTGTACAAATTTTCTGATGCAACTATTAACTTCAATATATATATATTTCTCTGGTTAGGCTGCACTTGTTGGAGGTGCAGAAAATTTGCCCATCTTTTTATCACGTCATCATATTCCCGGGCGTGATATTGTTATGGATCCATGCGCAGCAATCGTGACATTTATTATCACTGCACTCTTTTGTTTTGGAATTAAAGAGGTATATTTCTGTTAGAATCTGTTTTCATACTATGATATTATTTTAAATCCTATACTTAACTATGTTTTTATATCTCATGTTCTTGAGTTTCTCTAAACTTTGTTTGCTTCAACTTGTTGTATTTATCCTTTGATTAAATGGTAGAAATAGTTTCATACCTAAGTAATTTTTTGAGTATGTTTATTCTCAAATAAGTTAGGCTACATAATGTATATAAGTATGCTAATATATACGGTAACTTAACTAAGTAACTAATATTTGTAGTTTTTTTTTGTGCCTTTGTGTTGTTCCGACGTCATTGTTGTGTTATTGAATGTACTATTGGATACTCTGTTTTGGTGCCTCCTTACTCATACTGGACAAAATTTGAGCTTTTTATAATGTTAAAACCAAAAAGAAAGAAAAATGTTATTGCTTGTCACTTGCACAATGCACTTGAATTTCTTATTTTACTTCCCATTTAGTATAAAGTTGTGTTATGATTCAATTTTTTATATCTTTTATGGTGACTTATAGTATCCCCTTGAATGTGATTGTTGTTTTAAGACAAAAGGGTCTATAGTTTTTAGGTTCTATGTTTCAGTAATTTAAAAATTTTAAAAATTTTAGTTTATTTTTGATTGAAGCATAGTATTGTTTTGTTTTTTATTTTATGTTTTTGGTGACAAGAAAAGAAGAGTAGTTTGAATTACTCTATGCCGCTCCGATATTGTATGTGTTATTAATATGTTAATTATTTTTTTTTTTGTTATACTTTTTTAAATCATAATTATTTTTTTATATAATTATGCAGGATAATTCTAAAGATTTGATGAAGATTAAGATATTTATCATGATGATTTATTGGTAAAGATGGATTTAGTGTTGGAAATTGAAAGATGTATGGTTGATGATGATGTCTTTTATTAGAAGATACATTTGTATGATATAATATTTTGGTTTTTTCTAATTTATTAGTAATAAACTCTACGTGATCTCATGCATATTTTGATATGAGTATACTTATTCTAGTGTGAGATGTATAAATATTGAAAATTATGATCATCCCAATATTTTTGGTTCATTATATAAATATATTTTATTTTTGGATTATTATTTAAAGATTAGATTTTTGATAAAAAGATTATTATTATATATATATAAACAAAAATTAAAAAAATAAGGGACAGAAGACTGCACTTATATAGAGTAGTTATAGATATACTATTTGTTATGTTTATAAAGTGATGCAGTAGCCCTAAAAGATGTAGCCTATTCTTTTGAATTCTGGTGACCATTAATGCTAAAAAGCGTAGCTTTTAGACCTGAACAACATTACTTAAAAAGCGCATTCTATTTTCAAAGACTAGAGCCGTAGCTTGATACAGAAAAGCATAGCTTTTGAAAATAGACAACACTGATACAGATATTCCCTACAAAAACGTCTCCAAAACCTAAAAAACATAATCCTTGCCTAAGACATCATTTTTTTAGCCACACCTTTCAAATATATCTAAATAAGTGTTTTTTTTTGTTGTCAGGTTACACGACTGCCTTCCAGTTTCTCTATCCTCCAGTTGAGTTCCTTCGCGAGCAATGTCAAGTTAAAGAATTATGGGCTTCCATATGAGACTTGCGATGTCAATAGAAAGTGTGTACCTTCTTGTGAATAATTATGCATAATGGTCTTCCAATGAATTAGAACCTTCATGAAAGAATAGTTTAAATTTCACCTATTTGTTCCATATGTCAGCTGCTGCCTGAGTCTATACAACACTGTCTCCTCTCATATGAGCACTCCTTAAAGGTATGGCAAGCCTCTGAACTATAAATTCCCAATTTTAATTCACAAATTGAAATTTGGAGATGGCGGATGGAATTAATTAAAGAGATCAGACATAGAAAAAGAAATAAAGAGAGGATTTTAGGTTGCGTTTGTTTTTAAAGATAAGATAGGATATCATATTAAGACAGCGCAATAAAACGGAGATACTAAAAATTATTTTTTGTGTATTGTGTGTTTAGATAAGATAGACAAGACACTAATGTAATATTCTGTATTATGTTTGGATAGACATAGACAGAACTAAGATATTATGTAAAATGAGTAAAATAGCGATGTGATTCTAAATTTTTTACATTAAGTACAAATTAATTCAAGTATAGAAAATTACAAAAAAAAAATTGGTCTATAAACCAATAAGATAAAAATGGTATTAAAGTAACAAGATTAAGAATAAATAAAGTAACATAAAGTAGAAGAGTGAATTAAGTCTCTATTAATACAGTATGCCATAGAGAAGAGAATGAACGATAAAAAGGAATAAATTAATTATTCAGTCAAATAAAAAATTTTACCAAAAAAAGTATCCAAAAAAAAAGAATGCAGAGAAAGAAGAACTACGATGTAGAAAAGAAGCTAAAATTAGAAAAAATTAGAAAAAATAAGAAAAAATAATAGTATAATAATAAAAAATATTTATAGATAGAAAAAAAATTTGATAAAAAAATTTGTGTCTATCTTCTCAAATTTCGTGTTCATTATTATCCTTTATAAAAGAATAAACACAAAAATATAAAATATTGTTCCGAGATAATATATTCTGTATTTATGTCTCTACCTCTAAATACTTTTTAAATATTTGATATTCATATTTCTGTGTCCTATTTTCCAAAACAAATGAATACCTTATATCTGACAAATCTCCTCTGGCAAATCTAAAAAAAGCCGAAATGAAGTCATTTTTGAGGGTCGTGTATCTTCACCCCAACACACCGTTCTAGCTGCAAGGAAGAATATAGAAGAAGATAAACATGTTAGAGGTTATTAAGAACTGGTCTTATTTTCTATTTGGTTTGTTTACTGTTATGGTAAAGTGGGAATGTCCATCTGTAAGTTTTTGTGTCTGAGGCCCATATGGACCCAATAATTCATGATGCAATAAAATTATACCTACCTATTTTTTTTTAAAAAATGACAAAATACTTTGCTGTTTAGATTTACAAATTAATTTAAGGGCCCCACTACACATACAAGTAAATAACGCATACAATCCTTACAAGTTGGCCCAACTCAGGTTTAATCCACGCGCACTCCCTCCCTTTAAATGGAGCGTCAATTTCACGCGCGTCACTCGAACGATTACGCTTCGAAAAAACCGCTCGTTATGGCTCACTCTTCCTCTTCACCTTCAAAGATAACACAAATCCTCAAGTTTCGAGCAACATTCCAAACTGAAGAGACATTTGAACTCGTCGCGAATAATAGCAGAAACCATCAACAAAATATTATTCAAGGTACGTTATTGTTTTACTCATCTTGTATATTTCCCACATTTCTGTTTCTGATTTCGAAATCGAAGAACTATATTTTACTGTTCTTCTATGTTCTTCTAGGTTTTTCTGAAAGCTACTTGTTGTCCACAAGTCCAAAATTAATTAAACTCTCTCTAGTGTATTCAAAATTTCTGATTTACAGGTACTATAATATGAAGTGGTGATCCATATAGATTGGAACCCATATATGACGGTCTGCATATAGATCTGCATAATACACCCAAACACGGACTATAAATACACCCGATAAAAAATTAAATTTACACCTCTGCTGCAGATTTTAACCTAACACTACCTGAAAGCCACTTGTTGTCCACAAGACCAAAATTAATTAAACTCTCTCTGGTGTATTCAAAATGTCTGATTTACAGGTACTATAATATGAAGTGGTGATCCAGATAGATTGGAACCCATATATGATGGTCTGCATAGAGATCTGCATAATACACCCAAACACAAACTATAAATACACCCGATAAAAAATTAAATTTACACCCCTGCTGCAGATTTTAACCCAACACTACCTGAAAGCCACTTGTTGTCCACAAGACCAAAATTAATTAAACTCTCTCTGATGTATTCAAAATGTCTGATTTACAGGTACTATAATATGAAGTGGTGATCCAGATAGATTGGAACCCATATATGACGGTCTGCATAGAGATCTGCATAATACACCCAAACACAGACTATAAATACACCTGATAAAAAATTAAATTTACACCTCTGCTGCAGATTTTAACCTAACACTACCTGAAAGCCACTTGTTGTCCACAAGACCAAAATTAATTAAACTCTCTCTAGTGTATTCAAAATGTCTGATTTACAGGTACTATAATATGAAGTGGTGATCCAGATAGATTGGAACCCATATATGACGGTCTGCATAGAGATCTGCATAATACACCCAAACACAGACTATAAATACACCTGATAAAAAATTAAATTTACACCCCTGTTGCAGATTTTAACCCAACACTACCTGAAAGCCACTTGTTGTCCACAAGACCAAAATTAATTAAACTCTCTCTGGTGTATACAAATGTCTGATTTA
>NC_029777.3:69792598-69797877 GCF_000817695.3 Arachis duranensis
CACAAGACCAAAATTAATTAAACTCTGAAGTGGTGATCCAGATAGATTGGAACCCATATATGGCGGTCTGCATAGAGATCTGCATAATACATCCAAACACAGACTATAAATACACCTGATAAAAAATTAAATTTACACCTCTGCTGTAGATTTTAACCCAACACTACCTGAAAGCCACTTGTTGTCCATAAGACCAAAATTAATTAAACTCTCTCTGGTGTATTCAAAATGTCTGATTTACAGGTACTATAATATGAAGTGGTGATCCAAATAGATTGGAACCCATATGTGACGGTCTGCATAGAGATCTGCATAATACACCCAAACACAGACTATAAATACACCCGATAAAAAATTAAATTTACACCTCTGCTGCAGATTTTAACCCAACACTACCTGAAAGCCACTTGTTGTCCACAAGACCAAAATTAATTAAACTCTCTCTGGTGTATTCAAAATGTCTGATTTACAGGTACTATAATATGAAGTGGTGATCCAGATAGATTGGAACGCATATATGACGGTCTGCATAGAGATCTGCATAATACACCCAAACACAGACTATAAATACACCCGATGAAAAATTAAATTTACACCTCTGCTGCAGATTTTAACCCAACACTACCTGAAAGCCACTTGTTGTCCACAAGACCAAAATTAATTAAACTCTCTCTGGTGTATACAAAATGCCTGATTTACAGGTACTATAATATGAAGTGGTGATCCAGATATATTGGAACCCATATATGATGGTCTGCATAGAGATCTGCATAATACACCCAAACACAGACTATAAATACACCCGATAAAAAATTAAATTTACACCTCTGCTGCAGATTTTAACCCAACACTACCTGAAAGCCACTTGTTGTCCACAAGACCAAAATTAATTAAACTCTCTCTGGTGTATTCAAAATGTCTGATTTATAGGTACTATAATATGAAGTGGTGATCAGATAGATTGAAACCCATATATGACGGTCTGTATAAAGATCTGCATAATACACCCAAACACAGACTATAAATACACCCGATAAAAAATTAAATTTACACCCCTGCTGCAGATTTTAACCCAATACTACCTGAAAGCCACTTGTTGTCCACAAGACCAAAGTTTAGCAGAAAATCATTCCAATTCCTATCAAATGAGTCTTTGCTATGAGAGTTTCATTTTTCCTCTCTGCTACATGTAATCAATTGATTCTTAATCTCGTTTTCCTTTCTATTTGTGCTCCGAAATCTTGTAGAAAAACCTGCAACCTTGGTATAGTTCCTGTAAAATTTTCCAGCATCTTCAAGGGTGGTAAAGGTCATTCCAACCTTCGAAACAAACTGGTCATCAACAACAGAGAGGTTGCAGAATACACCATGTTAAAAACTATAAAATACACCATGTCAAAACGAAGCTGGAGTTACAGAGAGAAAAACTAACGTCAATGACGAAGAACAAACCAATGAGAAAGGAGAGGAAAAGAACGATCGAAAAACTAGGGGAAGACGCGCGAGACGAAGAACGATGAAATTTGAAAAGAAAGAAAACAAAGAAGGAAACAAATCTTTTAAATTTGGTAGTTATACAAACGCGGGATCTTTGTATAGCGCGTGTAAGTGACGTAGGAGTTGCAGCGCGTTTTAGTGGATTAGGCGTTAATGAACTTGTAATAGTTACAAGCCCTAATCGCTTGTATACTAAACTTTTCTCTTAATTTAAATGTATTAGCAGCACACAGAATTTTAATTAAGGTGAAAATTTACATAGAGATATTTTTCGTATAAAATTGATAATTGAAATTAGTTGGATATCAAGTTAGTCCGATATGTCACATCAAAATAACTACATATGAGATTTCACTTTTAATTAAGTGTAAGTTATCTTAATTGATCAACACAATGTTTGACAAAATGGTCTAATAATGAATAAATTATCTTATCTTTTTAACACTTTTTAATTTCTTTTTTAAACGAGATTTTTTGTTAATACCAAAATTATTTGAATCAATTTTGTAAGTTATAAATCCACAATTAAATGATCATTCACTAATTAAACAACTCAACCATAATTATAACTTTAATATAATTTTTTCTCAATAATAATATAATATGTCAAAAAAAAACAATACTCAAATAATAATAATAATAATAATAATAATAATAATAATAATATATTTTCATCAATTTGTGTAAGTAATCATGAACTTAAAATATCTAAAGATCTTTAAGAATTTCAATTCAATTTAAATTTTTCAACTTGATTATAATTTATTAATAAGTTTTGTTTAATTGCATAAAATTTGATTATAATTTAGCACAAATTTGAGGACACATATATCACGGTAGATTTTGAACTTCGAGAAGGGAACTGAGATATGAGGAATTTAGGTTCTTTATTTGTATTTATTGATTATGCTTAGCTGTATCACAAAGGCACAATCTCAAAGAACATGAGGAAGCTAAGGTAGGCACAATGTTAAAGACACATATGAGGATACTTGCATTCATCCCACCCAGAAATAACCATTCAGTTTTTTTCTTATTACAAATATCATATATATAAATATAAAGATTTATCAAATATTTTTGTTATGATGGTGATACTTTAATTCATACTCTCTTGACAAGTGTTTCTTGGAAGAATTTTGTTATGGGAACTAAATCAAGGATTGTAGAGATAATCCAATGTTTTTTTTTTTTGTTTCAAGAATATTAGGCGTCAAGACTTAAGTAATTCTGTTAGATAGATAATAAAATATCTATACAACGTAAATAATGAATTAGAAATTTGGTTCAATACAAATAAAAAATAAAAAACACTTTTTAAATTATCTAAATAAAAAAAATTCACTTAGTTCTTTAGTAAAAGGTTTAACTATACCAAATTCTAATTTACCAAACTAATTTACCTAAACACTTTTTTCTCTAAACCTTCTGTCACTCTCACCTTCATCAATTATCCCACTTTACCGGCATCAATTGCATCTTCACCGGCCATCATCCACACCCCCTGGAGTCATCATGTCGTTGCCGCTCAACAAGTAGCCCCCCCACTACACGTCTCTTTCTCCCCCACCGGTAGCCAACATCGCCGGCGGGCTCTTCTTCCCCGTCGCGTCTTTGTCGTGCCCCGCGCGTCTCCTTCTTTCTCGCCGAAAGCCAACCTCGGCATCGGTTTCAGCTCCGTACTTCCCCTTGACGCGCTACTTGGGTCACCATCTATCATCACAGTGCGACGCTCACCCACTCACCGGAGATACATGTTGTCGGACTCCTTGCATTCGTCACTGGTTGGCACGGTAGACGCCATCATTGATGTCGCACTCTGTCCACTCGCTACTTCAATAGGTTAGTTGATGGCCAGGGTTTTAATTTTTAAAAGGGTAATGCATTTAGTCGAATGAATGAATTTTTCCTCTGTTGTACAAAAAACAATCATCTATGTAACACTTAAAATAATCATCTAGTTTTCTAGAGAACTGAACATCCCGCATTCGTTAATTATTTACATTTAAATTGAATCCAACACAATAACCATATGATTATTCGTTAATACAACTATCTACAACAACAACAACCATCTGATCTTGTATGAAACTAAACATCCGCATCCAACATAAAACTTTAATTCATTACATGCTTGGATTGTTGCCCCATTATAGCACACTTGCCATATGAAAGAATAGAATCATCAATGATTAACGAGGATGGTGCAATAGAAATTTCTTCACCCATAGTAAACTCCATCCATGAGTATGCGAGGGGAATGCAGGGGTTATTATTTACGGTGAGACTACGACGGTGTCGACGAATGGTTGTGACAGTGACGGCACGATCGACAGCGGGTGCAGTGAAAAGGGGGAGGCACGGGACGGCTGCGGAGTGATCCGTCATGGTTATAGAGAAATAGCGGCACAATTTGAGATTTTAGTGGTGTCGGTGGAAGCCTCACAGCAGCGTCGGCACGATCGGCGAGGGTGAGGCTGTGGCAAAAAAAATTGGAGATTGAAAAGTGATAATGAGATTAGAAGTAATCGTACGTGAAAAAGTTTAATTATTATTCCTAATTTTTAAAATTTTAAAATTTTAAAATCTGAAATTAAATAATCAATTAACAATTTAATTTTTAATTATAATTTTATCTTTTTTTTTAATTTATTATTTACCTTGTTCACAATTGTTAATATTTTTCTATAGAGGAGTGCTACACATACAAGTCATTTTGTCTTACAAGTCTTACAAGTTGGGCCAAATCTAACACGCGCGTCACTGAACCATCTTTGCGTGTTTCATCTTCGTTTCCTTTTTCTAGTTTCTTGTCAAATTTGTTCGATCTCCTTCGTGCGTTCTCTCTTTGCCTTCGATATTCTTCTGTTTTTTTCGATTTTCATGGTTTCTGAAATCAAGCTTTCAAATTATTTTGAAGATGATGGAACTTGAAAAATACACCCGAACGATTACAAAAATACACCCAAATAATTACAGAAATACATCCAAAGGATTATAAAAATACACCTAAACAGTTACAAAAATACACCCAAAGGATTACAGAAATTTTCCAAAAGATTTAAAAAATACACCCAAAGGATTTAAGAAATACACCCAATATAGGAGGGAGACAGTATATTTCTTCTTGAAATCTTTTAATGTTTTGCTGGTTAAGGTTGAGGCACATGGCAGAGACAATCTAGAAAAAAATATAGAAGAACAGTAAAACAGTACCTTGAATAATGTTTCTTCGTTTTTTCTGGTAATTTTGATGAAGGAGAAAGAGAAAACGAAAAGAGGAGAAGAAATTTCAATAAAAAAAGAAGGAGGAAGAGGTAGTGTTGATGACGATGATAACGAGAGAGAAAAATTAAGAAAAAGAAGAAGAAGAGATACGGAGAAATAAGAAGAAGAAGAGGAAGAGGAAGAGAAAGTGCGGAGAAAGAAGAAGAAGAAAAAGAGACACAAAAAAAACGTAAAAACGACATGAGTATAAATAACTTGTATAACTTGTATGTGGAGAATAATCTTCTTCTATATTTTCTCAGATTTAAAAGTTATTTGTAACTTATTTAGGGTGCGTATACGTGTTAATTATAATTTAATTTCTAAAATTTATGGTCAGATCTTTGACCTCTTATCCAATTTTTAAATTTTAAAAAAATTCTAATTTAAAAATTTTAAATTATCATTTTAAAAATTTATATTAATTTTAATTTTTTATGTTAAAAACATTGTAATTTAAAATATATGATATCCAAAATTTAAGAATAATTTAATTTAAACATAAAATTAACTGA
>NC_029777.3:69798039-69798563 GCF_000817695.3 Arachis duranensis
TCTTCAAACAAGAACAAGAGGAAAAATGAAAATATTTTAAAAAGTATATATAGGTAAATAATGAATTTATTTTATTTATTTTAAAAAACAAACCCAAAATCTCTTGTATATATACTTTGTAAGTGGCTGACGTTTTTCTTTCACCTTAATTTTTAGGGTGACTTGTTTTTCAAATTTATAAAACAAAATTACTCTCTTAAATCTTCACCCTGCTTTAACTTCTGACCAAACACTAAGTTATTTTAAAGAAACAGACAAAAGAGTAAAAGAATGACAGAATCTTATTATTTCTGTTTTAAATTGTTGTGCAACAAAACATTATTACGAAAGATATATCTTAAAAAAAAAATTTATGTTGCAATCTTTATTTAGATAGAAACATAAGTCTAGAAATAAAAGATGATCCTACGATAAAAGGATATATAAGACCGTTATTATTATTAGCGGCTCAATATACCTCCCTCATTGCATTTCTAAACTTTTAAATTTAATTATTATGATGTGCTATATATATATATATATAT
>NC_029777.3:69798640-69817802 GCF_000817695.3 Arachis duranensis
GGTGTATTTCTGTAATCCTTTGGGTGTATTTCTATAATCGTTTGGGTGTATTTCTGAAGTTCCATTATCTTAAAATTTGACAAGAAAATTGTTTTCATGGAGGAAAAAGAAGAAGAGTCGTTCATAATGCATGGTGAGTAGCGCGCTTTGTAAACAGGAAGTTATTGAATAACATGCGTTTTATTTACTCTTGAATGTGGAAGTGTGTAATGCGTTAATTAAGTACTAGCGGCTCAACAGGCACTAACGTGCCTGTTCAGCCGCTTTTCTATCGTTTTTAAGAAATTAATTTAATTTTTTGTTAATATATCATTCTCTTTTTAAATTTATTAGATAAGTATTTTTTCATTTTAATATTAACATGATCTTATTTATATCGTATTTTATTAAAATTAAAATTACTATAAAAATTTTTAAAATGTTAAATTATAAAAGCACATAATAAAAAGATAATATAAAATTGCCATAGTTTAAAGTTTTAGATAATATATGGATATTCGACAGAGAAGAATCTTTTCTCAATTTTTTTTATATATACAAAGAATATTTTTAGAATGATAATGCTTTTATTGTACTTCTTTAAAAACTTTGAATGTCGTCTATTAATTTACACTCTATAAATATACCGAAAGAAAAAACTTAACTTTTTCTGTTATGAGTATTTTTTATTATTATTTAATACATACAAAGTCATCTATTTTTATTTATGATAAAAATTAAATGATATTAGTATTTTTTTTGTTTAACAACATTAGAATAAAGTACAAAAATAAGAATAAAAACTAAAAAATAAATAGTTCTAAAAAAGAATAATATCAAATTTTATGCCATTATGTATGAAAATAATGATTATTTTATTATATTTATTTTTATACCAAATAATAAAAAGTTAAATTTTATGTTTTTTTTTGTTATTTATTTTACTTATCTATATTTGTTTAAATTAGACTTTATACTTATTGAGTCGTGTTTTCTCCAAACAAAAAAATAGTTATGAAATCATTTTTATGTTTTTATAAGAGTAACATTCATTATATCATAATTTTAATAGTTGATATAAATTTTAAAAAATTGAATAAATTTTTTATTTATTTTGATTACATTCAAGAGTGAATTATATATATTTCTATAATCGAGAAATAGATTTAACTTCATTATTTAATTTATAAAAAAAATCTTATCTTTTTATTTATCCTAAAAATTAAAAATTAAAATTAAAATTCATAATTTTGATTAACAGATTTAAAATAAAATATAAAAATAAACCTTGAATAAAAATAAAAATATAAAATTTTGAATTCTAAAATATAAAATAATTAAAAAATAAAAAATTACTTAAATATAATTTTTTAAGGCATTCCATGAATTTAGACGAATAAATATTATATGTAAAATAAATCATGATATATTGACACAAAAATTATCGTGTGTATATTTTTTAAAAAAATAATAAACATATCTCATTAATAACAATATTGGAACTTAAATTTAAACGCTAATTGATATTATATATTGTGTAGGTACTTAGAGTATATTAGAAGGCCAATAAGTAATAGCTCAAATGGCATAGTCTCCCGAGGTTGCAGGTTTGAGTCTCCTATCTTTGGTAAAAAAAAAATAAAGAGTATATTAAAAGAATATGTTAATAATTTCTCTTTATTCCTTCCAAATATATCCTAATAAAAAAATTTATAACATTAATTTACATCCAATAAAAATATTTTAACGAGGTTACTATGAATAATAAACCTATTTTCAAGAGTAATATTAAAATTTAAATTTAGATACCAATTATCATTATAATTTAAAGAAAAATATTATTCTTTATATATTTAATTAAAAAAATTATCTTATTTAAATTATTTTGTAAGTGGAGTTATTTTTAAATCTTATGTTGAGATTGAGCAATTTCTTTAAATTTTGTTGATAGTTGAAAGTGAAGCAAATATATATTTCTCTCGTGAGTTAACGTAGAATTTTACAAAATGTGAATACGTGTATGTAATTTTAGATTATAAAAATAGGAATAAAATAGAAAAAAAAATTGAATACTATATTATTTGTATTTTTATTATATATTGTTATAGATAAAATATTTTGATTCTAAACCCTACAAAAACTCCTCATATGATATTACTCCTTAACTTGAATGTGAGATTTTTCCGTGTATGTTTAGACTTTTCTAACAGTTTTATACGCATGAAATGGCACACAATTAGATTTACATTTAAGAGGTGTTATTATTTTAGTAGTCTTAATTACTAGTTTACTAGTTTATGTCTATCTAGTTACTAGTCTTTTTTTCTTTTTCTAAGAGAGAACATCAAAAAAGGATAAATAAAGAGTATTAAGAGTTTTAAAAAGAATTAAATCAGTTCGATCAAAATCATAAGAATTTGATTAAAAAATAAATACAATATAAGTAGTAATCTTTTTGAATAAAATTGAATTAGTTTTAAAAAAAATAAATATCAAATGACAATATCTAAATTTTAATAAATTATATCGATTTCATTTTTTAAATTAATATTGATTTTACTGAAAATATATAATCTACGAAAGAGATACGTATTTCATTATCATGACAAATAAATCAGATATTATTACACATATTTAGTTGCGAACGTAAAAAATAATGAAAAATATAAACATTTTTAAGAATACATATATAAGTAAATAATCAATTTATTTATTTATTTAAAAATATCCCGAGTTTGAGGTAGGGTACGAGAAGAACAATGTATCTCTCTAAGATGACATAGGTAAATGAATCCTTGAAAAAATATAATCGTATTCATAACTCCTTCTCCTTCTTATGTATTTTTAAAATTTTGAATGATGTATCCTCAATAGATAAAATTAGATTCAGTCAAGAAGTTCCAGTGGATTTGACCTTTTTGAAATAAAAGATAAATCCAAAAAAGATACATACTATATTGTAATCTTATCCATAGAATAATAATCTATAACAGAAAAATGAGAAACTACTGCTTCAGATAAAATCTAAATTGAAAACTACCTTAGCCTTTGACCACTCTTTCTTGTATCTCACCCTATAAATATGGCAATCGAATCCCTTCTTCTTCTCATAGTTTCTGATTTTTTTCCGTTTTCCATCCAAGGCTACTCCACACAAATTACCAAACCCTCTTTAACTTTTCATAAGATACATTCTATTTGCTTGAATTGAATGGGTCAATTAAGGTGCATCCACTCCTTAATACCGGTCTTATTTCTTACTGTGGTATTCATAATTAGCAATAATGGCGTTGACGCTTTTCACAAAGTACACCCACATCTTCAATCTGTTTCAAGGATTTCTGTGAGCGGCAAACACAGAACTGGATACCATTTTCAACCTCCTAGGAATTGGATTAACGGTTTGTAACCGTTTTTTTTCCTTCATGTTCATATTATTTTGTTCATATATGCTTCATTTGGATGGTAGTTCAATGGTAAAAAGCGAAGAACAATGTGTATGATTTTAAAATATTGTTAGTGTTGTAACGACCTCGTAGCATTATACAATAAAGGTTGGGAATAAAAGATAGAAAATATTAAAAGCGTCCTGCTAGTTATTACGTTAGGGTTTATCCAAGAACTTTGATCAAAGTAAAAGGCGGGGATAAAACTGGGCTTTGAACTCTGGTAGGATAAAATGTCAGACATGTAAATTTGGGAGAATGAATTTTTTTAATTATTTGGTAATGTGTGATCTTTTATTTTATATTTTTTTAAGTAAAATCAAAAGAAAATATNATTTTGTCTTATTATAAATGTTCCTCTCAAATTTATTTGGAAAGACGTTAATACTTAATAATCTGAAAATTTTCCAAATTTGTCCTTTTATATGATTTTGAAAATTAATATGTTTGCTAGTGTGTGGAATATTCTTTTCTCCCATATAATAAGGGCCTCTGATGCAGTTAGTTCCTAGTAAAGTTGCTTGACTATTAGTTTTATTTTATTTTATTTTTTTAATAATATGAATGCTTATTAGATATAGAATTTAATATTACATGTGCATTAAAAGTAAAATCTTAGTTATATATAGAAGACAATAGTACAATATACATAAGCCCAAGCTTATGAAGCTGAAAATTTATATATGCACCCGGAACTCTTGTTTTGTGCATTTGCCTCTAAAATTATCTTGAAGGGTTAGATAATTAATGACTTTGTTGAACAACATAAACAATAAATTCTAAATTTAGTTATTATTAAATATTAATAACTTATATTACTAATTAAATTTGAGATTAATTTATTTTTTTAATTCTATTGTTCACATTGTTCAACAATATTGTTCTCTACTTATACTTTTTCTATCTTAAATCTTGGATCTCCATTCATCGTTGGTTATTGATACTGGCTAATTAAATTTCTTTGCTTTTCTTAATCCTTTTATATGGTCCCGCAAATGGTTAATGGACGCTACAATCAAATTATGCAGATCCAAATGGTTAGTATTTATTTTTCCTCTTTAATTTCTTTCTAATTGTTCTTAATGATTATTTTTCTGACTACCTTAACCAATATATAGCAATATTTTTATTTTTATTTTTATTCCTTAAAAAATATTTTCAACATAAAACTGTTGATAGTGAAATATGATATTCAATTAATTATATAAATTATAATACATGTTGAAATAAAAAATCTATGTGAAAATATGTTAATTATACTCTTATTTATAATACATGTTAATAATTTAGAAGAATACATGATAGAAATATAAAATTTGAGATATATTTATACATAAATATATAATATTATTTTTGATGTGTGAATGTCATTTTGAATAGTTTAATGAACTCAAATGAAATGAATTAATACAGGACCTATGCACTACAATGGATACTACCATCTGTTTTATCAATACAACCCTAAAGGTTCAGTGTGGGGTAACATTGTATGGGCTCACTCAGTCTCAAAAGATCTCATCAATTGGAAAGCACTTGAGCCGGCCATTTATCCATCGAAACCCTTCGACAAGTTCGGGTGTTGGTCAGGTTCAGCCACCATCATCCCCGGAAAAGGGCCGGTGATCCTGTACACCGGAATAGTCGACGCGAACAAAACTCAAGTTCAATGCTATGCCGTCCCAGAAGACTTATCTGACCCTTTCCTCACAAAATGGATCAAACCGGACGAGTATAATCCCATCGTGGTCGCCGGCCCCGGCGTCAATCGCACCGACTTCCGGGACCCAACAACTGCATGGTTCGAAGACGGACACTGGAAGATTTTGGTTGGTAGTAGAAGGAAGCATAGAGGAATTGCATACTTGTATAGGAGTAGGGACTTCAAGAAATGGATTCGAGCCAAACACCCTATTCATACTGCTGCTGGAACGGGTATGTGGGAGTGTCCAGATTTCTACCCGGTTTCTATGAAGGGGACAATGGGATTGGATACGTCTGTGGTTGGTAATCATGTTAAGCATGTGTTGAAGAATAGTCTTGATGAGACTAGGTTTGAGTATTATACTTTAGGTACCTATTTCACCAATATAGATAGGTATATACCGGACAACACCTCTGTTGATGGTTGGGGTGGTCTTAGGTATGATTATGGTAATTTCTATGCATCCAAGTCCTTCTTTGACCCCACTATGAATAGAAGGATCTTGTGGGGTTGGGCTAATGAGTCTGATACTAAGGAAGATGATATCCACAAAGGATGGGCAGGAATTCAGGTGCGTTTTAGTATGATTAAATAAATAAAAGTATTTAGAATAGACAAATATATATATATTAAGATTCGTAAAATTATAGAATTTAAAATTTAAAAATTTAGAGTGTATATCTTGATATTTATAAACTTTAATCTAAATTTTTGTATGTCCATTCTAAATTATTTTAGTATACTTTTGTCTATTTATTTTTTTAATAATTTATGCAAGTCTTTCATAATTCAATTAGAATAGTACTATATGAGCATATACCATTATTTCAATCACCATCACTCACTACAAATGTTAGGTTAAATGTGAATTTGGTTTAGTTATTATAACAAAGAAGAGAAATGTGTGAAAATATTTTGTCGGTGGTGGTTATCTTTTGGTGTACATAAAGCATTTGTTGTTAAAATTTCAGGCAATTCCAAGAACTCTGTGGCTTGATCCTGGCGGTAGACAATTGATACAATGGCCTATTGAGGAATTAAATAGCCTTAGGGATAAAGAAGTAGAGATGAGCAATCTAAAGCTTGTAAAGGGAGATTATGTTGAAGTTAAAGGAATTACTGCTGCTCAGGTCAACTTCTAAATTATTTAAATATCAACTTATTAATTGATTTCTATGTTGCATGCATTTTAAAGTGCTAACAATTATATTATATGGCATGACACACCAGGCAGATGTAGAAGTTACCTTCTCATTTTCAAGCTTGAACGAGGCTGAAGCATTTGATCTAAGCTGGGTCAACGCAGAGGATTTGTGTGGTAAAAAGGGTTCAAATATTCAAGGTGGGGTTGGACCTTTTGGTATTCTAACATTGGCTTCAAAAAATTTGGAGGAGTTTACTCCTGTCTTCTTTAGAATTTTTAAAGCTTCGAACAAGCATGTAGTGCTCTTATGCTCCGATGCAAGAAGGTTTGTGTTTGACGAATAATTCAAATGGATTTTAGAATGTTACCTTCTTTTCGTGTCTTCTAATTGATTAACTTACTTCAATTTCTCGTTTTTCAATAGTTCTTCTTTGAAGAGTGAGTTGTACAAGCCATCATTTGCTGGATTTGTAGATGTGGATTTGTCTACTACTAAGAAGCTTTCTCTTAGGAGTTTGGTATGTACAAATGCAAACCCTCCATATTCTTATTATTGGTGTTAACATTTATGTGATATAAGAATTACTATATTAATATTGGCTAACATTCTATGCTATTTTCAATTAAATGACAGATTGATCATTCTGTAGTGGAGAGTTTTGGAGCAGGAGGAAAAACAAATATTTTATCTAGAGTTTATCCTGAGTTAGCTGTGGCAGATCAAGCTCACTTATTTGTGTTTAACAATGGAACCGTACCAATCGTTGTGGAAAATCTTAGATCATGGAGCATGAAATCTGCTGTCATAAATTGACATGCCAAAAGATCATTTAGTTTATCTTAAAGCTTTAAAAATGTACTTTTATCTCTTTTTAATTGAATTTTTTGTTATCTTTTTATATCATTTTCATAAATTTTAGAAGGTTAATAATTTTTTTCCAACGCACTAATACATTAATTTATGCACAAATTACAGAGCAGACATAATATATATGCACAGTAACAGAATCAGAAAATTGATGGTACTGTGTAGGGGCAAAAATAAATAAATTTTTTTTTTTGAACAAGAGAGCTCAACACAATACAGTGGAGCAATAGACAATCAAACTGAGGACATGAAAATAAGCAAATAAACAAAGTAAATCAACTACCCCTGTTGTCATCTCCGGCATTGCCATCAACAACAACAAAGTTCCTACTACTCCACTCTCTATAACTTGTCAATGATTGTTGATACACCTCTTCTGAACCACCTTCGTTGGAATTAAAGATACGCCTGTTCCTCTCAAGCCATATATTCCAAATGACCGCAAAGAAGCACCTCCGCCATCGATTCCGCTCCTCATTTCTGTTCATGACTCCTGTCCAACTCTCAAAATGTTCCTTTAGTGAGCCCGGAATAGACCACGCTCTCTCGAGATTAGAGAGCCATCTACACCATACCTGCCAAGTAAACTTACATCCCAAGAACAAGTGGTAAATATGTTCAACATCCCTTTTGCAAAACACACATATATTGTCCCCATGCCTAAGTATTCCAAATCTATGAAAAGTATATTAATTCTAATTTATAAAAGATAAATACACATTAGTTATCAGAATATAAAATTAAAAATAAATTATATTAATCACTAACTTTTTTTTTTAAGTTCAAATCTTTAAGCTATTTATCTTTTATTTTTTTATTCAAAGCCAATGATATTTCATTAACAGGACTTAACAAAATAAAAAGAGATCTCTCAGATCTCCCAAAAATATCAGAAACGAATAAGTAGCACTAAGAAACGGAGATTGACGCAGAAGGTCTTGCAATTCTTGGTATAGCTTTCTTGCCGAAGTTACCACTTCCGCTGGACTGCGACGTATTGTGCTAAAAAATTTAGCTATTCCATTCCTTCCAAACCATCCAAAAAGTTATCGCCTGTTGCAGTAGAGATTCTGTTCTGCCGTGTGCTTGAACTGCTAAATAATTATTTTATTATCGATTTGATTAAATATCCTTTTTATATATGTGTCACCATCTAAAATAAGTTATGACCGGTGTTCAGAAAAATAGTCCTCTAACAAATCTAACAGATTCGAATATAATATAAATAAAAAAATTATAAATATTTTTAATAAATTTACATTTTTTAAAATAAAAATTACATATTTAACAAAAAAATAAAATAAATAAATATAAATATAAATAGATCTTACTTGTAATGTATGGAGCAGATAATATTTAAAAATTTAATAAAGAACAAGTACTCATTGCACATCATTACTATAAAATCATATAAATATTTTTATAAAATAATTTTAGTTAGAAAATAATAATTTATATGAATAAGTGAATCAATAAAAAAATTTTATATAAAAATTAAATCAAAAGTTCATACTTAAACAGTTCTATCTTTACAAATAGTCTCTTTCTCTTATATGTCCTAATAAAATAACAGATCTAATACAATTATTTTTGTTTAAGTGTATTACTAACTCTTAATTATTTTGTCTTGTATTACTAATGTTAATATTTTTTTTCATATTCATTTTGGCCTTTTACTAAAATAAAATAAAAGGGAAATAAAGGAGAAGATAGATTGCATTTTTTTGTTATGTTTTATACTATTTATCCATTATTTTATAGTCATGAGGTAACGAATTTTTTTATTAGTATACTTAATATTCAAAGCCATGATAATAATTATCCCAAAGAGGACTGTGTCAAAGATTCTTGATAAGAAAAAAGGGAGCATGTTGATTTATGTAACGATTACTGTTTTTAATTTTTATGATTGTTCAATTATTTTTTCTAATGGTGTGCTGTCAAATATTTAATTTGTTGTTTTGTTTTATTTTTCTGATATTACTTCTATCTTATTGCTTGTGATTTTGATTTATAATTATTATGGGATAGTTGTTAGGATCGAATCGATGATAAAATCAGTTAAATTATTATTTTATTGATTTATTAGTTCAACTAAAAAATTATTAGTTGAACCGATAAAATCGATCTTACTTATAAAAGTATAAAATAATAAAAAATTTAAAATTAAAATTTGAAATACATATCTTTACAATAACAGTATAATTAATAACAAATTTAAAATATATATTTTCAAACTCTAAAAATAACAAATGTAAAAATAAATATAAAATTTGTGGGTATTACTATAATAATATCTTAATTTAACACAATAACAGTAATAATTAATTCACAAAACCTATCGTCTAACCATAATATCAATAGATTTTAATATTAACATCAAAACAGATAACTTTAATCACAATACTAACGTTGAAATAGATCAAATATATTAATAATTGTACATAACTAAAATATAATTAATTCGAAAAATAGAAAATACAAAATTAAATTAAATTTAGATATTTATAAAATTATTTAATTAAATATTTACTATATAATAAATTTTTGCCATACAAAATAATAGGAAATATAATAGTTTAGTGGTAAATGGAGAGTGCATCACTTGTGAGGTTCCTTGTACGAATCATGAATTATTTTTTTCCAAAATAAAAGTCTGGTTTGGAGTTCAATTCACCGGTTTTGCTTATCTAGAATCATGAATTATTTTTTTCCAAATTAAAAGTCTGGTTTGGAGTTCAATTCACCGGTTTTTCAATTGAACTGACCGGTTTGATTTGGTTTGAATAACTATGGTTATGGATATTCTATTTTCGTTTTATGATTGTTGTATGTTGTTCAGTTTTTCTTGTATTGCCTTTTTGTGTTGTCGCTTCTCATTATTTTCTTTAACTTCATTTATATTATTTTTTTTCTAATATATTGAATCAAAATCAAAATGATTTTTAATTTTTTTATTAATATCATCTTCAAAGTTATTGAATATTTTAAAATAATCTTTTTGAACATAATAATTTTTAAACGACACAAATGTCCTTTTTCTATTATCACTACCATTATCCTACCCACCCGTTATCCCCACCCCTTCCCACCTAAATTGAAAAACTAAAACAAAGAAAATGAACAAAAGAGGGAGAAAAAAGAAAATGAATGGAAGAAGAGGGAGTGACAGCGGAAAAGAGGGCAGCCGCCACAGTGTTGTGATTGTAGAGAGAGACAAGACGAGGATATGAGAGATAGAACGAAAGAAGAGAAAAACAGAGAGGGAGAAAAAAGGAAAGGAAAGGAAGAAGAGGGAGGTGACGGCGGAGAAGAGTGCGGCCGCCGCCGTCGCTGTCGCCATTGCGTCGTGACTAGAGAGAGACAAAATGAGGAGATGAGAGAGAGAACGAGAGAAGAGAGGAACAGAAGTCGTGACTGAGGTGGGAGCTGCTATGTCAGTGTTGAGCTCCATCACTGTCGTCGAGCTTCTAGTGGTGAGGAGATCTGCTCTTTCCCCTCTCTCGATCTGCTATAATCTCATAAAAATATATAGTCTCATGTGCATATTAAAATGAGTTTAACAAGAATAAATATTTAGTTTTAATAAATCGATCATTCAAGCCAAACTAAAATCCTTTGATAGTAATTTTGATATTAACCTTTATAAGTATAATAATAAGTTCAAAGCACCGTATACTAAAATAATTATATACACAAAGCAAAACAATTATAAATATAAAGCCTACTCACAACTTGGTCCCAAGGGACTAAAGATACCGAACCTGGAGTGCCAAGTTCAAGGTGAGGAAGATTGAAATAGAATAGAATGAATGAGCGCAGAATTTAGACTAGGGCAATGACAAAGTGGAGCTGAAAATAGTTCTAGGAATCCAAAATAGAGTAGAACTAAAGTTGAATTAGAAAAAAGATGAGGCAGATTAAATGGTGGCAGAATAGGACATGAAAGGTAGAACCGAATCAAGAAAAAATGCTAGACTAGAATGATGACAGGTGGTTCAGCTCCAACGGTACCAACAACTCCGACAGCAAGGATGATGGCTTGGTTCAGGTTCATCCAAACGGCGATGGCGACGGCTCCGCCGACTCCATGAGCGACAATGTTATACGGTGATTGCAAGGACAAAACCTTTCTCCTCTTCTCCGTCGCGCGCTTCCTTTTCCTCCGCATCTATCTTTTTATCTCGATCTTCCTCTCTCAATCCTCCACTCTGTTTCTCGATAGTAATGGCAGTTTCCAATTCTGCCGGCGCTGTTTCTCTCCTCCCTCCTCTCTTTTCTTCTCTGAGCATGAGTGAGAATGAGAGAGAGTGTGTGTGTGGGGCTGAGAGATAGTGAGGGGTGAAGTAAGTGTAAAATGTTAGTGTGTGGTTAGGGTTAAAGAAAAAAAAATATCTAGGAATGAATAGATTCTATTGTCTTACTTATTTATTTATTTACTTATTTTTTTGATTATTACAATATGTTATCAAATAATCGTGTAACCATTCATTTTTTATTTTAATAATAATTTTTTTATAAAATATCTTTTCAATTTTATTATAAAAATAAAAAAATATATATTTTAAATTAGTATATTGATAAAGCCATTTCTAAAGTTCATATATAACTTAATTTCATATAAAAATAACACAAGTAATTTTATGAATATATATAAGGCCAATTCTTTGGTGGCACAAGAAATGGTGCCTAGTGGTGGTTAATTGTTGACCCACCAATAAATATGTAACACTTAGCAAAAAAATTATAAAAGGAAGCTTGCTTAGTTAGTGTTAAAAATGATAAAATTTGTTTAATTGGGTTCTCTTGCTCTTTTTTCTTTTTTGTTCTTTAGACATGGATAGTAGATTACCAAATTTACATTTTATAATACATGGCTTGAAGAAAGAAAAAAGAAAAGGAAAATCCAATTTAGGAGAGGAGAAAAATAAAAAAGAAAAAGAAGAAAAAAACACCCCCTCATGATGCCTCTTCTCTGTCTAAAACTCTCTTCTCTCTTTAATGGTTTTCTTTTTTTTCTTTGGACAAAATTTTATTATTTTTATTAGTATTCATAAACACTAATATATCTTATAAATTACAGATGTTTAATTTAAATAATCCAGTCTCCTTTTAATTTGATTTTTCTAATCAAAATGACTATTAAAATTTTTAAATATTACTTTTAAATTTTTAGAGACAATTTTATACTTAACTTTTCGAATCAAATTGGAGAGAGACTGGATCGTTTAACGAAAATAAATATTGGAGATAGTTTTATCTATTTTAAAATCTAAGAGACTAAAATCTCTCATTTTAAAATGCCCAATGATTAATTTTGATAATTATTCTACATTTTTGTTTATATAAAAATATATTTTTTAAAATTATTCATGTTAATTAAATTTAATTATTTTTATTTTTAAAACCAAATTAATTTTATAAAAGGATTTTTATTTTTTTATTTATTTCTTGTATGGGTTTAAAATTCTAGTGTTTGTGGATTTTTAGTGTTTATAAATATAAACAAAAATTTATTTTAATTTTTAAATATAATTTAATTTAATTTTTGTTTGCTACAATGATCAGTCTTCTCAAACCTAAGAAACCTAACTCATGTATATTTCAGTATTTATAGAGGATAGAGGATGTGCTAACATTTATCTTCTCTTTATTTTTCTAGCATAAAAAAATTATTTTCTCCAAAATTCCGTTTAGAATGTTTACCTTAACTATTAGTTCAAATAAATTTCTTTAGAAAAATCAGGTTTAGCACTTCTTTATAATCCTTATAGGCATAGTAAAGTAATAGGTACCACAGAACGCACCTATATATAATACATAACAATCAAGCAAAGGAACATACTACATAAATTTATATTACTAAAAATTTATAATATTAGAAAAATAAAAAAAACTAAACGATAAGAATTGAAAATAAAATATTAAAGAGATTAAAAGTTACATAAATACTTTGAATATTTGAATATTTAAAAGTTTTAATTACTCTGTTAGTTTCTATAATTTTGTGAAATTTTTAATTAGGTTCCTATATTTTTTTTCTTTTTAATTGAATTCCTACACTATTTTTTTTTCAATTAAGTTCTTCTTAGTAGTAATTGACTTAATTTTATAGGGATCCAACTAAAAAAAAGAATTGATATAGAGACTTAAATAAAAGGAAAAAAAAGTGTAGGGACCTAATTAAAAAAAATTTGGTACAAGAACTCAATTAAAAGAAAAAAAAGTATAGAGATCTAATTGAAAATTTCACAAAACTATAGGAAGTTAAGAACCAACAGAGTAATTAAACCTATTTAAAATAACAATAGTTAATTGAAATTTAAGTAAGTATTAAAAAGAAGAAGATGGTCTTACCTCAAAAAAGTTAAGTTGGAGTAAAGTTTTTTTTACCAAAATATTTAGATTGAGAAAGTGAGAAATTAGATAGAAATAAAGATAGAAAGAGACAAGAAAATAAAGTGATATACGAGTGTGAGTAAAAATAGGTTAGATGGACTTGTTACAAGAGGAGTAAATTCCTATAATAGTCCCTGAGATTCAGGTCGTTACCCAATGTGATCCCTGAGATTCCAATTGCACCATTATAATCCTCCAGATACGACTCCGGGCACCATAATAGTCCCTGGACAGTTTTCTGGTGATGAGTCATCACCGACGATTTGATGTGTCACGAAGTTACCACGTTGGATTAAGCCAAAACGTTGGCGTTTTGGGTTGGCACCCCAATTTGACAAAAATGTCGTCATTTGGCCCAGAAAAAAATATGAAATGCGTTTCATCAAAAACACACTATCTCTTCACCTGTCTTCTCCACTTCCACCCTCTGTCTTCTTCTTTTCTTCTTCTTCTTCCTCCTTTCTTCATGAATACCACTACGTTAGGGTTCCTTTGGTGAGATTGAAATTCTTACCGTCAGAAGATATCAAAATCAAGTTTTACTTCATCGTTTATTTCCTCCTGTGTCAGAAACAAGAGGTTCTGCCATTTGTAAAGGTAATTTTTTTATTCTTTTTTTTCGCAATGCATGATGATTTTTGTATATGCTTGTGTTGTTAGTGTGGTTGAAATTATGGTTTTTTTTGTTCCGTTACTATGGTTATAGGGTTTGATTAGGTTGGAGTTTCATGAGATGATCTGTTTGATTATGGTCATGCTCTGTTTGAAAATAATGCTCTTTTACTTCCTTAGGGTTCCTTTGGTGAGGTTGAAATTCTTGCAGTCAGAAGACATCAAAATCAAGTTTCACTTCATTGCTTGTTTTCTCCTGCATCAGAAACAAGAGGTGCTGCCATTTGTAAAGGTAATTTTTTTATTTTTTTTTGCAATGCATGATGATTTTTGTATATGCTTGTGTTGTGAGTGTGGTTGGAATTTTGGGTTTTTTTTCTGGTACTATGGTTCTATGGTTTGATTAGGTTAGAGTTTCATGAGAAGCTCTGTTTGACTATGGTCATGTTCTATTTGAAAATAATGTTCTGTTTCATGGTCATTAGTGTTCTGTTTGATAAAACTCTTATCTGTTGATGTCTAATATCTGTTTGATAAAACTCTTATCAGTTCTTATGTATAATGATGAGAAATTTTAAAAGATCTATTTAACTTAAGCCATTTTAATTTTATTAGAAGATTGAAAATAATAGCAACATATTATCAGAAAAGTATACTCTTTATTAAGTTTGTAGAAGATGTGATGATATGGAACTTGAAATATACATATTCAAATAAAAATTTCATGTCTAGCTACGAGTCAATATTATATTTGTTGCATACTTATTATGGAATTGCCAACTTGCCAGTTACCAGAGGGCAAAATACAAACTGACCCTTTAGTTAGGCCTATCTATATATGGTGGTGCACGTTTGTTTTCAATTTTGTTTTTTGTTTTTTAGATAACTAAGAAAAATGAAAATAACCGTTATTTAGTTTTTCAAAACATATTGTTTCAATTTAGAATATGATTTATTATCACAAAAATTGAAACAGACGTATACAGGGTGAAGCACATAAAACTGAACTTTGTTATTCAATTACTTAATTTGTCATTCATATATAACGCATACTAAAATGTAAAACATATAATAAATATATGTATGATAACACACATACAAACGTGTATATCCACATACATACAAATATATTTGTATAGCTGATTTTTGTATATTTTTGGAAAAATATTATTGTGTATTTTTTGTGTATTTTTGTGTATATGTATTTTTTTTTGAATAGTTAGTGTAAATAGGACAGAAAAATCTATTTGTATTTATCTTGATTGTCAAATAATGGATTTTGAATTTTTTTTTTCAGATGGAAGAGATGTTGGATATTATGTTTCATCACAGGGGTGATTTCAAAGAAGATCAAAAAGGAACAATGGTATATTATCTGGATAATAAGGCTTGTTTAGGTGACCTAGATGTGGATACGTTAGACGTCTTTTATCTAAGGAACTACCATAAAAAGCTTGGTTATGATGAGATAAAGCAATGCTGGTGGCAAGTTCCTGGGAAAGGTTTAGAGAACGGACTAAGAAGCTTGAATAATGACAAGGAAATAAGAGAGATGGTGAAGTGTGCTAAGATGAATAACGGAGTTATTGATGTATATTTCGAGCATGGAGCATCACTGCCAAAGGTTTTGGAGGGAAATACACAACAGAAAAAGAATTCTCCAAGATTAACACAACCATTACCCCCAAACACCAAAATTGCCTTAAACACCAAAGGTACACAACCACCATCAACAGTTTCAAAAAATCAAAATCAGACCAAAAAACCCATTAACAAAGTCAGTGGATCCAAGCCAAACAAACCCACTGTTAGCATCCAGCCCACAAAGCCCATCAAGACCATCCAAAACACCAAAACAGATAAAACCAACAAGTCCAAGCAGCCCAACAAAAAAAGTATATCTAGGAGACCATGTACAAGGTCTTCTGCCAGAGGATTCCAAAGCAAAGTTTTTAATAATGAGATTCCTTTCGAGGTGTCTTCTGACTCTTATGAGAGCGCAGAAGATAGCTTTTCTAAGCCAACTCTTGACCAAGACAACTCTTCTAATTCAGATACTGGAGTGAAGAATGTCAAAAATGGGAGTCAGAATAGTGTGAACAAGAACCAGAATGAGAAGATATTGAGAAATGTTAGTCCTCTAGCTAAAGGAAAGGAGAAGATTCTGGTGGAGGATGATGCATTTGTGCAAGAAGTTAGTGATGAAGAAGTTGATCTTGGTTTTATTGGTAGTTTTGCTGAAGGTGTAGAGTATGGTCTAGATCCTGGAGCTGACTCGGATGATGCCAATTCATGGCACTCAGAGGAGATGAAGACTCCTCCAAATTTAGAAGATGAACTAGAAGAAGACAACGATTCTGATGACACATGTCCAGTGTTTAGGGAGGGTGCAAGATTTGGTGAATTGCATCTTGAGGTGGGTATGAAATTTGGCACAAAGTGGGACTTTAGAGAAGCTGTTAGGGAGTATACAATTCAATAGGGTAGGCGCATACGCCTTGTGAAGAACGATAATATAAGGTGCAGGGCAGTTTGTAAGGTTAAGGAGTGCCCTTGGGTGGTTTATGCATCAAGGGACCATGAGGACACTTGTTGGCAGATCAAAACCTTTAATGACTACCACACATGTCCCAGAGAAGACAAAAATAGGGCTGCTAATAGGAATTGGGTCTGCAGCAAGCTTGTGAAGAAGGTCAGAAAATATCCCAACTTCAGACATTGTGAAGCTACAACCTATTTCAGAACACGTTTTGATTTGACACTAAACAAAAATTCAATCTCGAGGGCTTTGATGGATGCTAGAAGTGTAGTGTATGGTGATGAAAAGGAGCAATATAAGATGGTGAGGGACTATGGCTTGACTTTGCTGAAAACCAATCCCGGTTCAACAGTGCAAATATGTACCAAACCTCAACCAAATGGAGAAGTTATTTTTGAGAGAATGTATGTGTGCTTAAGTGGTTGTAAAAATGGGTTCAAAGCTGGCTGCCGTCCTTTGATTGGATTAGATGGAGCATTCCTGAAGACTCAATTTGGTGGACAAATTCTGTCAGCTGGATGCAAACCATCATATCTACGTCATTGAGTGGGCAATTGTGGAAATAGAGAATAGGGAAAACTGGAAGTGGTTTCTTGAATTACTGCATCTAGACTAGGGACATTACAAAGAAAATGGCTAGTGCTTTATATCCGATATGCAAAAGGTAACCATGCATATTCGACAAGTATTAATCCTATTATTAGTTAACTGGTATTGTTGTTATGACAATTATGTTGTGAATGAATTAATACAATTTATTTTGCTAAAATGTTGAATTTATTAATGCAGAAAGGTTATTTTAGTTTGCAAGGTATTTGACTGAATTGTTGAACTTATAACTTGATAGTATGTATGCTATATTAGTGCAGAAAGGTTTCATTTAGTTTGCAAGTTATTTGACTGAATTGTTGAAGTTATTTGACTGAATTGTTGATTGGCATGGTTAGTGCGCCTATTGTTGCTGTTAACATGTGATAGTTACTATCTGTGTTGTTTTACCATTGTACATAGTTATCATGGGCTATCGAATTAAACGTCAGGGACTATTATGTGTACTCGTGTTAAATGTGAAGGACTATTATGGGGAAGGTATTATTATGTTAGGGACTGTTATGGTGATCGATTATGAATGGCAGGGACTAATACACTATGTGTTATTAATTGACTATGACTGGCAGGAACTAATATCAGCAGTGCAAGAGGTGATGCCCAATGTGCACCATCGTTTTTGCTTGTGGCATTTGTGGAAAAATTTTAACAAGAGTTGGAAGGATTTACAACTAAGGGGGCTTTTGTGGGAATGTGCAAGGGCAACAACTCATCAAGAGTTCAGGGATGGAATGGACAAAATAAAAAGACTGAATGAAGATGCATGTGCATATTTAGATAAATGGAAAAGAGATGCATGGACTAGAAGCGCATTCAGCCATAAGCCGAAGTTGGATAGTATTTGTAACAATGCATGCGAGGCGTTCAATGCAAAGATCAAGGATGCAAGAGCCAAGCCCATTATAACATTGTTGGAGGAGGTTCGAATGTTCGTAATGCGAACCATAGCCAAGAACAAGGTGAAACTAAACAATCACAATGGAGTGCTCACACTAGTTATAAAGAGTCGACTGGAGAAAGTTAGAAAAGAATCTAAGAATTGGAAGCCTATTTGGACAGGGGACAACGGATATGAAAAGTTTGAGGTGCATGGACACCCAACTAATCATGTGGTGGACTGGTGGACGAAATTGTGATCACTTGTTCTTTTGTTTATAAAGGATGTATACTCTGAGGGCATTGTTTATTTTCTTCACAATCTCGTTCAACTAACCAGCAAGTGTACTGGATCGTCCAAGTAATAACCTTACGTGAGTAAGGGTCGAATCCACAGAGATTGTTGGTATGAAGCAAGCTATGGTCACCTTGCAAATCTCAGTTAGGCAGATTAAAATAGTTTATGGGTTTTTGAAAATAGAAATAATGAAAGGGATAAAGATACTTATGCAGATTCATTGGTAGGAATTTCAGATAAGTGGATGGAGATGCTGTAGAGCCCAGGGACGCCTGCTCTCCTACTGCTTCTACTCAATCCTTCTTACTCCTTTCCATGGCAAGCTCTGTATAGGGGTTCACCATCAACTGTGGCTACTTTCATCCCTCACGGGGAAATAACCTGTGCGGCTATCACTCGCACAGCTAACCAGTCTGGAGGCATCACCCATGGCTAATGGCTACATCCCATCCTCGCAGTGAAAACTAATGCACGCACTCTGTCACAGTACGGCTAATCACCGGTTGGTTCCCGCTCCTACTGGAATAGAATCCCTCTTTTGCGTCTGTCACCAACGCCCAGCAGGTTAAAGTTTGAAGCACGTCACGGTCATTCATTACCGGAATCCTACTCGGAACACCACAGACAAGGTTGGACTTTCCGGATCCAGATGAATGCCGCCAACTATCTAACTTATACCACGAAGATTCT
>NC_029777.3:69819198-69819750 GCF_000817695.3 Arachis duranensis
TTCTTGTTTCAAGAATCAATTTCATGGTTTTTCAGATTATCAATAACATTTCTCTTTGTTCATCATTCTTTCAAGAGCCAACAGTTTTAACATTCATCAACAACAAGATCAAAAATATGCACTGTTCAAACATTCATTCAGAAAACAAAAATTATTGCCACCACATCAATATAATTAAATTAAATTCACTAATAATTTCGAAAATTATGTACTTCTTGTTCTTTTGAATTAAAACATTTTTTCTTTTAAGAGAGGTGAAGGACTAATGGATTTTATTCATAGCTTTAAGGCATGGTTACACACTAATGATCATGAAGTAGAAACACAAAAACATAGACAAACATAATACTTAAAAACCGAAAACAGAAAGAAAATAAAGAACAAGGAATGAATCCACCTCTAGTGGCATCTTCTTCTTGAAGGACCAATGATGTTCTTAAGCTCTTCTATGTCCCTTCCTTGCCTTTGTTGCTCCTCCCTCATTGCTCTTTGATCTTCTCTTATTTCTTGGAGAATGATGGAGTGTTCATGATGTTCCACCCTTAGTTGTTC
>NC_029777.3:69821863-69824134 GCF_000817695.3 Arachis duranensis
GTCCCAACACCAAACTTAGAGTTTGGATATGGTGTTTGAACACCAAACTTAGAGTTTGGTTGTGGCTTCACAACACCAAACTTAGAGTTTGACTGTGTGGGCTCTTCTTGACCTTGAACTGAGAGAAGCTCTTCATGCTTACTCTCCTTTGTCACAGAGGGATTGCCATGTGCTTGAAACACAAGGTATTCTCCATTCAATTGAAGGACTAACTCTCCTCTGTTGACATCTATCACAGCTTCTGCTGTGGCTAGGAAAGGTCTTCCTAGGATGATGCATTCATCATCTTCCTTCTTAGTATCTAGGATTAGGAAATCAGCAGGGATGTAAAAGTCTTCAACTTTTATAAGCACGTCCTCTACTATCCCATGAGCTTGTCTCACTGACTTATCTGCCAATTGCAGTGAGAACAAAGCAGGTTGCACCTCAATGATCCCTAGCTTCTCCATTACAGAGAGTGGCATAAGGTTTATCCCTGACCCAAGATCACACAGAGCTTTTTCAAAGCTCATGGTGCCAATAGTGCAAGATATCAAAAACTTGCCAGGATCTTGTCTCTTTTGAGGTAGAGTTTCCTGAATCCAAGTATCCAAATCGAGGTAGAGTTTCCTGAATCCAAGTTTCCAATTCACTAATGAGCAGGGGAGGTTCACTTTCCCCATTCTCATTACCAAATAGCTTGGCATTCAGTTTCATGATAGCTCCTAGATATTGAGCAACTTGCTCACCAGTCACATCTTCATCCTCTTCAGAGGATGAATAATAGTCAGAGCTCATGAATGGCAGAAGGAGATTTAGTGGAATCTCTATGGTCTCTGTATAAGACTCAGATTCCTCAGGATCCTTATTAGGAAACTCCTTCTTGCTTGGAGGACGTCCCAGGAGGTCTTCCTCACTGGGATTTTCGTCCTCCTCCTCCTTGATGCATTCGGCCACATTGACTAAGTCAATGGCCTTGCATTCTCCTTTTGGATTTTCTTCTGTATTGCTTGGGAGAATACTGGGAGGAGTTTCAATAACTTTCTTACTCAGCTGGCCCACTTGTGCCTCCAAATTCCTAATGGAGGATCTGGTTTCATTCATGAAACTGAAAGTAGCTTTTGACAGATCAGAGACTATATTAGCTAAATTAGAATTATTTTGTTCAGAGTTCTCTGTCTGTTGCTGAGAAGATGATGGATATGGCTTACTATTATTCAGCCTATTGCGTCCACCATTGTTAAAACCTTGTTGAGGCTTTTGTTGATCCTTCCAGGAGAAATTTGGATGATTTCTCCATGATGAGTTATAGGTGTTTCCATAAGGTTCACCTAAGTAATTAACCTCTGCCATGGCAGGGTTCTCAGGATCATAAGCTTCTTCAGAAGCTGCTTGTATCTTTCCCAAGCTTCATAGAGGGATTCACCATCTTTTTGTTTGAAGGTTTGAACATCCACTCTCAGCTTGCTCAGCTTTTGAGGAGGGAAGAATTTATCCAAGAAGGCAGTGACCAGCTTATCCCAGGAGTCCAGGCTATCCTTAGATTGTGAATCCAACCATATTCTAGCTCTGTCTCTTACAGCAAAAGGGAAAAGCATGAGTCTGTAGACTTCAGGATTAACTCCATTCGTCTTTACAATATCACAAACTTGCAAGAACTCAGTTAAAAACTGATAGGGATCTTCAGATGGAAGCCCATAAAACTTGCAGTTTTGTTGCATTAATGCAACTAGTTGAGGCTTAAGCTCAAAATTATTGGCTCCAATGGCAGGAATGGAGATGCTTCTTCCATCAAATTTGGATGTTGGTTTTGTGAAGTCACCAAGCATTCTCCTTACATTATTATTATTATTGTTTTCGGCTGCCATGTCCTTCTCTTGTTCGAAAATTTCTGAAAGGTTGTTTCTGGATTGTTGTAATTTAGCTTCTCTTAATTTTCTCTTCAGAGTCCTTTCAGGTTCTGGATCAACTTCAACAAGAGTGCCCTTTTCCCTGTTCCTGCTCATATGAAAGAGAAGAAAACAAGAAAAGAAATAGGAATCCTCTATGTCACAGTATAGAGATTCCCTTATGTTAGTAGAAGAAGAAGGGGGTAGAAGAATGAAGAGGGAGATTCGGATTTGTGGATGAAGAGAGGTGAAGAGAAGTATTAGTAATTAAATAATTAAATAGAATAAGAGAAGAGAAAGAAATTTTCGAAAATAATTTTGGAAAAGAGGTTAGTAATTTCGAAAAACAAAATATAATTAAAATTAAAGTTTAAAATAAAAAGAATTTTTGAAAAAGAGAGAG
>NC_029777.3:69824294-69824960 GCF_000817695.3 Arachis duranensis
TTTGAAAAAGATAAGAGGATAAGAAGTTAGATAAGATATTTTGAAATCAAATTTTGAAAAAGATAAAATTTTTGAAAAAGATAAGATAAAAAGATATATTTGAAAAAGATATTTTGAAAAAGATTTAATTTTAAAATTACTTAACTAACAAGAAACTACAAGATAAGATTCTAGAACTTAAAGATTGAACCTTTCTTAACAAGAAAGTAACAAACTTCAAATTTTTGAACCAATCACATTAATTGTTAGTCTTAATTTTCGAAAATTTGATAAAAAGATAAGATAAAGATTTTGAAAATATTTTGAAAAATAATTTTTGAAATTTTCGAAAATTATATGAAAAATGAAAAAGATATGATTTTTGAAAAAGATTTTGAAAAGATAAGATTTTTAAAATTGAAATTTTGACTTGACTTGTAAGAAACAACTAATTTTTAAAAATTTTGACCAAGTCAACCCAAAATTTCGAAAATTTGGAGGAAAATAAGGAAAAGATATTTTTGTTTTATTTTTGAATTTTTAATTATGAGAGAGAAAAACAACAAAAATACTCAATGCATGAAATTTTTAGATCAAAACAATGAATGCATGCAAGAATGCTATGAATGTCACGATGAACACCAAAAACACTTTGAAGATCATGATGAACATCAAGAACATAATTTT
>NC_029777.3:69825680-69826007 GCF_000817695.3 Arachis duranensis
GCAAGCTTTGTATAGGGGTTCACCATCAACTGTGGCTACTTTCTTCCTCTCGGGGAAATAACCTGTGCGGCTGTCACTCGCACAGCTAACCAGTCTGGAGGCATCACCCATGGCTGATGGCTACATCCCATCCTCGCAGTGAAAACTATGCTAACGCACTCTGTCACGGTACGGCTAATCACCGGTTGGTTCCCGCTCCTACTGGAATAGAATCCCTCTTTTGCGTCTGTCACGAACGCCCATCAGGTTAAAGTTTGAAGCACGTCACAGTCATTCATTACCGGAATCCTACTCGGAATACCACAGACAAGGTGAGACTTTCCGGAT
>NC_029777.3:69826475-69834843 GCF_000817695.3 Arachis duranensis
ATGACGTTTTTCTGGCGTTTAACTCCAGACAGCAGCATGAACTTGGCGTTCAACGCCAAGTTACGTCGTCATTCTTCGAATAAAGTATGGACTATTATATATTGCTGGAAAGCCCTGGATGTCTACTTTCCAACGCCGTTGAGAGCGCGCCAATTGGAGTTCTGTAGCTCCAGAAAATCCATTCCGAGTGCAGGGAGGTCAGAATCCAACAGCATCAGCAGTCCCTTTGTCAGCCTTCTTCAGAGTTTAGCTCAAATCCCTCAATTTCAGTCAGAATTTACCTGAAATCACAGAAAAACACACAAACTCATAGTAAAGTCCAGAAATGTGAATTTAACATAAAAACTAATGAAAACATCCCTAAAAGTAGCTCAAACTTACTAAAAACTATATGAAAACAATGCCAAAAAGCGTATAAATTATCCGCTCATCATGGACTTAGGAAAAAGACTATGCACTTGCCAATTTTGGATGCTTACAGGTTATTTGCATTGCTATAATAATTGTTCTTGTGCTATAGTAATAATCTGACTATTGGTATATGAGTAAAACCTACGGTTGTTGTGGCTGTTGTTTGTATGCAGGTATTCCTTGTGTGCATGCATGTGCTGCACTGTCTCGGGTTAACAAGCCACCAGAAGACTTTTGTCACCGCTTGCTAACAATGGAGTCATACAGGAAAACATATAATTATCATATTAATCCAATTCCTAGACAACCATTATGGGAGCATGCAGAAGAATGTAACAAGCCACATGCACCAAAAATAAAGAGGAAACCTGAAAAACTACAGATGAAAAGACGGATGGATGCTGATGAGAAGGGTGGTGGAGGATCTAAAAAATCTAAAGCTGATCTCAAGCCTCAGAGTAACATTGGAGATAATGTTCATCTAAAGAGGTAGTTGGGTCCCTTTACTTGCAGTTTCTGTGGTGATAAAAGACATACAAAGAGAGGTTGTAAGAAGAAGAGAGTTTGTGATGCTGCTGCAGCTGCTGCAGTTGCTGCTGCTGCTGCTGAGGCTAATAAGAAGAAGAAAAATGAAGGAGGTGCCCCTGCATCTGAGCAGCAACTTCAGCAGCCTCAAGCCACTTCTGAGATTGGCCAAGCCACTTCTGATGCACAACCTGTAGAGATAGATATATCTCAGCCAACTGCTTTTGATGTAGAAGATTCTCAAAAGATAATTTCCTATTTACATTTCTTAATTTTTTTGTGATTCAAGTGAATCATCATTTATGTGTAATGTAAATAATTTCTATCTAGGATCATGGAATAAAAAAGCCTTCAAAATTATCACCAAGGAGAAGATCCTCTCCACTAGCAACTTCTATCCCAGTGAATCCCATGCAGGGTGCTAGTTCAGGAACTGCATCAAAACTTGTCAATTACATGAAGTTCATCCCAACTCCAGGATTTAAGGCTCCAAGAAAGAAGAATTGAAGACTTTAGCTTAATATGTATAGAGCTATCTGTTTTGATGTTAGTACTTTTTGCTAGACAAGGACTACACAAGGAAAAAACAATCCTTTATGTTTTGCTGTAAAGTCCTCCCTTTTGAGGCAACTTTGTTTAACATGCTCATGTTAGATGGCTGCCGTTTTTGTTATGTGACTAACTATGTTAAGTTGAACCATTAGCTTAATACAATTATCTTTTAAGTTTGAACCATTATCTTAATTCAGTGTTGGCTAGTTTTCAATCACTTATGCTGCCTTCTTTAGCATATTACTGTTTTAATTAATTGAGTTATCCAAGTTTACATTCCATTAACAAACACTATTCAAAAGTTTCTAATACCATAATCATGTTATCATTTTTTACATATTATTCATTCAATGAATACAGGGTATACACCACCAACTCTTTTAACTCAGGCTTTACAATACAGGATAACAATTAACACAACCGATACAGACACAACTAATACCAACAATTGGTTAACCAATTTTTGATTCCGGACATCTTCTTCTAATCTCCCAAGCCTCCAATCAAAGTTCATGTTCACTTCATGATTATCTCCATAAGATTCTGGTTTCTCAAATGGTTCATCCTGCCCAGTATCTGCCCACACAAAAAGCCCACACCATTTCTTTCCACTTGTCTGTAATCAAGCAAACATGTAACATGCTCAAACTTCAGGGAAGAAGAACAAGAGAAGAACAGTCAGGTAGGAAGGAGCAATCATAACAACACAACTAATACTGATAACTCACATTATAATTGGGACAACCAAAAAATGGTTTATTTGGGTTTGAATCTGTCCCAGATCACCCGAGAACTGGCCGGCAGCCGCAACCGCACTATTCCGGCACCCCGGATCTTCTGCTCCTGCTTTGTGTTCTCATTCGATGGCCACTGCACGGTGAACTAATAGAGCTTCCAACTCTAGTGCTTCCACCACCCATCATGGATATTCACTTCCAGCTCCAGGAACAACAGCAACAATAAGAATGGAAA
This sequence comes from Arachis duranensis, assembly GCF_000817695.3. NCBI lineage: Eukaryota > Viridiplantae > Streptophyta > Magnoliopsida > Fabales > Fabaceae > Arachis > Arachis duranensis. Next base: position 69,828,936 of record NC_029777.3, read on the forward strand.
AAGAACGAAGAAGAAGAAGAAGAAATTAAATTACTGAACATTTTGGGAATTTAGGGTTAAATATAGGGGGAGGGACCACATTAGGTATAAACTGAAACTGTGCCAGCTCAATTAGCTGTTAGCACCATCCAGCGTGGCAAAATGAGGCCACGTCAGCGTCACTACAAAATTTATATATATCTGTGGGTGTTTTTTAGTGAGAGTTTTAAAAACCTCCATAATATATTTTATCTATGACATTTTGATAAACTCCCACAAGATAGCTAACAATAAAACCCATTCTTATCATAACTAAGTTACCAAATAATTAAAACTCTTTTCAAAATCCAAAAAAAAAAAACACTTGAAGAGAAAAAGCAAAGGATGAGAGCTTGCTGAAACCCTAACATTGCGATAGCCATCTCCACCGCCATCTCTGCCGTTGTCGCTGCCTCCTCCGCCATTGCTACCGTCGTCACTACTAAAGTTCATCTCCTTTATGCTGTTGCCAAAAAGCTACTGAGATCAAGCCAAGACGCCTCCTTTATCAACGCATTTCTAGATCTTGTCACAATGTCCAAGCCTCTGAGACCAAGAGAAAGAACTTCTTCTGTCAACTCTCCTCCGCCAACGACTCTCGTGTTCTCCATCGGCATTCTCTCGCTTCTGCATGCTCTTCTTCGTTCTACTCATTCTCAATTTTCGGTTCTCTTTCTCTTTTTTCTTTTTATTCATTTTCTTTGTTTTTCATTTTTAGATTCTGAATGCTTTGCTATATGATATAACATTCAATGAGTTTTATTATCTCTTAATAGATGAACATTATTTCAAATTCGCAAGCACTCCAAGTGTTTGATGAATTGTTTATTCTCTTAATCGTTGTATTAATTCTTGTTCGGTGAACCGATACTGTGTCTTATTTGCTCACTGTATATATTATCAGGTTTATCAACGTTATTGGGATAGATTAGAGCTTTGAGGAGTTGCCAAATTCCTACTGATGAAGGATTTTGTAAGGCCTCTAAACGCCAAATTATATCTTGCAATTTCCCTGCAATAAAATTGAAGATAAACCTTTGAGTTAGTAAGTATAGATTTAAATAATGAGAAATTATTTAAATTAAATTTTTGTATTTTTATAATTTAAAAAATAAATGTTAAATTTCTTAATTAATTTTTGTATCTAGCTAATTAGTTTATTTTATTAATTTCTTGGACTATATATTTGTTCATCTAGATTATTCGTCCTCTGATCTCCTAACTAAAAGCACTTGTTTCTTTATGTCATTCACATTCTTATGTATTGTAATTAATTAATTAATTAAGTGGACGTGTATGCACCTTGAACTTTTGAAGTGTGTACCATTTTTCATCTATGCAGAGGATAACTAATGGTTGTGAATTGTGTTTATTATTTGGTAACAACTTGTGCATTATGTGTTCAATCCTGCACTGGTCGGAGGAAGTTTGGCAGATACTATAACATTTGAGGATTTTGTTACACTGTGAGTAGTAGTTATATTTATGTTGCTTTAATTTTGTTTCTTCTGATTCATGTGTTCTAACTTTGTTTCTTTTGTTAAAAGTGGTTTATGCCAGTGAACATTCTCATTACATTTATAATAGAGTCAATTTTGGGATGGATCCTAGTCAAAATCACAAGGGCTCCCAAAAACCTAGAAAGTTTGATAATTGGTGTGTGTTCTGCAGGCATAGTAATTACTAACCCTCTAAATTCTCTTAATTTGTATACTAATAAGTATTAACACTAATGGATCTGAGAAATCTTAAATTTTTCATTAATGTTTGAACAGGAAACTTAGGAAACCTGCCTATAATCATTATCCCAGCTATATGCAAAGATAAAGGTAGCCCTTTTGGAGATCTTGATGTCTGCTATGTAGCTTTCTTATCTCTTCTTATTATCATTTTAATTTGGGGCTAATTCTTATTTTGTTTTGATTATAATCTCTAGATTGGAGCAGTTTATATATGGAGTTATGTTTATAACATAATGAGGGTTTCAGCAAGTAAATTCCACAGAGAAAGTACTGCAAGCATTCATTCCATTCATTCTATCCATGCTTATGTTTATAGGAATCGTTGGCTACTCGTGTTATCAAACATTACAACAAGTTGAACCAAAGGATGCCACTTATATATGTGAAGCTATACAGATACCATGTATGTTTTGTTGCCCTTAATATGTTCAGCCATTGCCTTGTTGGTGTTGTGACAATTTGTGTGATATGCTGCAGATCTTTAGGGCATTGTCTTATATTCATCGTTGTATTGGAGTTTGCCATCGTGATATCAAGCCTCAAAATCTATTGGTATGCCTTTTATATATGTTTGAATACATCCGCTATCTCTTTATTTTTTTAATTTTTAAATCTTTTTCTTCTCATGTTTCAATATTAATGGTCTAAACATCGAAGGTGAATATGATTTACAGATAGGTACTCTGACTAGTGATATTGCTAATATGAATGATGTTTTGCTTGTCAAGTCTGCTGGCTTAAAGAAGAGTAAGTAGCACATATCCTTGTGCTATTTTTTTTATCTCATGAGAAAATATGATTTACCATTACCTACTGGGAAAGGAAATTTTCAATGTTTTAGCTCTTGAAATAGTGGAGTTGCATGTTAATAGTTGGTCACAAAAAATAACCAAGAACATTAAAAAGTTAAGTCTAAAATTTTTTTAAACACTCCCATGTCTCAACCTTGGTGGCGAACACTTTATCATTATTATTTTGTTAGTTTTTGGTGAAACAAAACTTAATTATATGCCTATTTTCGGTTAGATATCCATGTAGTGAGATTTGACATGGGTTATCATACACCAGAAAAGATTACCAAGTGAGTGACATTATGCTTTTCCACCCTTTTAATTGAGAAGCATATTTTTCATTTTCGATGAAGTTTTTTAGTTTTTAATTTTTCATCAAGCTGAAATTATTGATAGAAACTTTGATTCTTATAGATCAGATATGGTTGGAGAAGAGATATGTTGGGTCTTGCCACACCTCGGAATGGTTCAATACTGCAGGCAGAAGTATTAAGATAGAACTCATTGCTAGTGTCATTGTTTCATAGGTAATCATTTTTGTTGGATCAAACACTTATATTCGGCCGAAAACTATGAATTTAAAAGACATTGAAGTTTGCACAGATTTATGAATCTGTAGTTTAATTTTCTTTTTCACATATGTTTTGTTAATTGCTATGAATTGGTGGTGTAGTGGACATGGGATGCTACAATCTTGCAAAGCTCAAATGTTGCTTGGAAATATGGGGTCAGTGGTCCTTTCTGGTATGCTAGTGGAGTAATAATCTAGGCATGAATCTTATATTACATTAAATATCTCCTCTGCATGCTGCTGTTTTTTTTTTTACTTTTTTCTTTTTCAAATTTCAGTCCTCCTAAATTTTGCAATTTGGAAAGTGAAGTAAGCCTGAGATTTGATATGATGCATTGAACATAATCAGGTATTGTTGTTTGGAGTAATTGCTATAGAGATTAAAAGAAAGGCTCCTCATTGTAACAGAAATTCCTAAATATTCTTGTTCTAGCTTCAACAGCTAGTGTAAGCATTAGGACTTGTTAACTGCATTATTAGTTTGTCATTATTTTTGGATGATAATGGTATGGCTAGAAGTCAAGATCTAGTTACAATGTTTGTAAATACATTTATCTAGTTATTTTCATTGTTCAGGAGTTTGGACATATAAGTCTGTATTTTATCATTTATTTTTTAATATTTTGTAGTTGTAATTAATGTGATTAGAAAATGATGGTAGTGTGCTATATTTTGTTGTAAAGTATTTTTTTATTTTAATTTTCTTCTACATTTTTAATGTCTTGCTTAAATATTTCTTTTTAATAATAAATGATTAGTAGTGTAATTATAGTGTAGATTAATGTTTAAAAATTATATTGACAGATTTGAAAACTCCACAGAATAACTGTTATTTTCAAAATGAAAAAATCTTTTTGTGGGGGTTTTAAACCGTCACAAACATTGACCAAGAACTGTCACAAAAGTTCAATATAAAACCCCCACTAAACACACACAAAACCTCCACAAAAGACCTCGTGGCACCTCAAATTTTGGGGGTTTTAGAAACCCCCACAAACTATTTAGTGGAGGTTATAAACCTCCACAAATAAGAAAAAAAAGTGCCACAAATAAATAAAAATCTTGTAGTGCGTCTTGTTGATGACTCATCACCGGAAAACTATCCAGGGACTATTATGGTGCTCAGAGCCATATCTGGAGGATTATAATGGTGCAATTGGGATCTCAGGGATCACATTGGATAACGACTCGAATCTCAGGGACTATTATAGGGATTTACTCGTTACAAGAGACTTAAAGTTAGACTATTATAAAAGTTTTAATATATATATTAATAGGTCGAGCCTAAATAAAAATGATAAGGGTACTCTATAGAGTGGAGACTCCTGTTGTATCTCATGTTCATGTTCAATAAAGTCTTTTATTTCTGTCTTATTCTCGTTACAGATTTTCATTTATTTTTTCCTACTGAAAAGACAAATTCTCAAAAGTGTTCATAGATATTAAATTTAAATGAAATTTAAAAATTAACATTATTATAATAAAATTTAATACAATTTAACTAAATATATCAAATTAAAATATAATCTAAATACAAATTTAACATAATCAATATAAACACAATTTCTAACATACAATTTAAAATAAAATGAAACAGAAAAGCTTCCAACAGAAAAATATAATAATTCTTGGTGGTCGATTATTGCTGAATAATAACACCCCTTGTAAAACACAAATTTAAATAATTGGTTATTACAAATTTAAATATTATACGCATCATTAATTTGTTTCTTGATAAAACTTAAAAAAGGTCATTAAAAATATACACTTACATAAAATTAAGTTGGGTTGGTTAAGTGGTTAACTTACTAGTCCGCTTAATCAAGTGTTGGGGATTTTAATTCCACCTCATGCATGCAGCAACCCATTGGCCAGCGACAAATTTTTAAATAAAGCTCAATATCGCGGCGAATTAATCATTAGCCAGTTAAGTTGGAAAATACCGTGAAAAACTAAAAAAATATACACTTAAGGACATTTAAGTAATTTTTTCGTAGAAATTTCACGGGTAGGTCTCCATGGGATTGGTTAGCAGGTACCTCAATTTCTGCTTCCGTCCCCATAGAGATTTTGTGGGTCCCCGTTAGCTCTCCCGTTGTGGGTAATTCCTGCGGATATCCACAGATGCTAGTATCTGCGTGTGAGTCTAAAAATTCTTGTAAACATTAATTTGGCAGATTACATATAAGCAACTTTTTATTAAAAAAAATAATTTTTAAATAATATTTTTAAAATTTTTATTTTTTTAAAAAAAATTGTCAATTTTTTAATAGATTTTAAGTTAGACCAGACTCAATAACAAATTAGACTTAGTATTTAAAATAAATCTATAATAGACTATAGATCAAGGTTTAGACTAATTAATTATATGACACACTTAATATATTAAGAGTAAAATACGGTCTAACCTAGATTATTTCTATGCCACCTATATACCAGTGAGAGAGGAGAGTGAATTGAAAAAAAAAATTACTCTAGTAAAAAAAAAAAGAGAAAATAATACAGTGATATAGTATAATTTTTTAGGTTTTTTTAAATAAAGTAAAATAGTAAGTTTAGATTTTTTTTGTTATTTATTGAAATTATTAAATTAAATTTAATAAAAATTATTTTATTATTACATAAATTAAATTAATAAAATAATTTTACTAATAAAATAAAGTTTAAAATATACTTTTAATTATATTCTGGGGTAAATATTCATATCCTATAAAACTTTTCTTTTTTAGAAATCTCAATTGCCCCCACATAGTATTGTGTGCGGTGGGTCTGTGCCTGTATGTGCA
>NC_029777.3:69834934-69847290 GCF_000817695.3 Arachis duranensis
AATAATAATACAATAAATTAATACAATATAATAAGAAGATTAGTAAGAATAGTAACTTTTGTAATTTATAGTTATTAAATAATTATCAATAATATTTATAATAGTGTAAGATTTTATCTAATTATATAAAATTATTCATTTTTTTATACTAATTATATATTGATCAGAATTTAATAAAATTATTGTCCCTAAATATCTAAACTTTTCCGTATAATAATACCACAATCACAACATAATATTCATGAACAAAGACCTCCAAAACATCACACCAACCAAATATAGGTGTAGCTGTAGAGCGAGTATCATTCATTAGTCAAATATTTGTTTCATTTATATAAGAATATGGTGAATTTTATTGTGTAGAAATAATTTTTTTTTTTACATATAAAAAAGTCAACGTGGCATAAATTTAAGAATAACATTTATTTTTTGTTATTATTGCTTTGTTTAGATTTGATAGACAAATACATAAAAATTTAGATTTTATTTTTATTAATTAAATACATTAATTTTAATAAAACATTAATTATAGATATATTTTTGTTACATTGAGTCAAGGAAAAATAATAATTTTTGGACTATAATGATTGTTATTAAAAGGAACATATTTTATTGTGTTTACTTTATCAATAAAATTAATTAATTTTTATTAAATATTCTAAGTATGCGATAAATAATATTAAATACTATAAACAATAAATATTTAAAAAATAAACATTTAAATTCAAAGTTTAGTTTCTAAATTATTATGTATAATACTAACTTTTTTTTTGAAAGTCATAAGGCTCAACACACTGGATGAAGCATACAAGCTGAAAACTAAAATATAGCAACTTTTATGTTATTTCCGGCATGGCCATCAATGACATGTGTTTGTTTCATACCATTTTTTTGATTTACGGAATGATCTATCAATGCATTTCACCACCACCATTGTCTTATTCTAAAAAATAAGTTCATTCCTACACAGCCAGATATTCCAGATCACGGAGAAAAATTTCAATAACCATGTTTTGCGCTCTTCTTTTCTCCACGGCGGCATTGTCCTCCAAGTCTCAAAGTGTTCTCTGATGGACCCTGCACCAACTCTGACCCACATAAGTAATCCATGCGCACCATACCTGCCAAGCATACTCACACGTAACAAACAAATGTTGCACAGTTTCAAGTTCCTTGTTATACATGACACAAATATTGTCATTATGATCAATAATTTCAAATTTACTCAATCGATCCTTTGTATTAACTCGACCTACTAGTACAAACCACGTAAACAACTCAATTCGAGGGGGCACTAGACCTTTCTAGATTCCATTTGTGTACTTGTACTTGAGGATATCATCTGTCAAAGTATGTTCCTGCAAGACCTGCACAAATGAATTAGTAGTATAAACGCCTTCATTGTCAAATTTCCACATCACTCTATCTTGTACACTTGCTATTAATCTTACATAGCAAGATATCTAGCATTTGATTCAAATTCTCAATCTCCCATTGGCAGAGTTCTCTCCTCCATTGGAAGTTCCACACCCACTCTATCCCATCCCAAAATCTACAGTCCCCCAATTATTATGTATAACACTGAACTTTTTTTACATTTTGTATAAAAAAATAGGTGTTATTTTTATTTTGTGAGAGTAACTTTAAAAATTTTTGTCATTTAATTTATGAAGGGCTAATTTTTGTATATGAATTATTGTTGTATTATTCTCGATTATGTAGAAGTGGTATGTTTTAATTTAGTATAGATGTAATCACAAATTAAAGAGTCTTATTTGTATTTAAAAAATAAAAAAAATTCATCAATCGGAGGGTCAGATTTGTGTAAATTCACAAATCGGAGAATCGATTTTCTGTAAGTAGTTCAAAAAATCAGAAAGTCGATTTTGTATTTTAAAAATTTTTAAAAATCAAAATTTACAAATAGAAAGATCAGATTTGTGTCACAAATCGGAGGGTCAATTTTATGTTAAAAAAATTAAACTTTACAAATTAAAAGGTTAGATTTGTGATCTCTATATAAAAAAAATACATCAAATTTCATACGTTATTGAAAAATACTATTATGAATTCAATATCAAAATTAAAAAGTGTTTATGAATTAGTTAAAAAAATTCTTTAATCTATGAATTATTTATTTTTTAAATTAATTTATAATATTTTGATTTATAGTATGAATGATAATTTATTTAAAATTACAAATATAATAACAAAGTTAAATTTGAAAAAATGAGAAAAAAACCTTAAAGAATAAAATTAAGGTCTGGAACATAACTAAAATTATTTGGTACGAAAAAAAACCTTAAAGAATAAAATTAAGGTCTGGAACATAACTAAAATTATTTGGTACGTATGAATAATTTTTAAAATGTTTAATATTTAAAATTATTTGATATATATGAATATTTACTTATGTTCCAGTTTTGCATATGAATATTTTTTTTATTTTTTAAATTTAACTTTGTTATTATATTTGTAATTCTAAATAAATTATCATTCTTACTAAAAATCAAAATATTATAAATTAATTTTAAAAAATAAATTATTCATGGACTAAAGAATTTTTTAACTAATTCATAAATGAAATGACAAATTTTTTTTAAAGATACTCTCACAAAATAAAAATAACACTTGTTAATTTTTTATATAAAATGTAAAAAAATTAATATTATTGACAAATTTTTTTTAAAGGTACTCTCACAAAATAAAAATAACACTTGTTAATTTCTTATACAAAATATAAAAAAAAAATTAGTATTATACACAATATGATAATAATCCATTACGATCAAAAAATTATTATTTTTCTTTGGCTCAATTTTTTTGGTCCAATACAATAAAAATATATTTATAATTAAAGTTTCATTAGAGTTAATATTTAATTAAAAAAGATAAAATATGAATTTTTATACATTTATCTTGTCATATCTCAACAAAACAAACAAATAATAATAAAAGATAAGTATCACTCTTAAATCTATGTCACGTTAGTTTTCTCATGTGTAAAAAAAAAAATTATTTTTACATCATAAAATTTACCTTATTGGATCTTCTCTTTTATTATTCATTGCAGAGAAATATAAGAGTGATATACAAAGCAAATCATGCTAAAAACACTAATCCCCATTAATTATTATAGTAGATATATATAAGTTACAATATAATTAAAAAACAATTAACCACCAAAATAATTAAAATTTTGTCATAGAATATTCAAACATATTTTGATATAATAATTAAACTTTTTAATCGCAGCATAATCTTATCAAATATATAACTTTGTATGGTACCTTTCTATTAATTTTTGTATTTAATATTTATTGTTTTAAGTTATCGACGAGCAAGAAGCAAAAAAGAAAATCAATTTCAAAGAAACAGCACGAGGAAAGACAACTCAAAATCCGTAAAGAATTAGAACGAAATTATAGTAGAAAGAGAATTATAAACAATTAAAAAAAAAGATATATGCAACAAGAGGGGAGGCTGCATGAGAACTTTTAAACTGCTTTGGCGGAACTCCAAAGCAAACATGAAATCTACTTCAACCGAAACATTGTGATATCTTTCTTGGGAGGCAATTGAATGCCCAAGGAAGATACTAGAGAGTTAAGCTAGACAGAGTGATAGAGTAAGCTTCTAAACTTGCACTAAAAATTTCAATAAAATTCTCATGGTGGTCTCGAATGAAACTACTGCAAGCTGCCAAACCAAATTCACTAACTGAGCCATCTGTGTTGATCTTAATCTAGAATTAAGATATGGGCACTGAGATACGTGGATAATAGATAATTCTACCACAAGTGATTTACTTTTTTCAACACATTCTACTGTAATGATATTCCTTAGCCAGACTCAAGTTTTCTACAAAGGAAAGAATCATGACTATAACCTAAGCTTTAGGCAAGTAGTTGCAAAGAAAAGAGGTCACAGAACCCAATTAAAAGTGAGATAAAGATCCTCTAGAACGAGAGAGTTGGTAAAATAATAAATGAAGGTTAATCACACTTAAATTGATAATAGGGTTCATATATAATAAAAGTTACAGAATCAATGATAATTAATTATATATAACTATATTTTAACTTTAGAATTTGACTTTTTTCTTTCCAAATTAATAAAACCAGGAGTTACATGAGAATTATTTAAAACACAAAGAAGTGTTGGGCTAATGATGATTATTGTTTGGGTCTAGCTAATGTCTTAAGTGCACTTATTAAAAAAGTGTTAAACACAAAATCAACTCAGCTCACTCGTCCGCTTAATCAAGTATCGGGATTAGAATCCATTTTATAAAAATAACAACAACGTATTTTAAAAGTTTAAATTCTACAAATTTTACATAGTCATAATCCATAAAATATAAATTCGAAAAATCCTAACTTAATCCAAACGTGAAATGCTAACAATTCAATCATAAATCTCCTTTAAATGTAAATGTTGGTGGTCTATGTTGTTGAGGTTCATGACCGGCAGAAGAAGATGGTCTTGTCTACGCCGGTGATTGAAATCTTGCAACTTAGAATTGAAAATAAAAAAAAATATTTTAGAGGGACACTTAACAAATCAACAAGTGTTAAGAGGCTGTGATTACAAATTACAACCACATAGCTAATAAGTTTTGATATTCAGTTCTTGATGTTACAAAATATTCATATGTTCATGTTATTAAATATATTCATGTATCCAAATATTCTTGGCATACCAAACAATGGGACAAGATTCACAAGCTGTAGTCTTGCTGTGAGTGTTACCTCATTATTGAATTCCTCACATCCTTGTGTTGAAGTCTTTGATATCTACTTCACTGCTACTTCCCTGCCATATGGTAATATGCCCTGTAGAAATCAAATAGGTACTCTACGTAATATCAGTAATTAGATATCATGATCTTAGGATTAATATGCTGTAGTTAGATTCTATACCTTGTAAACAGGACCATAGCAACCCTGACCAAGCTTGTTTTCAATCGAAAACCTGTCAGTGGCTAACTCAATATCATAAAAGCTTTAACCAATATGGAACTAATAATCATAATAAAACTTGAACTTAATATTTCATTTTCATATAAAATAAATCACTCACAATTAAATTACTCCTAACAATAACTTTAACTAGCTAATTGCAAGTTCAAGTAAATTTTGGTGCTTTTCTTTTTCTATTATTAAATCCATATTGTTGTAGTTCTTCATTCTTTAACATGTAAAACAGAAATTCCATGAAAACAAATAAATAAATTAATAAATAAAGCAAAAGATAAGGATTAAGTGTGTTGTACCGTATCACTCCGTCCCCTGGCAATTACAAAGTTGTGATTCAAACTTCAAAGGAACAAAGAAAAGGATATGGGAAGCGTGCAGATGTGCAGAGTAGAGTATGAATCAATATAAAATTTGTAGCTAGCCTGGCTGCTCTTAACATCCCTTTATTTTAAGTTTTTAACCCACTTTGCTTCTTCTTACTTTGACCTTTTTCTTCTTCTTCATCTTCCTTCACACTTTCAATTTTCTTCCTCCTCTGATCTCAATCACAATAATGGACTTGCTTGATGTCTCAATCAACAGCTTCTGCAACTCAGTGTTGTCCTTCACAGCAGTGAGTTCCAAATCATACAAATCATATCCCTCCCTGGGTTTTACAGGTACCCCAATTTGGACAAGAGTATAATATTGATTTAGGCTGTTCCTTTTACCTGGTTTTTTAAAGAATTCAACAAAAAAAGGAGGAAATAAATTAGAAAAAAAGTAAAGTCAGCTAGCCAGCTACTTGTGAGTTAAGTGTCACTGGTTCACTTCACTAATTTAGTGTACTAACATTGAGCTAACATTTTTTATTAGTGAATAAATAAATTAAGAAAAAAATATTAAAGTTTAAAATATCAATTAGGACAATAAAATTAATTACCATTTTTATCATTTGAGAGATGAACATTTTTTCTAGCATATATAACATTCGGTTTAACATGTTTATCTTTTTTTTCTTTGAATTGTACAAACCTTCTCTTTTTAATATTTGCAATAATATAAAGAAAAAGAAAAAATAATATTACAGGATGACACTTTAAGAATTGGGTAAAATTAAAAATTGAGGTACTAGAGAATTATGCTAATCTAGCATTTTTAGTATCTTTGAAATTTTTTTAGGATTTTAATACTTTTTTATTAGCCTTTTTCTCTTCATATTTGTAAGAATAATAAAACATAAAAAAATAAATAAAAATTATATTATTTAAAACAAAGAATCACAATCATATATATATTCTTACTTAAAATAATAAAAAAAAAGCAAGCAATCCAAAGAATTAAATCAGAACAGCAGAGAGATGGAATTTTATTGGCATAGGCTTTGGTGATTTTCAATTTTTTTTTTTGAAAACTAATTACTATGATTAATATAGAAATTGGCCCAATATATCAAGATGGACTAAGTTACAAATTTTTGTAGGTGTCTCTTCCAACCACATCAAATTTGGTTTGGTTAGAGCAAGTTTTGCAAGAGAATGGACTACACTATTTCCATTTCTCTTGATGTGAGACATCTTGTAAAACCTAAAACAACATAAAAGGGCTTTACAATTTGATATTATAGTACCAAAAGGCCCACCGAATGAGCTATTAGAATTTAAAGCATTGACTACTTCTATGTTATCTCCTTCTATTTCTATTTCTAAGAAACAAGTTTGGGCTACAATATTCACTCCCTGATAGAAAGAAAATGCTTCCGCTTCTCTAACTGAAAGTGCAGGGGCCACTTCTAACATGGCAGCAGCCACAACAACTCCATTACTATCTCTAATGACCACACCTACTCCTCCTTTGACTCCATTATTGCTAGCTGCATCCACGTTAATTTTGTATCTGCCTGGTGGTGGAGTTCTCCATCCACTCGGACTTTGACTGCTTGGAGGTGGCTCTTGAATCAATGGTGATGAATTTGTTGGACGCAAAGCTTCTGCAAAGGAGATGGCTGCTCTCTCCAAAATTGTTTCCGGTGCTACGTTCTCGTTCTCGAAGAGGAGTTTGTTTCTACTATGCCATAGGCTATGCAAGCAGCAAATGAACAACCCCTTTCTCTCCTTTTCAATTTGCTTTAGAGTTGTGATACCCATTCTGGCAATGGCATTCCGGCGGCAGCTTCTGTTCGGAGGTTAAAAGGTGACACAAACCAAAAACGAGATGCCCAGTCACAATCTCTGAAAAGGTGAGCTTCACTTTCTTCTCTCATTGAACACCTAGAGCAGATTGGGTCACAATTAATTCCTCTCCTTTGAATATTTGTCTTTGTTGGCAGAGAGTTGTGCATTAACCTCCACATGAAATTCAGAGATCTTGGAGGAATTTTCATCTTCCACAGTTGTTTCCACTTCTCCTTTTCCTAGTTATTCGGACAGGTTCCTGGTTGTTGGCTTCGATTGTGAGCTCTAATTATGTGGTAAGCAGTCTTAACCTCATACTCTCCTTCCTTGATAAACTTCCAATAAAATCTATCATCTTGTCTCTGCATGTCAATAGGGAGTGCTAGAATTTGGTTTGCTTCAAAAGGTAGAAAAATTTGTAGAATTAGCTGTTGCTTCCATGTGTTTTGTTCCTGGTTGATCAGGTTATCCACTGTGGCTTCCTGCTCAAAACAAGTTCTGGGGCTCCAGACCTTGAACCCGTTTTGATTAGGAAGCCATGGGTCTTCCCAAATTTTGATATTCCTGCCTGTACCAACTTTCCATAAACCACCCAAATCCAACACCTCTTTTCCACCTCAAATGCTCTTCCAAGTGAAACTTGGATTATAGCCCTTCTCAGCTTCAGTGAACCTCTTCTTATTGTAGTACCTGGCCTTTAAAATTCTCGCAACCAGTGAGTCTGGCTTTGACATTAATCTCCAACCCTGTTTTGCAAGAAGCGCATGATTAAAAGCTTCAAAACATCTGAATCCTAGGCCTCCTTCTTCCTTTGGATTACACATCTTGTTCCAAGCCACCCAATGAATTTTTCTCTCTCCCTCTTTACTTCCCCAATAGAAATTGCTAATCATTCTCTCGAGGTGATTGCATACGCTTTTTGGAATCTGAAAGCATCCCATTATATACGTAGGAATAGACTGAGCAACTGATTTGATGAGAACTTCCTTTCCCATTTTGGATAGTGATCTTTCTTTCCAACCTTTTAGCTTCTTCCAGGTTCTTTCTTGGACGAATTCAAATATCTGCTTCTTGGATCTCCCCACCAATGTTGGGAGTCCCAAGTAATTTGAATGAGATTCCACTGCCTTTATGTTAATCCAGTTTTTGATAAGCATTTGTCTGGTAGGAGGCACGTTTTGGCTGAAGGAAATCTTCGACTTGTCCATATTAATTCTCTGGCCTGATGCTAATTGGTAGTCCTTTAGGATCTCTATCACTGCTTGTATACTCTGGTCTGAGGATCTAAAAAAAATTATGCTATCATCTGCAAAAAGGAGATGTGTGAGTTCCAGGGCAAGTCTTGCAACTTTGATGCCTTGGATTGCTTTCCTCTCTTGAGCTCGCTTCAAAAGGCCTGAAAATACTTCCGCACAAAGGATAAATAAGTAAGGAGACAGAGGGTCTCCCTACCTAATTCCCCTCCCCGGCTTGAATTCTTTTGTTGGGCAACCATTAACCAGCACAGAGAAGGAAACTGAACTTACACAAGTCCAGATCAGATCTATCCACTTTTTGGGAAATCCCATGGATTTTAAGACCCTTATGAGAAAAGGCCACTCAATTCTATCATAGGCTTTTTTCATATCCAGCTTAATTCCCATATAACCCTTGCTTCCTTCTTTCTTTTTCTTCATAAAATGAAAGCATTCAAAAGCTGCAAGACCATTATCAGTAATAAGCCTTCCCGGTACAAAGGCACTTTGAAACTCTCCCACAATATCTGGTAAAACCAGTTTCAGCCTATTGGCTATAGTCTTTGTGACAATTTTGAATAGAACATTGCAAAGAGAAATAGGCCTATAATTTCTGGTGTGTGTTGGATTCTTACACTTTGGGATTAGGCAAATGAACGTTTTGTTCATGTCCGAAGGGTCTTTGCCGTTGTTAAGAACATCCAAGGTCCATCTAGTAACATCCTCTCCCACCGTACTCCATATTCTTTGATAAAAAAGTGCAGGTAATCCATCCGGCCCCGGAGCTTTGGTTGGGTGCATTTGGCTTAGCGGTTCCTTCACTTCCTCTTTTGAAAAATCAGCATGAATGATCCTCAAATTTTCTTCCGCCATCCTGCCACTAACCACCTCAGTGACTTCTTCAATTCTCTCTGTGCTTTCAGCTGTAAAGAGATTTTCAAAATAATTAATCATTACTTCCTCGATCTTTTCTTCATTCTCGTGTAAAATTCCGGCATCATCTGAAATTTTTTGAATCCTGTTTCTCTTCATTCTTCGTGTTGCTTTTTGGTGAAAAAATTTTGTGTTTCGGTCTCCAGCTTTTAGCCAAGAAGCTCTTGATCGTTGCGCCCACCAAATTTCCTCTTGCTTTAGAAGATCATCAATCTCCCTCTGGATTCCTTTTGCTTTTGACACCATTTCACCTGATTGCGGAAGTGATTGTATCTCTTCTAATTTTTTCTGTTTCTCCTTAATGGCTTTGGGGATTTGACCAAACTTCTTCTGTCCCCACTCCTTGAGGCTCCCGCTGCAGCTGGCCATCTTTTTTTCTATTTCTCCACATCCTGGAAACTAAGTTTTTTTTACTATGTCTTCACATTCTTCACTTTCTAGCCAAGTTTCTTCAAATCTAAATCGATGTGCTCTCTTTCTTCTCGTATGTGGGCTGCCTAACATGTCAATCAATATAGGGTAATGATCAGATTGATATCACTGTAAATGTTGAACCACCGCTTTAGGGAAAGCCTCCTTCCAATCAATGTTCGCTACAACTCTATCTAGCCTCTCTTGCACATTGTAGACCCCTCCCTGGTTGTTTGACCAAGTGAACATATGTCCTACGAAACCCAAATCAATCAATTCATTTGTTTGGAGTACCTCTTTAAAGCCTCTTGTTTGTGCATAAGTAACCGGTAGCCCACCTTGCTTCTCTTTTTGCTCAATGACTTGGTTAAAATCCCCAAAACTATCCATGCCATATTGATAGTTTGTCCTAAGGTGTTAAGTAGTTCCCAGGATTTATGTTTGTTGACAGCTTCAGGACAACCATAAAAACTAGTAGCTCTCCATCTATTATTCCCTCCTTCTTCTTTAACTACCATGTCAATATGATTTGGTGACATAGAAGTAATCTCTACATTAATATTGTTCCCCATAAGACTGCCAAGCCTCCTGCTCTACTCCGGCCTTCCCCAATACAGTCAGTAGCAACCACATTTTCTAGGCCTCTTCTCCTCCTTAACCTGATAACTTCGTCAGCCTTCTTCCTTGTTTCCATAAGGAAAACAAGATTGGGATCTTGCTGTCTCAAGAGCTTATTCAAAGCTCTAACTGCGCATGGGTTCCCAAGCCCACGGCAGTTCCAGCTAATAAGCCTCATGGTTCCCGGCAGGGCTGCCCAGCAGCCACTGCCGATACATGCACTATTTGGTGCTTTTCCTTCTTTGAGCTCTCTTCCTCAGTTTCCATGGCTGTCGGTTCTTCCTGTTTTCTTTTGCCTTCTCTTTGTTGTATCTGCCGTTTGTCACCCATGTTGCTGCTTTCTACTTTCCTAGCCCTCCTCTTCCATTTTTTTTGTTGTCCTTCTTTTTTGTCCTGCTTTGATATTTCGGTATCTTCTACACCTTTATTTTTCTTTTCTTCGTTGTTAACAATCTCCTTGTTTTTGCCTTGTATTGTTGCTATGGCATTCTCTTCTATTTCCTCAACCTCATTGATTTGGTCCCTTCTCCCATTCTCCTCTTCTGCTCTTTGTTTGGTCATTGTGAGATTTGCTAGCTTTTCCATCAGCTTTTTGTGGGTTTTTTTTGCTCGATCTCTTCTATTCTGCTCAGCTTTGATCCTTTCTTCTCCTTTCTCTCTATTTTCATCTTTCAGCTCTACTTTTGTTCCCATAATGTCTGCTCTGATCCAAGCCCCAAGCTCCTTTGATTTCCATTGCTTACCTTCTTCTTTCTCTTCAGCTTTTTCACATGTGTCTTCGTCATGTCCGACACTACCACAAAAGTAGCATATAGTTGGCAGTTTTTCGTATTTGAAATCCACCCATGTGATGCCATCCTCCTTATTTCCAATGTTTGCTCCTTTTTTAATGGGTTGCTCTATGTTTATCCTCACTCTTGCTTTGATGAAGAGCCCTATTTCTGTTCCACCATCATAGATGTTACAGCTTATAACCTCTCCTACTGTAGCTGCCAGTTTTTTCCCCAACTTTATTGTTTTGCAATGTTCTGGTAGATTCCAGATCTGCATATTAACCTCTGCTTTGCTGAAGGTCATCTTTCTAGGATCTGCATTCCTGTCCCATTTTTTCAGTATCAGCCATGAGTTTCTAAACATCCAAGGGCTCCCTTTTAAGATTTTTTCCATATTAGTTTCTTTCTTGAAGAAGAACTGGTACGTTTTGCTCTTGATCTCCTTCATTTGGAAGCCTTCCGGTTTCCTCCAGATATTATACATTGCACTGTTAATCCAGTTTGGGTTGATTGTTTTACCTGTGATTAGCTTTCCAACAATACTATGTTCACATTTCTGAACCCCTTCTTTAATGTCTCCTTCATCATAGATCACGAGAGACTCCTCTTCTTCATCCCTAGTATTGTGTGTATGTTGTTCTTCTACTCTTTCTAACGAGGTTGAGGCTTCCATTTCAGGTTTCCTCTACAACGGGCTAATAAGAAGAGCCAAGGAAAGAAACACAATTTTACCTAAAACGGAAACTGTTCACAATTTTGCAATGGACAATAACTCACTACACTCACTGTTTCTGTTTGGGCAAACCCTAGCAGAGCAAGAGAGAGAGAAAAAATAATGTCTTTTGGTGATTTTCAACTTTAGATATTCAAAAAGTCATGAAAAAAAAATAGAAGTCTGCATAGATGCTTAAGTAGTTAATTGGGCTGTATAGATACTTCATAATAATCTTAATGTTATTTTAATGTTACTTTCACTAATTAAACTAATTAGCAATGTTTATAGCATCCCATGTATGTACGCACAGCTGCACCGAATACACCTTTCTATAAACACATGAAATAGGGACATTGATAGGTGGGAAGATCTTAAGTCAATAAGGTATGTGCTATAAAACTAAACAATATCTTAAGTAACAATCATTGCAATGGAGAATTGGAGATCCCATTTATATATATTAGTAAATTCATTTCTGTCTCATGACACATATGTGATGAGCGGATAATTTATACGCTTTTTGGCATTATTTTTAGTAT
>NC_029777.3:69847391-69847715 GCF_000817695.3 Arachis duranensis
GTTTTTCTGTGATTTCAGGTATTTTCTGGCTGAAATTGAGGGACCTGAGCAAAAATCTGATTCAGAGACTGAAAAAGGACTACAGATGCTGTTGGATTCTGACCTCCCTGCACTCGAATTAAATTTTCTGGAGCTACAGAAGCCCAATTGGCGCGCTCTCAACTGCGCTGGAAAGTAGACATCCTGGGCTTTCCAGAAATATATAATAGTTTATACTTTTTCCGAAATTTGATGGCCCAAATAGGCGTTCCAAGTCAGCTCAAGAATTCTAACGTAAAACGCCGGAACTGGCACAAGAATGGGAGTTAAACGCCCAAACTGGCA
>NC_029777.3:69848259-69851268 GCF_000817695.3 Arachis duranensis
CGTTGAACATTTTCACTGAGAGGACGGAATTGTAGCCACTGACAACGGTGATGCCCAACATACAGCTTGCCATGGAAAGGAGTAAGAAGGATTGGATGAAGACAGTAGGAAAGCAGAGAGACAGAAGGGACAAAGCATCTCCATACGCTTATCTGAAATTCTCACCAATGAATTACATAAGTATCTCTATCTTTATTTTATGCTTTATTCATAAATCATTCATAACCATTTGAGTCTGCCTGACTGAGATTTACAAGATGACCATAGCTTGCTTCATACCAACAATCTCCGTGGGATCGACCCTTACTCGCGTAAGGTTTATTACTTGGACGACCTAGTGCACTTGCTGGTTAGTTGTGCGAAGTTGTGATAAAGAGTTGAGATTGCAATTGAGCGTACCATGTTGATGGCGCCATTGATGATCACAATTTCGTGCACCAATATGCCATATTAATTTATTTCCTATAATATAGAAGTTAGACACCTAAGTCAATATGAACACAAGAAAGTTAGTGAGAGATGATTTTTTGATACTAGTAGTGATGGTGGTTTTTTGCTTTTAGTTTTTGCTATAAATTAGTCATTAAGCTCACATCAAATTTATAGGTGCACCAAAACAAAACTACCAGGCTTTACAAGTATGGACATAGGATAGAGAGATGAAATCTAAGACTAAAGTTTAGCTAATTAACTTTTTCATTTCTAGTGTAGAAATTTGCATAATTCAAAAAGAGTACTAACCAATTTATGATGTCATCAAGACACAAAAACATCAAAAAAATCAAGAGAAGAAGTAATAAATAGAGAATTTAAAGAAATCTAGTTGAAACATTTTATCGAACATGTCGAGTGCAAAAAAATAAATAAGAGAATTAAAAAAAACTAGCAAATATGAACACGAGGATATAATCATTACGATAAATTGCAATAAAATAGAGCACCAAGAACAAATAATTGCAACAAACTTTAGCACAACAAACATTAAGTAACAACAAAGAAATTGTAGGGGTAAAAATTATAGTAGAAGAACGATTAAATACTCACTATCATTGTTTAGTATTGAGGTTGGAAGAGAAGAAAAAGTCACTGGACGGGGAATTAGGAGTCGCACTTGATGGGGAGAGAAAGGACGACACGGGGGACAGCGAACGGTGAACGGCGAACACGAACTATGACAGTGAACAGTGAATGGTGAACAGCAAACGGTGAACGTCCAAAGCGAATCACGACAACGAACGACGAACTGTAGTGTGGTGAAGGTTGTTGCATGACTTTCTCATTATTTTAATAAGAGTAAAGGACAAATATGTTTCTAACCTTTTTTTCTCGCGAACATTTTCGTCTTTGACTATCGAAAAATACTTTTAAGTCCCTGACATCCTTAAAAGTTGGACGGATCAGTCCCTCTGTCCAAATACCTCCGTCAGATCCAACAGAAAAGTCTAACGTGGCTCCCGTAATACTTGTCACACGTACGCGTCACCTGACAGACTTCCCTCTCACGCGTATGCGTCGCCATGAATTCAGCAAATTTTCATTTCTTCATGAATTCTCCACTTTGCATGTTTTTTTTTTCATTTCTTTCAAGTCATTCTTTCCTTCAAAACTTTAAATCACTCAAACAAACATATCAAGATATCGAATGGGAGAAAAATAAATTAAATTTAGCAATTTAATAGCCTAGAAAGTATGTTTTTAATCATTAAGCACACTTAGAAGAAATTCACAAGACCATGCTATTTTAGTGACTAAATGTAGAAAAAGTTGATAAAATCCACTAAATTCAATACAATATAAACCATAAAATTATGGTTCATCAACTTTTCCACACTTAAACATTAGCATGTTGATGAGTTTAGAAAACTCCAAATTAAATTAGTGATGATCAAACATTATTAATATGACTAATTGCAAAATTATTAATTTAATGTTAATTCATATGTGTTAATTAATAATTTTGTTGTGCAGATTTTGCTACTGGGCTGGAAAAATAGCAAGTCCAAGATGTTAAAAAAGATCAGCCTTGGTTATCAAGAATGTTAAATGTTGTGGCTGAATGGTTGTTATACTTTTTGGGCCAAATTTAATTATTATTAGCCCAAATCAATTTTGAAGAAGAGATCCACTAGCTTGGGTCAAATTGGAAAAATGAGAAAGAGGGAACCTTGCATGCTTCCACGGATATCACATTCATCATTTGATGGGTTTCAAATTTTGATTAAATGCACTTAATGCAGACATTAGAAATAGGAAAAAGAAAGTGAAACTTGATTTGATTGCCTTATGTGTATTACACGCTACTAGGCATGGGTTTTGGGAAACTTAATTCATTTCATTCTCTTTCTTAGTTCCACTAAAAGTATTTTAATTTCTCTCTCTTCTCTTTTCAAGCTTCGGTCACTTCATAGGAAATATGGAAGAAAGACTAAGTTATCTGAAGAAGGTGGAAGAAGCTAGTAGCAAGGCCATTGTGATGATGGCGGTAAGAAAAAGAAAATCTGAGGTATGTGGTGGACGAAATTGTGATCACTACAACTTCGCACAACTAACCAGCAAGTGTACTGGGTCGTCCAATTAATAAACCTTACGCGAGTAAGGGTCGATCCCACAGAGATTGTTGGTATGAAGCAAGCTATGGTCACCTTGTAAATCTTAGTCAGGCAGACTCAAATGGATATGAATGATGAATAAAACATAAAGGTAAAGATAGAGATACTTATGTAATTCATTGGTGGGAATTTCAGATAAGCGTATGAAGATGCTTGTCCCTTCCGTCTCTCTGCTTTCCTACTGTCTTCATCCAATCCTTCCTACTCCTTTCCATGGCAAGCTGTATGCAAGGGTTTCACCGTTGTCAGTGGCTACCTCCCATCCTCTCAGTGGAAATGTTCAACGCACCCTGTCACGGCACGGCTATCCATCTGTCGGTTCTCGATCAGGCCGGAATAGAATCCAGTGATTCTTTTGCGTCTGTCACTAACGCCCCGCCTTCAGGAGTTTGAAGCTCGT
>NC_029777.3:69853420-69853686 GCF_000817695.3 Arachis duranensis
TCCTCTTTCATGATTCTTTGATCTTCTCTAATTTCATGGAGGATGATGGAGTGTTCTTGATGCTCCACCCTTAGTTGTCCAATGTTGGAACTCAATTCTCCTAGGGAGGTGTTTAGTTGCTCCCAATAGTTTTGTGGAGGAAATTGCATCCCTTGAGGTATCTCAGGGATCTCATGATGAGTGGGGTCTCTTGTGTGCTCCATCCTCTTCTTAGTGATGGGCTTGTCCTCATCAATAGGGATGTCTCCCTCTATGTCAACTCCAAC
>NC_029777.3:69856810-69856981 GCF_000817695.3 Arachis duranensis
AGTGATTCCTTTAGGTGTCAGAGGAAAAGAAAAATAGAAGACAGAAGTAGAAAATTCGAACTTATCAAAGAAGTTGGAGTTCGAATTTTGCATTAAGGAATAGTGTTAGTCCATAAAAAGAAGGATGTGAGAAGAAGGGAAGTAATTTTCGAAAATTAAGTAAAAGATTTT
>NC_029777.3:69857204-69858482 GCF_000817695.3 Arachis duranensis
TTTGAAAAACATTTTAAAAAGATTTGATTTTGAAAATTAATGACTTGGCTAACAAGAAAAGATATGATTCAAACATTAAACGTTTCTCAACAGAAAAGGCAACATACTTGAAATGTTGAATCAAATCATTGATTGATAGCAAGTATTTTTAAAAATAGAAAGAAATTTATTTTGAAAAAAAATTTGATTGAAAAGATTGATTTGACAAAGATTTGATTTTGAAAAATTTTGAGAACTTGAAAAAAATTTGCATTGAAAACAAAATCTTCCCTCTTGTGCCATCCTGGCGGTAAACGCCCATAATGGTGCACATTCTGGCGTTTAACGCCCAAAACTCTACCCTTTTGGGCGTTAAACGCCCAACCAGGTACCCTGGCTGGCGTTTAAACGCCAGTCTGTCCTTCTTCACTGGGCGTTTTGAACGCCCAGCTTTTTCTGTGTAATTCCTCTGCTGTATGTTCTGAATCTTCAATTCTCTATATTATTGACTTGAGAAGACGCAAATTAAAAATATTTTTGGATTTTTAATAATAAGGAAAAATCAAAATGCAACAAGAATCAATTAACAATGCATGCAAGACACCAAACTTAGCAGTTTGTATACTACTGACACTAATGAGAATGCATATGAGACACATAAACACTCAAGTCAAGAGGAATTAAAGATCAGAGTAATGAAATCATCAAGAACATCTTGAAGATCACTAAGAGCACGAAAATCATCAAGAATTACTTGAAGATCCTTAAGACACATGAATGAATGCATGCAATTAACACCAAACTTAACATGAGACACTAGACTCAAACAAGAAATTTTTGGATTTTATGATTTTGTAATTTTTTTGTGCTTTTTTCGAAAATTAAGTGGAAAAAGAAAATAAAGATATCAAAATTCTTAATGAGAAGTCCAGGAATCATGCAATGTTTAGTCTAAGACTCCGGTCCAGGAATTAGACATGGCTTCACAGCCAGACAAGCCTTCAAAGAAAGCTTCGGTCTAAAACACTAGACATGACCAAAGGCCAGCCAAGCCTTAGCAGATCACTGCTCCAATAGCAAGATTGATAGAAATCAACAAGCTCTTGTGATGATAAGTTAAAACCTCGGTCCAATGAAATTAGACATGGCTTCACAGCCAGCCAGACTTCAACAAATCATCATGAAACTCTAGAATTCATCTTCAAGAATTCCGAAAAAAAAATACCTAATCTAAGCAATAAGATGAACCGTCAGTTGTCCAAACTCAACAATCCCCAGCAACGGCGCCAAAAACTTGGT
>NC_029777.3:69858783-69859100 GCF_000817695.3 Arachis duranensis
TGCTTTCCTACTGTCTTCATCCAATCCTTCCTACTCCTTTCCATGGCAAGCTGTATGCAAGGGTTTCACCGTTGTCAGTGGTTACCTCCCATCCTCTCAGTGGAAATGTTCAACGCACCCTGTCACGGCACGGCTATCCATCTGTCGGTTCTCGATCAGGCCGGAATAGAATCCAGTGATTCTTTTGCGTCTGTCACTAACGCCCCGCCCTCAAGAGTTTGAAGCACGTCACAGTCATTCAATCATTGAATCCTACTCAGAATACCACAGACAAGGTTAGACCTTCCGGATTCTCTTGAATGCCGCCATCAGTTCTA
>NC_029777.3:69859135-69859405 GCF_000817695.3 Arachis duranensis
ATGGAAGAACAATAGTAATTGCATTAATACTCGAGGTACAGCAGAGCTCCACACCTTAATCTATGGTGTGTAGAAACTCCACCGTTGAAAATACATAAGTGATAGTGTGATCATTGGTTTTGGCCCCAGAGAGGGAACCAGAAGAACCAAGATCTGATCTAAGAACTAGATGTCCCAAAGATGAAAATACAATAGTAAAAGGTCCTACTTATAGAGAACTAGTAGCCTAGGGTTTACAGAGATGAGTAAATGACATAAAAATCCACTTCC
>NC_029777.3:69859588-69877613 GCF_000817695.3 Arachis duranensis
CTGAGGGTGACTTTGAACGCCGGTTTGGGCCATCAAATCTTGGGCAAAGTATGAACTATCATATATTTCTGGAAAGCCCAGGATGTCTATTTTCCAACGCCGTTGAGAGCCCGCCAATTGGGCTTCTGTAGCTCCAGAAAATCCACTTCGAGTGCAGGGAGGTCAGAATCCAACAACATTTGCAGTCCTTTTTAGTCTCTGAATCAGATTTTTGCTCAGGTCCCTCAATTTCAGCCAGAAAATATCTGAAATCACAGAAAAACACACAAACTCATAGTAAAGTCCAGAAAAGTGAATTTTAACTAAAAACTAATAAAAATATACTAAAAACTAACTAGATCATACTAAAAACATACTAAAAACAATGCCAAAAAGCGTACAAATTATCCGCTCATCAGTATGGAGTGGCTAAAATTTTTACCACAAAAGGTAAGATGTGGTGAAGTAATCTCAAACCTTCCATAACCAAAAATGGAAGAGATCCACTTCGGTCAGAGGAAGAAGATCCTTGGAAGGCACGGCTCGTCTCTATTTTTGATCAACCACCATAGGAGGTAGCTACTGTAGCCACATGGAGGAAGAGTGGTGCACAAAATTATGATCTCAATGGCACCAACAACTTGGTACGCACAATTGTAATATCACTCTTTTTCACAACTTCGCACAACTAACCAGCAAGTGCACTGGGTCGGCCAAGTAATAAACCTTACGTGAGTAAGGGTCGATCCCACGGAGATTGTCGGCTTGAAGTAAGCTGTGGTCACCTTGTAAATCTTAGTCAGGCGGATTCAAATGGTTATGGAGTTTTAATAATTAAAATATAATTAAACATAAAATAAAGATAGAGATACTTATGTAAATCATTGGTGTGAATTTCA
The DNA here is from genome assembly GCF_000817695.3 of Arachis duranensis. Taxonomy (NCBI): domain Eukaryota; kingdom Viridiplantae; phylum Streptophyta; class Magnoliopsida; order Fabales; family Fabaceae; genus Arachis; species Arachis duranensis. The sequence goes on from NC_029777.3 coordinate 69,860,467, forward strand.
GATAAGTGTGTGGAGATGCTTTATCCCTCTTGAATCTCTGCTTTCCTACTGCCTTCATCCAATCCTTCATACTCCTTTTCATGGAAAGCTGTATGTAGGGCGTCACCGTTGTCAATGGCTACTTCGCATCCTCTCAGTGAAAAAGGTCCTCTACGGTTTTCTGCATGGCTAATCAGCTGTTAGTTCTTGATCATGTAGGAATAGGATTTACTATTCTTTTGCATCTGTCACCACGCTCTACAGTCGTGACTTTGAAGCTCGTCACAGTCATCCCATCCCAAATCCTACTCGGAATACCACAGACAAAGTTTAGACTTTTTGGATCTCAAGAATGCTGCCAATGGATTCTAGCTTATACCACAAAGAATCTAATCTCATGGAATGGAAGGCTCTGTTGTCAGGAGAGGCACCCATGCGTCGTTGACCAGGAATCCAAGAGATACACACTCTAGCTTTCGCAGGTAGAACAAAAGTGTTTGTCAGGCACGTGTTCATAAGTGAGAATGGTGATGAGTGTCACGAATCATCACATTCATCAGTTTGAAGTGTGAATGAATATCTTAGAATAAGAATAAGCATGAATTGAATAGAAAATAGTAGTAATTGCATTAATACTTGAGGAACAGCAGAGCTCCACACCCTTAATCTATAGTGTGTAGAAACTCCACCGTTGAAAATACATAAGTGATGAAGGTCCAGGCATGGCCGTGAAGCCAGTCCCAAAAACGTGATCAAAGGATCAAAAGATAATCCAAAGATGAAAATACAATAGTAAAAAGTCCTATTTATACTAGACTAGTTACTAGGGGTACAGAAATGAGTAAATGATGCATAAATCTACTTCCGGGCCCACTTGGTGTGTGCTTGGGCTGACCATTGAAGCTTTCATGTGTAGAGGTCTTCCTTGGAGTTGAACACCAGTTTGTAACTTGTTTCTGGCGTTTGACTCTGCTTTGCAACTTGTTTCTGGCGTTTAACGCTAGAATAGGGCAGAAAGCTGGCGTTAAACGCCAGTTTGTGTCATCTAAACTCGGACAAAGTGTAGACTATTATATATTGCTGGAAAGCCCTGGATGTCTACTTTCCAACGCAATTGAGAGTGCGCCATTTGGACTTCTGCAGCTCCAAAAATTTCATTTCGAGTGCAGGGAAGTCAGAATCCAACAACATCAGCAGTCCTTCTTCAGCCTCTGAATCAGATTTTTACTCAGGTCTCTCAATTTCAGTCAAAAAATACCTGAAATCACAGAAAGACACACAAACTCGTAGTAAAGTTCAGAAATGTGAATTTTGCTTAAAAACTAATAAAAATATACTAAAAACTAACTAAATCATACTAAAAACTATGTAAAAACAATGCCAAAAAGCGTATAAATTATCTGCTCATCATAACACCAAACTTAAATTGATGCTTGTCCCCAAGCAACTAAAAACAAAATAGAATAAAAAGAAGAGAATATACAATGAATCCCACAATATCAATGATAGTTAGTCCCAATTAGATGAGCGGGGCTAGTAGCTTTTTGCTTCTGAGCAGTTTTGGCATCTCACTTTATCCTTTGAAATTCAGAATGATTGGCATCTATAGGAACTTAGAATTTTAGATAGTGTTATTGATTCTCCTAGTTTAGTATGTTGATTCTTGAACACAACTACTTTATGAGTCTTGGCCGTGGCCCTAAGCACTTTGTTTTCCAGTATTACCACCGGATACATAAATGCCACTGACACATAACTGGGTGAACCTTTTCAGATTGTGACTCAGCTTTGCAAAAGTCCCCAATTAGAGGTGTCCAGAGTTCTTAAGCACACTCTTTTCATTTTGGATCATGACTTTAACCACTCAGTCTCAAGCTTTTCACTTGGACCTTAATGACACAAGCACATGGTTAGGGACAGCTTGATTTAGCCGCTTAGGCCTGGATTTTATTTCCTTGGGCCCTCTTATCCATTAATGCCAAAGCCTTGGATCCTATTTACCCTTGCCTTTTGGTTTAAAGGGCTATTGGCTTTTTCTGCTTGCTTTTTCTTTTTCTTTCTTTTTTTCTTTTTTTGCCAGTTTTTTTGGTAAGCTTTGTTATTCACTGCCTTTTCTTGCTTCAAGAATCAATTTCATGATTTTTCAGATTATGAATAACATTTCTCTTTGTTCATCATTCTTTCAAGAGCCAACAATTTTAACATTCATAAACTTCACTATAAAAAATATGCACTGTTCAAACATTCATTTAGAAAATAAAAAGTATTGACACCACATCAAAATAATTAAACTAATTTCAAGATAAAATTTGAAATCCGAGTACTTCTTGTTCTTTTGTAATTAAGAACATTTTTCATTTAAGAGAGGTGACGGATTAAGGAATGAGTCCACCTTAGTGTGGGTGGCGTCTTCCTCTTGAAGAACCAATGGAACGCCTAAGCTCCTCTATGTCTCTTCCTTGCCTGTGTTGCTCCTCCCTCATGGCTCTTTGATCTTCTCTAATCTCATGGAGAATAATGGAGTGCTCTTGGTGCTCCATCCTTAGTTGGTCCATGTTGTAACTTAAGCCTTCCAAGGAGGTGTTGAGTTGTTGCCAATAGTTGTGTGGAGGAAATTGCATCCCTTGAGGCATCTCAGGGATTTCTTGATGAGGATCTTCCTCATGCTCTTGTTGAGGTCCGTGAATGAGCTCTCTTGTTTGCTCCATCCCTTTCTTAGTGATGGGCTTGTCCTCTTCAATGAGGATGTCTCCTTCTATGTCAATCCCCTAAATTGCATAGATGACAAATGAGATGAGAAAAAGCTAACCTTGCCAAGGTGGATGACTTGTCAGCCACCTTGTAGAGTTCTAGAGGTATGATCTCATGAACTTTCACTTCCTCCCCCATCATGATACTATGGATCATGATGACCCGATCTATAGTTACTTCAGATCGGTTGCTAGTAGGAATGATGGAGCGTTGGATGAACTCCAACCATCCTCTAGCCACAGGCTTAAGGTCCAGTCTTCTCAATTGAACTGGATTGCCTCTTGAGTCTCTTTTCCATTGAGCTCCTTCCACACATATGTCCATCAGAACTTGGTCCAACTTTTGATCAAAGTTGACCCTTCTAATGTAGGGGCGTGCGTTTTCTTGCATTATTGGCAAGTGGAATGCCAACCTTACATTTTTCGGACTGAAATCTAAGTATTTCCCCCGAACCATGTAAGCCAATTCTTTGGATTCGGGTTCATACTTTGATCATGGTTCCTAGTGATCCATGCATTGGCATAGAACTCTTGAACCATTAAGATTCCGACTTGTTGAATGGGGTTGGTAAGAACTTCCCATCCTCTTCTTCGGATCTCATGTCGGATCTCCGGATACTCATTTTTCTTGAGCATGAAAGGGACATCAGGGATCACCTTTTTCTTGGCCACAACTTCATAGAAGTGGTCTTGATGGACCTTTGAGATGAATCTCTCCATCTTCCATGACTCGGAGGTGGAAGCTTTTGCCTTCCTTTTCATCTTTCTAGAGGTTTCTCCGGCCTTAGATGCCATAAATGGTTATGGAAAAACAAAAAGCAATGCTTTTACCACACCAAACTTAAAAGGTTTGCTCGTCCTCGAGAAAAAGAAGAAAAAAAGAAGGGGAAGAAGAAGAAAAATGGAGGAGAATGAGGGAAAAGTGAATTCGGCCAAGATGGTGGAAAGGTGTATGTATTGTGTGAATATGAAGGAGTAGTGAGGGGTTTATATAGGGGTAAAGGGAGGGTTAGGATTCGGTCAATAGGGTTGGGTTTAGGAGGGAAAAGTGTTTGAATTTGAAAGCGAGGTAGGTGGGGGTTTTTTTTGGGAAGAGATATGGAGGTGATTGGTGAAGAGAATATAGGGAAGAGGATATGATTTGATTGGTGAGTGAGAGAGATAGAGGGGTAGGGTAGGTGGGGATCCTGTGGGATCCACAGATCCTAAGGGATCAAGGATTTCATCTCTGCTCCTTTTTAGGCATGCAAAATGCCCTTGCTATGCAATCCTGGCGTTTAACGCCAGGCTGCAACCTATTTCTGGCGTTTAACGCTAGATTGTTGCTTCTTTCTGGCATTTAACGCCAGTCTGGTGCTTGTTTCTGGCATTTAACGCCTAGAATAGTGCCAGACTGGGCGTTAAACGCCCATTCTGCTACCCTTACTGGTGTTTAAACGCTAGTAAGTTACTCTTCCAGGGTGTGTTATTTTTAATGCTGTTTTTGATTTTTGTTAAATTTTTTGCAGTTGTTTTTGTGACTCAACATGATCATCAACCTAAAAAAAGGAAAATACATAGATAAATAAAATTGGGTTACCTCCCAATAAGCACTTCTTTAATGTCAATAGCTTGATAATGAGCTCTCATGGAGCCCCACAGATGTTCAGAGCATTGTTGGGACCTCCCAACACCAAACTTAGAGTTTGAATATGGGGGTTCAACACCAAACTTAGAGTTTGATTGTGGCCTCCCAACACCAAACTTAGAGTTTGACTGTGGGGGCTTTGGTTGACTCTGCAGTGAGAAAAGCTTTTCTTGCTTCTTCTCCATGGTTACAGAGGGAGATCCTTGAGTTTTAAACACAAGGTAGTTCTCATTCAATTGAAGGACCAACTCTCCTCTGTCCACATCAATCACAGCTTTTACTGTGGCTAGGAAGGGTCTTTCAAGGATGATGGAATCATCCTCATCCTTCTCAGTGTCTAGGATTATGAAATCAGCAGGGATGTAAAGGCCTTTGACCTTTACTAGCACGTCCTCTACCTGTCCATAAGCCTTTTTCATGGATTTGTCTGCCATCTCTAATGAGAATTTGGTAGCCTGTACCTCAAAGATTTCCAGTTTCTCTATTACAGAGAGTGACATTAAGTTTATGCCTGACCCCAGGTCACACAGAGCCTTCTCAAAGGTCATGGTGCCTATGGTACAGGGAATTAAGAATTTACCAGGATCCTGTTTCTTTTGAGGTAATGTCTGCCTAACCAAGTCATTCAGTTCATTGGTGAGCAAGGGGGTTCATCCACCCAAGTCTCATTACTAAATAACTTGGCATTCAACTTCATGATTGCTCCAAAGTACTTAGTAACTTGCTCTTTATTAATATCTTCATCCTCCTCAGAGGAAGAATATTCATCAGAGCTCATGAATGGCAGAAGTAGGTTCAATGGAATCTCTATGGTCTCTAGATGAGCCTCAGATTCCTTAGGTTCCTCAAATGGGAACTCCTTTTTGTCCAGAGGACGTCCCATGAGGTTTTTCTCACTGGGATTCACGTCCTCCTCCTCCTTTCTAGGTTCGGCCACACCAAGTAAGGTTATGGCCTTGGAATCTCTTTTTGGATTCTTTTCTGTATTGTTTGGGAGAGTACTAGGAGGAGTTTCAGTGACTCTTTTACTCAGCTGGCCCACTTGTGCCTCCAAATTTTTAATGGAGGACCTTGTTTCATTCATAAAACTTAAAGTGGCCTTAGATAGATTAGAGACTATGTTTGCTAAGCTAGATGGGCTCTGCTCAGAATTCTCTGTCTGTTGCTGAGAGGATGATGGAAAAGGCTTGCTATTGCTAACCGATTTTATGTTGGTCCCCTTCTAAGTTATTTTTGTAATCCTCTTTCCCGGACCTTTGCTAGGTCTCTTTCAAGGATTACTTTTATAACTTGTTTTGTAGGAAACCGACTTCGTTAGGTCGATCTCTTCTAAGTTGTTTTTGTAATCCTCTTTCTTGGACCTTTGTTAGGTCTCTTTCAGGGATTACTTTTTACAACTTGTTTTGTAGGAGACTGACTTCGTTAGGTCGATCTCTTCTAAGTTATTTTTGTAATCCTCTTTCTTGGACCTTTGTTAGGTCTCTTTCAGGGATTACTTTTTACAACTTGTTTTGTAGGAGACTGACTTCGTTAGGTCGATCTCTTCTAAGTTGTTTTTGTACTCCTCTTTCTTAGACCTTTGTTAGGTCTCTTTTAGGGATTACTTTTTATAACTTGTTTTGTAGGAGACCGACTTCGTTAGGTCGATCTCTTCTAACTTGTTTTTGTAACCCTCTTTCTTGGACCTTTGTTAGGTCTCTTTCAGGGATTACTTTTTACAACTTGTTTTGTAGGAGACCGACTTCGTTAGGTCGATCTCTTCTAAGTTGTTTTTGTAATCCTCTTTCTTGGACCTTTGTTAGGTCTCTTTCAGGGATTACTTTTTATAACTTGTTTTGTAGGAGACCGACTTCGTTAGGTCGATCTCTTCTAAGTTATAGCAATTCCTCTTTAATAGGGTTGGCTGGACCTCTTTCCAGGGATTTGCTGATAACTTGGGTTGACTTGGTCCGATTTCCAGGGATTTGCTGATAACTTCGGTTGACTTGGTCCGACTTTTTAATGTCGGCCAGTCTCTTTAAGTTATTATATAGCAATCCTAAGACCTCGTCAGGTTCTTTTTGGGATCACTTTCGATAACTTCTTGCATTATTCTGTGTTCATCTTTGCCGATTTGTAGATGGTGGTTTCTATCCCGGTTTGATCGATCTTTAGGTGAATCGCGTTTTCACCTTTGTCGGTCGATCATTCCTATCGAGATCGTATAGTGAAGCTGTTCTTCACTTTCTGTCGATCTGTTGCTTTATAATCGGATGATGAATGCTTTAGATTAATGCATCTTGAGAACTTGTAGAATATCTGAAATGTATTTTATTTAAAGAAAGTGCAAATATATATACAGGCGGGAGTTTTTCATACCCTCAAGTCGGATTAAATCTCAATCTTGATGCCTCATTAAAAAACCTTTTCAGGAAAAAGAGTGCATCTTGTGATGGGACCTTCATCTAACTATAGTACTTTCTTAAGTTACAGGCGTGCCATGATCTGAGGAGTTCTCGTCCTTCGAGTTCGGACAGTCTGTAGTTGCCCTTCCCAAGTACTTCTGTGACTCGGTAGGGTCCTTTCCAGTTAGCTGCCAGCTTTCCTTCTCCGGGTCGAGTTGCTCCGATATCATTTCGGATTAAAATGAGATCATTCTCAACGAAACCTCTTGGCACTACCTTTTGATTATACCTGGAAGCCATTCGCCGCTTTAGTGCTTCTTCTCTGATCCGTGCTTTTTCTCGGATTTCTGGAAGTAGGTCGAGCTCTTCTCTTTGGAGCTGAGAATTGGTTTGTTCATTGTAGTGGACTACTCGGGGGGATCCTTCCTCGACCTCTATTGGAATCATTGCCTCTACTCCGTATGCTAGTCAGAATGGTGATTCATTCGTAGTAGAATGAGGGGTTGTTCGATATGCCCATAGGACTTGTGGAAGTTCCTCGGCCCAAACCCCCTTTTGCTTCTTGCAGTCTCCGTTTCAGTCCGGCCAATATGACTTTGTTGGCCGATTCGGCTTGTCCATTGGCTTGGGAATGTTCGACAGAGGTGAACTGATGTTTTATGTTCAAGTTGGCTACTAGTTTTCTGAAGCCTGTATCTGTGAATTGGGTGCCATTATCCGTGGTGATGGAGTATGGAACCCCGAACCTTGTAATAATGTTCCTATATAGGAATTTTTGACTTCTTTGAGCAGTGGCGTTGGCTAGGGGTTCTGCCTCGATCCATTTTGTGAAGTAGTCTACCCCTACTATGAGGAACTTGACTTGTCCCGATCCCTGGGGAAAGGGTCCGAGAAGATTCTTTACAAATTCTGTAGCTTCTTTCTGTAGAGTTGGCCAATAAAATCCCGTCCGGAGTACGTTTTTGGTGAGAGCTTGCGCTCCGAGATGATTGCCACAAATGCCGCTGTGTACTTCCTCCAAGACTTCCTTTGTATTGGAAGTCGGTATGCATTTTAACAATGGTGTTGAGATCCCTCTTTTGTATAGGGTGTTGTTTATAATAGTGTAGTACTGTGCCTCCTTTTTTAACCTCTTTGCCTCCTTTTCATCTGTGGGAAGCACTTCTGTTTTGAGGTAGTTAATTATGGGGGTCATCCATCCTTGATCCCGACCTGTTATGGCTAGGTCTTTTTCTTCTTCCGATGTTGATGGGTTCTGTAGTATTTCCTGGATGAGGCTTCTATTGTTGCCCCCTAGTATGGTGCTGGCTAGTTTTGAGAGTGCGTCAGCTCGGGCATTTTGCTCGCGGGGTATGTGGCAGATTCTATATTCCCCGAGTTGTCCGAGCTATTCTTTGGTTTTATCCAAATATTTTTTCATGGTAGGATCTTTGGCTTGGTAGCTTCCCGTTATTTGCAAGGTAACGACTTGTGAGTCACTGTAGATGTTGAGTTTCTGAGCTCCAACTTCCCTAGCCAGCTTCAAACCAGCTAATAACGCTTTATATTCCACTTGGTTATTTGAGGCCAAGAATCCGAATTTCAGGGAAAGCTCAAGTTGGGCTCCTTGGTTGCTTTCGATTATCACACCTGCACCGCTTCCAGTTTTATTCGAGGAACCATCCACGTATATGTTCCACTCTATGGGGATTTCCGTGGTGTCTGTGAAATCAGCAATGAAGTCGGCTAGGTATTGTGATTTGATGGCTGTCCGTGCCTCGTATTGGAGGTCAAACTCGGACAACTCGATTGCCCACTGTAGGATTCTTCCTGCTAGATCTATTTTCTGCAATATCCCTTTTATGGGCTGGTTGGTCCGAACTTTAATGGTGTTCGCTTGGAAGTATGGGCGAAGTCGTCGGGATGCGAGTATCAGAGCGTAGGCAAACTTCTCTATTTTCTGGTAGTTCAGCTCTGACCCCTGTAGTGCTTTACTAATGAAGTAGACGGGTTCTTTTCCCCCTTCATCCTCTCTAATTAGTGCTGAGGCTATTGCTCGACTTCCTACTGCGAGGTACAGTATGAGTGGTTCTCCCTCTTGTTGTCGAGATAGGATGGGGGGCTGTCCCAAGAATTCTTTGAAGTCTCGGAAGGCTTGTTCACATTCCGTTGTCCACTCGAAGTTCTTTTCCTTCCTTAAGGTAGCGTAGAAGGGGAGGGATCTTATTGCTAATCCTGCTAAGAATCTGGACAAGACCGCCAATCTCCCATTGAGTTGTTGTACTTCCTTGACGCAGGTCGGGCTTTTCATGTTGAGTATGGCCTGGCATTTATTTGGATTTGCGTCGATTCCTCTTTGTGTGAGCATAAAGCCCAAGAATTTACCTGCTTCTACTGCGAAGGTGCATTTAGCCGGGTTGAGTCGCATGCCGTGCTTCCGTATGGTGTTGAAGACTTGAACTAAGTCGGTTAGTAATGTTTCTTTGCTTTGTGTCTTTATCAACATGTCATCCACATAGACCTCCATGATTTTTCTGATGTGGTCTGAGAAGACTTTGTTCATTAGCCTTTGATAAGTGGCTCTGGCGTTCTTAAGGCCAAAAGGCATTACGATGTAGCAATAATTTGCTTTCGGTGTGAGAAACGAGGTTTTTTCTTGATCCGGTGGATACATTGGGATCTGGTTGTAGCCTGAGTATGCGTCCATGAACGAGAGATACTTATATCCCGATGAGGCATCTACTAGAGCATTGATGTTTGGGAGTGGATAAGGGTCTTTTGGGCAGGCTTTGTTGAGGTCGGTGTAGTCGGTGCACATTCGCCACTTCCCATTTGACTTTTTCACCAAGACGACGTTCGCTAACCATAGTGGGTATTTAACTTCTCTTATGAACCCTGCCTCTAACAGTGCTCGTACTTGTTCTTCTACAGCTTGAGACCGTTCTGGCCCGAGTTTTCTTCGTCTTTGTTGTACCGGCCGGGATCCCGGGTAGACTGCCAACTTGTGGCTCATTAGTTCGGGATCTATGCCTGGCATGTCAGCGGCTTTCCATACGAAGAGATCAACATTATCTCATAGGAACCGTATTAGTGATTCCTTTGCGTCTCCTTTCAGGATCGTGCCAATATTAGTTGTTTTATCCGAGGTATCTCCGATCTGGACTCTTTCTATTTCTCCTTCAGGTCGTGGGCAGAGTTCTTCTCGTCTCTGATCTTTGCCGAGTTCGATTGTGTAGAACTCTCCTCCTTCGCCTCGGAGGTTTAGACTTTTTATATAACAGCGACACGCCATCTTTTGATCTACTTTTTTGTAGCTATCCCTTCTGCAGTTGGGAATTTCATACATAGATGTGGAGTTGAAACTATTGCGCCGAGTTGATTTAACGTTGTCCGACCTATTAAGGCATTGTAGGCTGAGCTTACGTCGACCACGATATAGTCTATCTTGAGTGTTCTAGAATGGTTCCCCTTTTCGAAGGTTGTATGTAACGATACGTATCCCAGTGGTTGTATTGGGGTATCCTCAAGTCCGAACAGGCTGTTCGGGTATGCTCTTAGCTCTTTTTCTTCTAAGCCGAGCTTGTCAAAGGCAGTTTTGAATAAGATGTCGGTGGAGCTTCCTTGGTCAATTAATGTACGGTGGAGGTTGGTGTTTGCCAATATGATTGTGATGACCATGGGGTCGTCGTGTCCTGAGATGATTCCGGATGCATCTTCTTTGGTAAACGTGATTGCTGGGATGTCTGGTGCCTCCTTCTTGCCTTCGACATGGTATACTTCTTTGAGGTGTCGCTTGCGGGATGATTTGGAGATTCCTCCTCCAGCAAATCCGCCGTGTATCACATGGACATGTCTTTCTGGTGTGCGGGGTGATCGTTCAGATCGTCCGACATCTTTATCCCTTCTTCTTTTTCTTGGTTCTTCATCCCGATTGGCCAGGAACCGATCTAGTTTTCCTTCCCTTACTAATTTCTCTATGACGTTTTTCAAGTCAAAGCATTCATTGGTGGAATGTCCTCGGACTCGGTGATACTCACAGTATTTGTTCCGATTTCCTCCTCCTCTTTTACCTTTAAGTGGCCGAGCTGGCGGTATTTTTTCCGTATGGCAAACTTCTTTGTAAATATCTACCAAGGATACCCTAAGAGGGGTATAGTTATGATATTTTTTGATTTTCTCTCCGGAGCGATCTTCTTTTTTCTTGGATTCTTTATCTTTATCTCGGTAGGCAGAACCGAACCTCGAGGCTTCCCCAAGTCGAGAATTCTCCTCCATGTTGATGTACTTCTGCGCCCATTCTTGTACTTCGTCTAGGGATGCTGGGTATTTCTTTGATATAGATTGGCTAAATGGTCCTTCTCATAGGCCATTTATGAGGCCCATGATGGCAGCTTCTGTTGGTAGACTTTGTATGTCCATGCATGTTTTGTTGAATCTTTCCATGTAGTTACGAAGACTTTCCCGATCTCCTTGCTTGATCCCTAGTAGGCTGGGTGCGTGTTTGGCTTTGTCCTTTTGTATGGAAAATCGGGCCAAGAACTTTTTGGCCAGGTCGTCGAAACTCAAGATGGATTTTGGAGGTAGGTTGTCGAACCATCTAATGGCTGTCTTGGTAAGAGTTGTTGGAAAGGCTTTGCAGCGAACTGCATCTGAGGCGTCAGTGAGGTACATTCTACTTCTGAAGTTGCTGAGATGGTGGTTGGGGTCCAAGGTGCCGTCATACAGAGTCATATCCAAAAGTTTGAAATCTTTTGGGATTTTGGTCTTCATAATTTCCCTGGTGAATGGATCTTGATCTTTGTGAGAGCTATCCTCTGGGGTAGATCGAGTAACTTCAGTTTTGAGATTAGCTTCGAGTTTCATAAGCTTATCTTCTAATTCTCGGCGCCGCCTTATCTCTCGATGTAGATCTTCTTCTTTTTCGCGTTGATGTTGGGCTTCTTTATCAAGTTGCTTTAATCGATTTTGAAGTGCTTCTATCGCCCCTGGATTTGATGAATTTTTGTCTCCATTGGATTTCGGAGTATCTTTAAGTATAGTATCCGTGTTCTTATGCGGTGTTCTATCTTCCAAACCTGAGTCGTGGTCATTGTCATGGTTGTCCGCCATGGTGTTGGGATGACTTCCAGGTCCCCGGCAACGGCGCCAATGTTCCGAGGGTTACCTGAAACTGTAGGTTGATCCGGTCGAAATCTTCTGTGTTGGTTGGAGCCGATGTGTCCGGTAGGTGTATAGTGGCCGGAACTGGTGTGTCCGACTTGTGGGACTGAAAGTGCTGCTGATCCTTCATCCCCGGAGGGTGGGGAGTACCTGCATGGGACTCCGATGCTTAAGTTAGCAAGGGTATTAAGCAGGTATTGAGTAGAATCAAAGTGTGAGTTATACCTGGGAGCTCCAGTGTATTTATAGTGGTGAGATGTGACCTTCTGTGGATAAGATAAGTTAGTTATCTTATCTTATCTTATCTCTTGTTGAGGTCAGCTTATCTTCCATGGAACTGCCCTTGTCTCTATCGGCTTGGGATGCCTTTGGATCTGGGTCGTATTCCTTGATATGGGCCCTTCTTTGGGCTTTTCCTGTCGCTTTGGCTGACTTCTTCATAAAGAAGTCGGTCCGCTTGACCTAAAAGAGGTCGGTCGCTTTGTTACTGAACATCCTGACTCGGTCATCTCGACCCAGGGTATGAACAGTAAAGGAAAAATAGTGGCCATTGAAAAAGTTGGTAAAAGTTTCTCTTCTTTTATAAATGATGTTCTTCTTGTTGATGGGTTGAAATATAATTTACAAGTGTTAGCCAATTATGTGATCTTGGATATGAAGTCATTTTTAGAAAATTGGTGTGCTTAGTTATTTGTGAAAAATCTGGGGATATTTTTTTGAAGCTAGAAGGTGCAATAATGTGTATGGATTGACTCTTGAGGACTTAAAGGATAAAAAAGTAACATGCTTCACTTCACCTGAATCTGAAAAATGGCTATGGCATAAGAAATTGGGTCATGCAAGCATGTACCAAATTTCTAAACTTGTTAAGAAAAATTTGGTGAGAGGAATTCCAAATATCAAATTTGATAAGGATATTAATTGTGATGCTTGTCAATTAGGCAAACAAGTAAAATCCTCTTTTAAACCAGAAGATGGAATTTCTACCAAAAGACCATTAGAAATGTTGTACATTGATCTTTTTGGTCCCACAAGAACTCAAAGTTTGGTGGTGGTGGATGATTACTCTAGATTCAGTTGGGTACTTTTTCTTGCTCATAAGAATGATGCTTTTCATACTTTCTCAACCCTTTGCAAAAGAATTCAAAATGAAAAAGATTTGAAAATTGCCCACTTAAGAAGTGATCATGGAAAAGAATTTGAAAATCAAAATTTTGAAAAATTTTGTGATGATTTTGGAATTGCTCATAACTTTCATGCCCTAGAACCCCTCAACAAAATGGGATGGTTGAGAGAAGGAATAGAAGTCTTCAAGAGATGACTAGCGCTATGCTATGTGAAAATGAGGTTCCAAAATTTCAATGGGCTAAAGCTGTGAATATAACTTGTTACATTTGAATAGGACTATCATTAGAAAAGGGTTAAAGAAAACTCCTTATGAGCTATGGAAAGGAACCCCTCCTAATCTTAAGTATTTTCGTGTTTTTGGATGCAAATGTTTTGTACTTAATAATAAAGAAAATCTTGGTAAATTTTATCCAAAATTCTATGAGGGGATGTTTGTTGGATACTCCACCACTAGCAAGGCTTATAAAATCTACCTCAAAAAACATAGAACCATAGAGGAATTCATACACGTTTCGTTTTGTGATACTAACTTAATTCCCAGTGCTGTGATAGAAGATGATACAGATTGTGAAGATGCTGTCAACAAGGAAGCTAGTGAAGAAAATCCCAAGTCTGTCCAAAATGAAAAATCTGTCCGTCCAATTTTGTCTCATCAGGATGGAGGAGACATTTCTATTTTGTCTTTTGAGCCATCAAGAGAATCTGGAACAGAACAACCCGCTGAAGCTCATTAAAGCTCAACATCACTCCAGAAACTAAGAGAATGGAAGTCCATGAGGGGTTATCCTCATGACTTTATCGTTGGTGATCCCTCACAAGGTGTAATAACAAGATCCTCAACCAAAAAGCAAACCGAACAAGGCAATCTTGCTTTCTTGTCACAAATGAAGCCTAATAATGTGAAGCAAGCTGACGAACAGATTCTTGCGTGGTCTAGAATTTCACAAATAAATTTTCGTTGAAAGTATAGCTTCTAAACCAACAAGAATCCTTTCATACAAAAGATTGTTTGTCACAAGTAACAAATTTCTAATAAATCTAATAAATGAAGTATTCAAACCTCGGGTCGTCTCTCAAGGAATTGCAAGGAAGTGTGCTTATAATTGGTTATGAAAAAGTGTGTTTTGGGGTTTTTGAATAAGAAAACAAGAAAAGTAAGTTGCAAAAGAAGTAAACTAATAACTAGAAAAGCTCTTGGCAAGGTATGAGAAGTGGATGTCCTATCCTAGTTATCCTTATCAATTGTGATGAGAATTGTTCATTTCTCCCACTTGGTCAACCTCCAACTATGAAGGTATGTCAAGTGGATAAATCAATTTGATTTCCCAAGGTCTTAGTCAACTCCTATGGAAAGACTAGAGTTAGTGGAATTCAAATCAACTAGCACAACATAACAATTATACATCAACAAAGGAGTTTGATAACTCAAGTGTCACCAATTACTCAACCAAAGCCAAAAGGAGAAAAATCTACTCTAGAACCCTCCCAAGCATTTTATCAAACACTTGAAAGGCACAACACAAAAGCATAGAAAAGCAATAGGAGATAATAAAATCCAAACAATCAATTGAATTAATATGGAAACTGAATCTAACATCAAAAGTTCACAAACTAAAATAGTAACAATAAGTAATCAATAAGAGTAGAAGAGAAATCCTAAATCCTAAAACTTAGAGAGAGGAGAGAGCCTCTCTCTCTAGAACCTACATCTAAAATCTAAAATTGTGTGAATGAGAAGTGAATGATGAATAAATGGATTCCCTCACTCTGTAGCCTCTAATCTGTGTTTTCTGGGTCAAAAACTGGGTCAAAAATAGCCCAAAAATTGCCCCAGCAATTTCTGATACGTACAGGTCACGCGTACGCGTGATCCATGTGTGCGCATCACCTAACAGCATGGCAACTATATCAAATTATATATTGTTGCAAAGCCCCGGATGTTAGCTTTTCAACGCAACTAAAACCGCATCATTTAGACATTTGTAGCTCAAGTTATGATCGAATGAGTGCGAAGAGGTCAGGGCTGATAGCTCAGCAAATCCATCAAAGTTCTTGTATTCCTTCAACTCTTGCATGCTTCTTTTCCATCCTCTAAAGTCATTCCTGTCCTATAAACCCTGAAATCACTTAACACACATATCAAGGCATCAAATGGTAATAAGAGAGGATTAAAATTAGCAAGATTAAGGCCAAAGAAGCATGTTTCTAGTCATAGCACAGAATCAGGAAGAAAAATATAAAACATGCGATTTCTATGAATAAGTGTGAGAATAGTGGATAAAATCCACTCAATTTGGCATAGGATGTACCACGAAATAGTGGTGCATCACATGCTCTTAAAGATCCTTCTTGGGTCAAAGCCAGGCAAGAAGAGCTGGCTCAATTCGACAAGAATGAGGTTTGGACACTAGTACCTCATCTGAATGGTAAGAAGGTAACGGGTACTAAGTGGGTTTTCAAAAATAAATTAAGAGAGGATGGTAAGATTGTTTGTAACAAGGCTAGAGTAGTGGCCCAAGGTTACGACCAAGAAGAGAGAATTGATTTTGATGAGTCTTTTGCTCCGGTAGTAAGAATGGAAGCAATTAGGTTGCTTCTTGCATATGCTGCCCATAAGGGTTTTAAAATGTTCCAAATGGATGTCAAATGTGCTTTCCTTAATGGCTTTATTGATAGAGAAGTGTTTGTGGCACAATCTCCCGGTTTTAAAAATAAAGAATTTCCGAATCATGTTTTCAAACTTTCAAAGGCCCTTTATGGTCTTAGGCAAGCTCCAAGAGCTTTGTATGAAATGCTTAGGGCCTTCTTATTAGAAAATCACTTTCAAAGGGGTACCACCGATAGTACTCTATTCATTAAAGTATCTAATGATGATATTCTCCTAGTTCAAATTTATGTGGATGATATAGTGTTTGGATTGGCCAATGAATCCTTGTGTGAAGAGTTTGGAAAACTCATGACTAGTGAGTTTGAAATGAGTTTAATGGGAGAGCTAACATTCTTTTTTGGCCTCCAAATTAAACAAACTCCTAGTGGCACCTTTATTCACCAAGAAAAGTATGCTAAAGAATTAATCAAGAAATTTGGCCTAGAAAACTCCAAACCAATGGGAACACCAATGCATCCAAACATTAAACTTGAAAAGGATGATGATGGCAAATATGTAGATGAAACACAGTATAGAGAAATGATAGGTTCACTCATGTATCTTACCTCCTCTAAACTGGATATTGTTCAAAGTGTGGGTGTATGTTCAAGATTTCAATCTCACCCAAAGGAATCCCATCTTTCGGCCGTTAAACGTGATGTGTGGAAAACGATCCAACACAAAACTCACCGGCAAGTGTACCGGGTCGCATCAAGTAATAATAACTCACATGAGTGAGGTCGATCCCACAGGGATTGAAGGATTGAGCAATTTTAGTTTAGTGGTTGATTTAGTCAAGCGAATCAAGTTTTGGTTGAGTGAGTTGTATTTAACAGAATATAAATTGCTTGAAATGTAAAGGGAGAGGGGAAATTACAGTAAATTAAAGAACAGGAAAGTAAAATAGACTGAATCTTAAAGAACAAGAAATTAAATGACTGAAACTTAAAGTGCAAGAAATGTAAATTGCAGTAACTTAAATGGCAAGGAATGTAAATTGCTTGAATGTAAAAGGGATTTGAGGACTGGGATTGCAGAATCTAAACAAAGAGAAAGTAAATTGCAATAATTGATAAAGTAGAAGATGAATTGGAATAAACTGAAATTCAAACAGAAAATGAAATTAAAGTGCAGTAGGGTTCACAGAAGAACCAAAGGTAAATTTGGATCTCAGGGTTCAAGAGACTTGGTAGCAGAGCCTAGATCTCAATTACCTTCCTAGATCCAAGTTCTCAAAGCAATTGACAAGAAATTGAAGAAGAAGCAGTAAAGGGGATGTAAATGAATTCAATTATGCAGAAGAGAAATTAAAGAGCTCTTGAGTGGAGATTGAGACAGAATTTCCTCAATTCTTAACACCCAAGAATCAAAACAAGGAAATTAAAAATGCCCAAGCAAGAATGAGGAAGAAGAGAGATCAATTCTCCTCCCCAATTCTCTGAAAGCTCGGTTCAGTCTCTCTAGGAAAGTTGCTAAAATTCAAAGCTCAAAAG
>NC_029777.3:69877713-69879972 GCF_000817695.3 Arachis duranensis
GAGGTTCGGCTACCATAGGTTCTTTTCCCGGCCTTCTTTTTGAACTTGAGGAGGCCATTGAAGTTGAGGTGAAAAGAAAGAAGAAGTGAGAAAAGAAGAAGTTTGTGTTGTGTTTGGGAAGATTTTTGGTTCGGTTTTGTTGTGAGACAAGGGGATTATGTTGGTTTTAGGAGTAAAGAGGATTATGATTCTCATTTGATAGTAGCTTGAATGAGTGTGTAAACCGTTTGGTGCAACGGCTATTAATAGGCCAAGTCTTCAAGCTTTCCAACAAAACCACAATGAATGAATGAAGAAGGAACCGTTAGTGCTCATGAAGGGCTGAGATTGAGTTGTTCATCTAAAGAACTCATGGAATGGACGGTCTGCATGTATTGTTGATGCTTGACGAGGATCCTCCTCCTATTGGCAGCATGCATTTAGGCGTTCAATGATGCATGCATGCATACAAATTCTGCTTCCCTATGAGCACATTCTTCTAGGAACATGTGACCATCTTAACATAGCTTCTCCTAGCCGTGGCCCCTCCTAGCTTTTGTCTTAATCTTTTTCTCCCACCTGAACCAAAACAGCTAGCTTAGAACATTAATATAGTCGTTGGCAATTTATCTGCAAGAATAAAATAAATTGTTTTGGTTTGTTTAATAGTTATTTGAATTTTTTTTGTGATCAATTGTGTCCCTAATAAAAATAAAAATTTGGTGAACACCAAACTTATCTTTTATTGAGGGGGGCGGCTTAACATTGCAAACCGTTCTTCACAATTAATGCATTAAAAAAAATTTGATGCATGATCCCCTTTTTTTGTATGGTTTTGAGTCCATGATTGGAAAGTGATCTTCTGAACATTGTTACACATGCAGACACCAAACTTAGTGTTTGGTCACATGCTTATCAAAAGAATTATGCATATGTTTTAAGAATAATCCCCCTTTTTTTTCTTTTTGAAAAATGAACTTGGGTGTGCCTTAAGGTACACCAAACTTAGAGGTTTGACATGTGCTTCAAAACAATGTATGCATTTATCTGGCATGAAAGTTCAAAATCATATTCAGAGGAATCATAGCTTATTAAATAAAAAAAGAAGACAGAAATATTAAATCATGGGTTGCCTCCCATGAAGCGCTCTTTTATTGTCATTAGCTTGACATTGAACTCCCTTTAAGGTGGTTGATGCTAGTGATGTCTCAACTTATCACCTCTCACTGTAAACTTTCTCTGTGTGCCTTGATGCTCAATTTTCATGTGCTCAAGAGAAAGTATTTGGTTGACAGTGTAATAATCTTCTGTTCCCAGCTGTTGATATACGAGTTGCACCTTATCACCTTTAGAAAATCCTTCAGTTGGGATTTTCTTGTTCTTCCACCCTTTGTGAGCCTTGTTCTTGCTCTTCATCTTTTTCTTTCTTGTTGATCTTTCTTTCTTGTCAGTGACTTGAGTTGTGATACCTTCCTTCTTGTTTATCACCCCTGCTTCCTTTTGAATTCCTTTTTCATCTTGTACAAGCTTGTTTTTCTGTTCCACTGCCGTGTTGGTTGCTTGCTTTGGAAGGAAGTCACCACTTGTTTTGCTTATTTCTTCATTCCTGTGTAATTCTGGAAAGACTTTCAGAGTGATGCTCTCCTCATGCATCCTGAGGGTTAACTCTCCCTGCTCTATATCCACAATGGCTCTAGCAGTGGCCAAAAATGGTCGACCAAGTATTATGGAGTCATTTCAATGTTCTGAAGAATCCAGTATCACAAAATCTGCTGGATAGATAAACCTGTCAACCTTAACTAAAAGGTTCTCAATCAGCCCTTTGGTGCGCGCTGATGCTGCCAGGGTAGTGATTTGGTGCGCCAGACTCACTTCTTGGTGCGCCAGAGTTGTGCACTAACAAAAAGCTGCCCTGCCCTCGCGGAGGGCAGGGCAGTGTTTTCACTTTGATGTCCCAGGTTCGAATCATGGCCGAAACACACGCTCATTCATTTTCCTTGGTTTCTTGGCACGGTGATGGGACTTAGTTCCTTGCTTCCTCATGGTCCCGTGTTCAACTCTTGTGGCAAGCATTTGGAGATATTTTCCTTTGATTTTCTTCCTTGATGAGCCCGATACTGCCCTTGTGGAGGGCAGGGCAACATTTTCTCCTTCTTGATTTCAAGGCACAAATTTGTGCTCTGCCCTTGTAGTGGGCAGGGCAGAGTTGCCTTCTTTGCTTAGTTCCCTTATGTTGCCCTCCTAGAGGGCAGTGTGCCCTTGTGGAGGGCAATGCTTGCC
>NC_029777.3:69880429-69882820 GCF_000817695.3 Arachis duranensis
AATAAGAAAAGAACACATATCCTTATTAGGCATATAGCAGAACTTGATTTATGGAGTCTTTATGCAGACAATGATAACTCAGTTATTGTTGCTGTTACATAATATACATCTTTCCTCAAAGGCTTGCTAAACTTGCTGTTATAAGACTCACTTTTTAATTCCTCCCTTGCTAACTTTTCTTGCTTTACAATGCTTAACAAGCTTATTATTCTTTTGGAGGTTTGGTGTCAAATGTTGCAGTATTAGCCTTTGGCTTTATTTTCTTTTTCTTTTTACTCAACATCTTTCCACCATAGACACATGGCTCATTAATTCTTCCTAGGATCACTGATGCCCAGCATCTCTTTGGATAACTAAATGTTCTGTATCTAAGTAGCTCTTTATTGTGGACTTTCAATTGGCCATCCCAAATCAGTTGATCTAAGTGACCGGGTTTTAAAATACCCCTTAGAATTTACTTATCCAAGCATATCTTAGTACAAGAACACCATAGGCATATGTCCTAGGGTCCAAGCTATTGGTGTCCAACCTTTATTCTTTGTTTTTCTTGCCATTTTGGCTTTTTCTTCTTCCTTTTCTTTCTGTTTTCGTTACCAAAGGCTGTTTCATTATTGATAAGAGTCTTTGTAACAGCAAGCTAACTCACACTTGAATGAGAATGATATTATGCAACAATTATTTCATGAGTTATGCATTTAATCAAACACATACACCACCACTAACTTCCATTCTTACTTATGCAACATTGGATATTTCACTTTTCAATTCAAACAAATCTCTTTTATTTAAGCATATGGGGAACAAAACAAAATTTAAAGCTAAGTGATGGATAACAAGCATTATGCAGATTTAGCATTTTTCTAGCTATTTATTAACTAACTAAAATGAAAAACAAAGAACAAAAAAATTGCATGAAGTAAAATAATTGATGGAGGCATATCATGTTTCAGACATGCATCTCCTTATTAAAGACATGAAAGAGGAAATATGAAAGAACTTTACCACCTTCTAATGGTCATGGCTGCTGCTTGATTCTCCCTTCTTCTTCTTTCTCTTCCCTGTCTTGGAATAATCTCGGATCTCTTCACCAGGACATCTTCTACCCCAAACAGAATCTAAGAGTCCTGAGAGCCCGACATCTTCCAATCTTTTAAAGGTTGCCTCAGTATATTGACGAGATCTTGCTTGTTGCTTGGCTAAAAATTCAGGGCATTGCTCAAATGGCTTGATCTCAGGATTGAGTGTTGGCAAATTGTGGGTTAAGTACTCCAACCTTGCTTGCATGGTTTCATCATTCTCCATTCTTTGTACGTATCTTTCAAGAATCTGTGCTTGAAATTCTTACTGCTGAGTCATCATTTGTTGTTGCCATCTCTCTTGTCTCTCCTCCATTTGATGCTGCCAAGCTTCTCGTTCCTCTTTTTCTTTCAAAAATTGCTCCATAAATTCTGGATGGGGCTCTAGATATTTCTCTTGGCCCCCCTGATTTTGGCCTTGTTGAGCCTGCATGAGTTGTTGAGATAGTTCTTCAATTAATCTTTGTAATTGGCTCATGTCTATGGCATCATGAGCTTGATTTCGTCCTTCCTCTCTTTGTGATCTCCTTTGTCTAGGAGCTACTACCCCTTCCTGATCTTCTTCTTTATTCATTCCCTCCATGCTCTTCTTGGTAATCCCTTTCCCTTTCTTCACTTTTGTTGTGTCCTCATCTTCAAAGATTACTTTAGCTCTCTCACATAGTCTGAGGATGGTACTTGGATGTCCAAGACTACTTGATTTGCTTGTGCTATTGGCCATTTCTTGAATACTGTCGGCTATGAGTTGTGTAAGGTTGATTTCACCTCCATGTAAGATGCAGTACGTCAAGAGTGCCCGTTTGATTGTGACCCAAGAGGCGTTTCCAGTAGGAAGGATAGATCTTCTCACTATTTCATACCATCTCTTGGCTACAGGAGTAAGATTTATCCTTCTCAAGTGGGTTAGAACTCCCTTTGAATCTCTTTCCCAATCTGTATTTTCCACACATAACCCTTGCAGGATTTCATCAGGATTATTTTCCATTTGCAATCTAGCCTCATAACTAGGCTCTGCATAAGTTATGGTTCTCAACTTTAGAGCCCTAGTGATGGCTGCTGGACTGAAGCTCACTTCAACTCCTCTGACATAACTTGTGTAAGGAGCACTATCTTTATTTTTCTTCACAGCATTTGCATAGAACTCCCTAATCATAACTGCACTGATGTCAACTAGAGGAGCACACAAGAATTCCCACCTTCTTTCTCTAGTAATTTGCCTCATGATGGGGTATTCTCCTTCCTTCAAATCAAGACCTTTCTCATAGATGACATTCTTTGCCTCCATGAACCTATGATATCTCCCTTCATGGAATTG
>NC_029777.3:69884259-69887339 GCF_000817695.3 Arachis duranensis
GCTCTAGCAGTGGCCAAAAATGGTCGACCAGGTATTATGGAGTCATTTCCATTTTCTGAAGAATCTAGGACCACAAAATCTGCAGGATAGATGAACTTGTCAACCTTAACTAAAAGGTTCTCAATCAGCCCTTTTGGATACACCACTGATTGGTCCACCAACTCCAAGGACATCTGTATTGGCTTCACCTCCTCTATGCCAAGCTTTTTCACTAAAGAAGATGGGATTAGATTTATGCTTGCTCTTAAATCACACATTCCCTTGTTGATGAATAGATTTCCAATAGTGCATGGTAGGAAGAAACCTCCAGGATCTTCAAGCTTGGGAGGGAGTCCCTTTTTAATGAGTGCACTGCATTCTTCACTAAGCATTACAGTTTCCTTTTCATTCCAACTTCTTTTCTTGCTAATGAGCTCCTTCAAGAATTTGGCATACAGAGGCATTTGCTCCAATGCCTCAGCTAAAGGTATGTTAATTTCCAGCTTCTTGAAAGTCTCAAGAAATTTGTGAAAATGCTGATCCTTTGTCTCTTTGTGGAATCTCTGTGGATAAGGCAGTGGTGGTGTTAAGCTCTTCTCCACTTGATGTTGTCTTGGAATTGGGTCTTCCATGATTTGCTTCCCTTTTTTCAAATTCTGTGGTTTGTTGTCTTCCTCTGTGAGTTTTTCTGGGACATTCTTGTTTAACATGTCCTTGTTGATGGCTTCATCATTCTTTGTTGGCTCATTGTCATTGTTCTTGGTTACTCCTTGGTTACCATCCAATAACACTTTTCCACTTCTTAGTTGCATGACCTTGCATTCTTCCTTTGGGTTGGGAATGGTGTCACTAGGTAGTGAACTTGATGGCTTCTCAACAGAAATCTGTTTGGAGATTTGCCCAATTTGCCTTTCTAAGTTCTTCATGGAAGCTTCTTGGTTCTTTGTTGTCAATTCTTGGTTCTTCATCATCTTTTCCATGAGCAGCTCTAGATTAGTGATCCTCTGGGATTCTTGTGAAATTGGTTGGTTTTGGGGTGTTGGTGGATGATGATAGGTGTTTTGATTTGTTGGGTGGTTATTGGGTGGGTAATGGTTAGAGTTGGGGTAGTTATTTTGTGGTTTTCTGTATGCATTTTGGTTAGTGTTTGGCTGGGGGTTGTGGTTTGTGCTTTTCCAATTATTCTGACTTGTGTTTCTTTGCCATGGTTGTTGGTTTTGATTATGGTTGTCTCCCCATCTGAGGTTGGGATGATTCTTCCAAGATGGATTGTAAGTATCACCATAGACTTCATTTGCTCCAGGATTTTGGTTGTGCATGTACTGGACTTGCTCTTGCTGTTGCTCCTCTTGAGTTTCTTCACTTTGCACCCAAGTAGTTGGTGGTTGGCTTGTGGCACTCACTGATGCAACTTGCAAGCCATCAATCCTTTTGGCCATTTGCTCAAACTGTTGTTGAATTTGCTGCTGCATTATCTTGTTCTGAGCTAGAATTGAATCCACTCCTTCCAACTCCATTACTCCTCTTCTTTGTGATGGTTGGCGTTGTCTTTGATGGGCAAAGAAATATTGGTTATTGGCCACCATGTCAATGAGGTTTTGAGCTTCCTCTGTAGTTTTCATGAGTTGCAAAGAGCCTCCAGCTGAATGATCAAGTGCTTCTTGAGCTTTAAGAGTGAGTCCTTCATAGAAGTTTTGCAACTTGTCCCACTCAGTGAACATCTCTGGTGGACATTTCCTCAATAGAGCCTTATATCTTTCCCATGCTTCATATAAGTTCTCAGCCTCCATTTGAGTGAATGTCTGCACCTCAGTCTTCAATCTTAGGATTCTTTGAGGGGGGTAAAATTTGGCAAGGAACTTGCTCACCAAGTCATCCCAAGTGTTGATGCTTTCTTTTGGAAAGGTCTCTAGCCATTGAGTGGCTTTGTCTCTGAGAGAAAATGGAAAGAGCAACAACTTGTAGCTATTAGGAGGCACACCATTGGTTTTCACCGTGTCACAGATTCTCAAGAAGGTAGACAAATGTTGATTTGGATCTTCCAAAGGCCCTCCTCCAAAAAAACAATTGTTTTGAACCAGAGTGATGAGTTGTGGCTTTAGTTCAAAATTGTTTGCATTGACATTAGGAGGAAGAATACTACTTCCACAGTATCTAGCATTTGCAAATGTATATGAAGCTAGGACTCTTCTTTGTTGTTAGTTATTGTTGGCCCCTCCTCCTGGTTGATTGAGATTTGATGGATCTCCTTCCATTTCTTGGAATTCCTCCTCAGATTCTTCCTCTCCAATAACGTTCTTTCTTCTTTCAGCTTTTCTTATTCTTCGAAGAGTTCTTTGGTCAATTTCAGAGAGGACAGGGGAAGATCTTCCTGTACCTGACATACAAACACACAACAATAAACACACAGATCCAGAAAACCAATGAAACTTCACTCTATAGTTGGAATGAAGTTTTAGTTAGTTTAAGCAAAAATTCAAACAGTTAGTGTGTTAGTCGGAATTAGAATAACAGAAAAGAAAAAAATGCTTAATCTAGACCTCCACTTCACTTAATCATTGTCAATCTATTTCAATCCCCGGCAATGGCGCCAAAAACTTGATGTGATGGAGAAGGGAAATTGCAGTAAATTAAAGAACAGGAAAGTAAAATAGACTGAATCTTAAAGAACAAGAAATTAAATGACTGAAACTTAAAGTGCAAGAAATGTAAATTGCAGTAACTTAAATGGCAAGGAATGTAAATTGCTTGAATGTAAAAGGGATTTGAGGACTGGGATTGCAGAATCTAAACGAAGAGAAAGTAAATTGCAACAATTAATAAAATAGAAGATGAATTGGAATAAACTGAAATTCAAACAGAAAATGAAATTAAAGTGCAGTAGGGTTCACAGAAGAACCAAAGGTAAATTGGGATCTCAGGGTTCAAGAGACTAGGTAGCAGAGCCCAGATCTCAATTACCTTCCTAGATCCAAGTTCTCAAAGCAATTGACAAGAAATTGAAGAAGAAGCATTAAAGAAAATGTAAATTGATTCAATTATGCAGAAAAGAAACTAAAGAGTTCTTGAGTGGAGATTGAGACAGAATTTCCTCAATTCTT
>NC_029777.3:69887536-69904674 GCF_000817695.3 Arachis duranensis
AAACTAGCTCCTATTTATACACTTTCTCTTCTTGGATTTTGGGATTTGGATGGGCTTTTGATTTGGTGAAGAAATGAATTAAATTGGACTTTTAATTCAATTTTTGGCCTATGAAAGATTACTTCCAAGAGGCTGCCCTGCCCTTGTGGAGGGCAGGGCAGGATTTGGTGCGTGTTGGTGCTTGCTTGGTGCGGCTTGGTGCAGTCAGGAACGTGCCTTGGTGCTCAGAACGCTGCCCTGCCCTCGTGGAGGGCAGGGCAGGAAAAATTGGTGCGCCAGATTCAAGCTGTGGTGCACGCTGGTGCTGCCAGGAACGTGCCTTGGTGCGCAGAACGCTGCCCTACCCTCGCGGAGGGCAGGGCAGGAAAAATTGGTGCTGCCAGGATCGTGATGGTGCGCCAGAATTGAGCCTTGGTGCGCCAGAATTGAGCCTTGGTGCGCCAGACCCATGCACCAACAAAATGCTGCCCTGCCCTCGCGGAGGGCAGGGCAGTGTTTTCACTTTGATGTCCCAGGTTCGAATCATGGCCGAAACACACGCTCATTCATTTTCCTTGGTTTCTTGGCACAGTAATGGAACTTAGTTCCTTGCTTCCTCATGGTCCCGTGTTCAACTCTTGTGGCAAGCACTTGGAGACATTTTCCTTTGATTTTCTTCCTTTGTGAGCCCGATACTGCCCTTGTGGAGGGCAGGGCAACAATTTATTCCTCTTGATTCCAAGGCACAAAATTGTGCTCTGCCCTTGTAGTGGGCAGGGCAGAGTTGCCTTCTCTGCTTAGTTCCCTTATGTTGCCCTCCTAGAGGGCAATGTGCCCTTGTGAAGGGCAATGCTTGCCCTTCCTCATGTTGTGTGCCACACTTCTTCTCCCTTTGACCACACTTTCTTTTCCTTGGGCCACACTTCCTTAGGCCACGCTTTTCCTTTTTTTCTTTTCTTCACCTACAATAAACCAAAACAACCACTCAAAGTATCACTAAATTCAAGAGGCTTATAAATCAATTAAAATTCAATTAAAATTAGCTTAAATCCCATGGATTAACATTAATTTCATGGTGGTTGCTTGATTTAAAGAAGTTATGCATTTTCACTCCAAATCACTTACTTAGGAAGCAAGAAAGTGCATAAAGACTAACAAAACAAATGAAATTAGCTTGAAAATGGGTATATGATGACTTGTCATCAAAACGCATCATTAGATATATTAAGGGAACTAGTGATTATGGCTTATGGTATCCAAAATTTGGTGATTTTTGTGCAGTGGGGTTTTGTGATGCAGATTATGCAGAAGATCGGGTGGATAGAAGGAGCACATCTGGCATGTGTTGCTTCCTTGGAAGCTCACTTAACATGTGGTCAAGCAAAAAACAAGCCACATTGACTCTATCCACAGCCGAAGCTGAATACATTTCTACATCTGCATTTTGCTCACAATTAATTTGGTTGAAAACTCAATTGGAGGATTACAAATTAAAAATCAATAGTATACCCTTGTTTTGTGAGAATATGAGTGCTATAAACATTTCAAAAAACCCTGTTCTGCACTCAAGAACTAAGCACATTGAAATTAAATATCATTTTATTAGAGAACATGTGCAAAAGGGTACTATTGATATTCAATTTGTGAGATCTGAAGAACAACTTGTGGATATATTTACTAAGCCCTTGTGTGAAGACATATTCTACTCTCTGAGAAATAGTTTCGGAATGTTAGAATTAAATTCTATTGATAATTTGTGAAATTTTTAATTCTGTTTGGTTTTGTCTCGTAGTAAAGGAGGAGACAAATTTTAGGACGTGATGAACGGGCCAGGATACAGGGGGAGACTGAATTGATGATAATTATCTTGGGCCCCACCAAATCTCTTTGACCTTACTTTGACCCATTTTGAGTTCCTCAATTTTTAATCATACTTTTTTGGGAGGTTGTCATATCAAATCGTGTAGGAAGGAGTTGTTGTCACGTCAAAATCTTTTTCCTTCCCTCATCCCTTGATTCTAGGAGCTAACCTTTCAGTTTTAATTTTAAAATCTTTCCTTGATTAATAACCGCACCACTTAATGGGTCATTACTCCCTCAATACTCTCTCTCCACTCAGCATTAAATGCTCTCATAACCTCCCTCTTCTCTCCAATCTTGTCTGCCACCTCTTCATCTTCCCTCCTCTTTCTCTATTTTTCATAACATGAAAAAGAAGGTTGCACCAAAGAGAAGTAGCCAAGCCCCTCTCCCCAAAAATCCTCCATTTTTTCTACCCCCCAAACTCATACTCACATTCATATACACTCTACATATTCCTCATCTCCTTCACCCGCTTCCAAACAAACCGAAACCATGAGAAGAAAGGTTATTTTTCAAAAAACTTCATCTCGAAGGAAGATTGGAAAGAACAAAGAACCAGTTGTAGAAGAAGAGGAGGAATCTCAATCATCTCTGCCTCATTCTCCTCCAAAGAAGGCAACTCCTCATGCCTTAAGTTGCAGCTCTCAACGAAGGAAAGGATACACTTTGCGCAACACCAAGGAACCACCAAATTTGGAATCACTAGATTTCAAAAACAAATACAACAAGGGTCCCTCACACTTGATCCAGGCAGATTTAACTCATGTGCCTCATATGAGTTCCATAATGAAGTCTTGAAGAAGCGTCACTTATGTGCATCCCACATAGTGAACTTGGAATCCTTGGCTGTAAAAGGCGTTAACTTTGTCACTCTCTTTGACAACATAAAGTGGACTCCTTTATTCAATATTCAGAAACCTTTGTATCCTGCCTTAGTTCACGAGTTCTATGCGAACATGAGACTTATTGATGGTGTAATCCATTCCTATGTCAAACGGGTTCACATGTCTCTGAACAGAGAAACAATAAGCGCTGCCTTGGGATATGTTGATGAGGGAGCAGCCGCTTATATGATAGAAAAATGGGATTCATAAGTTGGGGTCACATATCAGATAGCTCTGCATCAAACCTGTGAGAACTTCTCTGGTCTGGATGGCACGATTCCAACCCACAAAACTCTTGGCCCTGAAAGAGCACTTCTTCACATAATCATCACTCACATTCTGATGCCTCAAAGTGGTTCATACCATAGAGTAACTGTTTCTGATACTTTAGTCCTTTTTGCTATTATTACTTCATGTCCTATTTCTTTTGCATATCTCATGGTGAGACACATGTGGAAGTGTGTTAGAAGTAACAAAAAGGCTAATCTTCCCTATGAAATCTTTGTTACATGCATCTTTGAATATTTTAATATTGATCTACTTAATGAGGCTGTAGAAAATAAGGTTTCCACGATCAAGGGAGGAGGAGTTTTGGGTTCTATGAAAGGCAAAGGAAAACGTTCTGTGCCAACTGCATGTTCTGATAGTGATCTCGAAAGTCACCCTGCTGAGCCAGCAAAGATGGCAGAATCCATCAAAGAGGTCCTCATTGAGTTTTCTAATATGTCAAAATTAATGGTGCAATCCTACAAGGCTACTTGAAAACAGGCGTATGAGAATGAAAAAGTACGAAACAAATGCACAGAAAGAGTGAATCTGATGATTCAGAATCTTGAACAAGAAACAGGGGCTGCAAATGAGGATGATGCATCTGGCTCTGAGTATAACCTGTCTGATGATTGATCTATTTGTCTCTTTTTGAACTTTGGTTATGTTTTGTTATATGTATGCTGTTGGATACTCTGGACCACTGTTATTTTGTTAAACTCTTGAAAATTTTGTTCTGGTTATTTTTGTTTGTATACCATTATCTTTTGTTTTGCAGGTTTTCCTATGATGAAAAAAGGGGGAGGAAAGGTTGGAAAAATTGAAAAAAACAGGGGCTGAAATCATTTTTGATTCATGATCACCCCTGTGCATAAACTCTATGTTCTAATGATTATGATTTGTTTTGTTTGATTTGGAACCAAGTTAGGTTATGATAATTCTCTTGCGCTTTGATGTGTTGGATAAATTTTGTGTTATGCTATGACATGTTGGATAATTTTCTTTGTGCTCTTGGATAATTTTTTGTACTCTGATATGATTTTGTTTAAATTGAAAATGTTTTCCTTGCTATAAACTGATAATTTCTTCTCTGGTATGATGGCTGGAAAATGTTGTTCACTTAATCAATTTGGCAGCAAAATGTTTGGGAACTATCAATTGTGTTTTTGGTTGCTATGTACTCTATACTCAAGCATTTTTGTTATTGAGTAGAAAATCATTTATATGATAACAAAATAGTTTTGTTTATCACTCCACTTCTGCCCATAATCAAGCCATTCAACATTTCAAAATACCATATGTTGAATACATTGTGGCTTTAGACTTGATAAAAAATGTTACAGGTAATGCTTCTCTTGGTAAAATGGCATATTTAGGGGGAGCTATGTAACAATTGGAAAGGTGGAGGAATCCTAAATCTTCAAAGGGAGTACTTTTAATCCTTACTTCTTCCATTTCAATTTTTAATAATGTTTGTCATCAAGGGGGAGATTGATGAGTTTGGAAAATTCCAAATTAAATTAGTGATGATCAAATATTATTAATATAACTAATTGAAAAATTATTAATTTAATGTTAATTCATATGTGTTAATTAATAATTTTGTTATGTAGATTTTGCTACTGGGCCGGAAAAATAGCAAGCCCAAGATGTTAAAAAAGATCAACCTTGGTTATCAAGAATGTTAAATGTTGTGGCTAAATGGTTATTATACCTGTTGGGCCAAATTTAATTATTATTAGCCCAAATCAATTTTGAAGAAGAGATCCACTAGCTTGGTCCAAATTGGAAAAATGAGAAAGAGGGAACCTTGCATGCTTCCACGGATATCACATTCATCATTTGTTGGATTTCAAATTTTGATTAAATGTACTTAATGCAGACATTGGAAATATGAAAGAGAAAGTGAAACTTGATTTGATTGCCTCAAGTGTATTACACGCTACTAGGCATGAGTTTTGGGAAACTTAATTCATTTCATTCTCTTTCTTAGTTCCACTAAAAGCATTTCAATTTCTCTCTCTTCTCTCTTCAAGCTTCGTTCACTTCACAGGAAATATGGCAGAAAGTTTAAGTTATCAGAAGAAGGTGGAAGAAGCTAGTAGCAAGGCCATTGTGATGATGGCGGTAAGAAAAAGAAAATCTGAGGTATGGAGTGTCTAAGATTTTTACCACAAAAGGTAAGATGTGGTGAAGTAATCTCAAGCCTTCCATAACCAAAAATGGAAGAGATCCATTTCGGTCAAAGGAAGAAGATCCTTGGAAGGCATGGCTCGTTTTTACTTTTGATCAACCACCACAGGAGGTAGCTATTGTAGTTATATGGAGGAAGAGGCAGAAGTTAGAGTAGATGGAGCTGTCATCATCAAAAACTCATCAAGGGTCAGGAATCCTTCTTGGAGTGCAAGTCAAGATGGAAGGCCCGGATTGATGAATATCAATGACAAGGGAAGACACAGAGGTAATTGCATGTTGGGTTTTACATTCGATTTTCTCTCCTCTCTCTCTGGCCGAACCAATTTTTGCATGAAGAAGAAGAAGTTTAGCTCGGTTCAAGAGTTTCAACTTTGGAGGCTTCCCCTTCTATAAATAAGGGAGAACAACCAGTGCTTGAAGCAAGGAAAAGAGTGAAAGCACAGTATTTCTATAGTTACCCAAGCTAACAGAAGTTCTTATCCTTCAATGTGTTTTATTTTGTATTTTTCTGTTTAGTGTTGTCTGTCTTGAGTCTCATGAAAAAGGCAAACAGTGAGGTTTGTATGAAAAAGCCCTAGAGCAGAAAAAGGCAGAGTGCACAAAATTAAAAGAAAAAGCCATAGATGTCCTTAGAGGTCCTTTGTACATCTGTGTTGTGTTTCATGATTCTGTGAGAATCCCCTTGCAAGTTGGGTTAGCACTTAGCAGTTGAAAGCTTGGTGGGTTACCAAGTCAAGTTCAGGATTGGGGTTAGATTCTGCACTTGTCCCGGATAGGAAGGGTAGTTCCTAGGGAGAATTGGTGTATGTAATCATGATTATAGTGAAATTCCATCATTGTTGTGATGGAGACTGGATGTAGGCTACATTGCACTTAGCAGTTGAACCAGGATACATCTTGGTGTGATTTTCTCTCTCTTCTACTCCATTTCTGATTCTGCTGCATATGAGACAAAACTGAAAAATATCTATTGGCTGGTTAGGAGGCAAAAAGAAAAAGTCTCTTGACTAGGCACGAGACAAAAATAAGAAATATCTCCTCAAGAGTTCTAAAATGATAGCAAGTGTTATTAAGCAAAAAAAGGGGCTAAGATTAACCCCCCCCAATTCTCTTAGCCACTGATAAACCATCACATGTCCTCATGCTAAACTCTTGTGGTTTAACTAATACGCAAAATGTGTCTACCTACTTGGTTAAAAATGAATATATATGAACAAGTAGGAGCTAAGATAGTATGATGATTTATAAATTCCACTAATTTAAATCTCAAAATAAAGTATAAATATACTTTCAAGAAGAAAGCTCGTGAAAGTAAGGAACAAGGGATTGAGCATCAAACCCTCACTGGAAGTGTTTGCACTCTAATATCTCTAGTGTTTGAGGGTCGATTCTCTCAATTCTCTACTAATCTTGCTTTCTAAGGCTTATTTTTCTTCTACCAATCAACATATATTCAATGCATGAATACACATAGCAAGAGGCCTTTTTAAGGGTTGTAATGGGGTTAGGGCTAAATTTAATTTACTTTTTTCCCATTCAATGTCTTGATATGTTTGTTTGAGTGATTTAAAGTTTTAAAGGCAAGAATGGCTTGAAAGAAATGAAAAAAAAGCAAGCAAAGTGGAGAATTCATAAAGAAATGAGGATTTGTTGAATTCATGGCGACGCATACGCGTGTATCACACGTACGCGTGAGAGAAAAGTCTGCCAGGCAACGCGTACGCGTGACCCATGCGTACATGTGACAAGCATTACGGGAGCCACGTCAGACTTTTCCGTTGAGTCTGACGAAGGCATTTGGATGGAGGGACTATTCTGTCCAACTATTAAGAACGTCAGGGACTTAAAAGTATTTTTCAATGGTCATGGATAAAAATGTCTACGGAGAAAAAGGTAAGAGACCTATTTGTCCTTTACTCTTTTAATAAAAAAAATTTAATGAAAAAGATCATTTTTTATTTTTTAGTGTATTTGCCAAATTTCTAATAATAAAAGTAAAAGTATTAGAAAAATTAAAAAAACATCTTTTTTGAGAAGTCGTAATTTACATTTTTTTAAAGATTTTTTTATTAAAAAATATTTTTTATGTAATAAATAAATAAAAAATACTTTTATATTGTTATACCCAAACATAATTGATAGATAAAAAGATTTTTTGGAATGGAATATATAAACATAAAATTACTTTTACTTTTTTATAAGATCTTTTAAAAAAAGATAATTCAAAAAAAAGATATTTTCTTAAAAGATCACCCAAACAAGCCCTAAATCGATAAAAAAGATCTTTTTTCAATGAAAAAAGATCTTTTTTATTTTTTAGTGTGTTTGGCAAATTTCTAATAGTAAAAGTAAAAGCACTAGAAAAAAAACATCTTTTTTGAGAGGCTACAATTTATATTTTTTTAAAGATCTTTTTCCTTAAAAAAAGATGTTTTTTCACATCATAAATGAACAAAAAAGTACTTTTATCCTATTTTACCCAAACATAATTGATAGATAAAAAGATCTTTTTACATGAGATATCCAAACATAAAATCATTTTTACTTTTATAAAAGATCTTTTAAAAAAATATCATTTAAAAAAAAGATCTTTTGCGAGAATAGAGCCCAAACAAGCCCATAGAGTCAGTACTAAGTTTAAAAATTAAGAGTATAAGTGTCACAAACCTTAAAATGACGGTCACAAATTAAGTGTAGTTATTTGGCCAATTTGGTGTAGACGTGTAGTGTTACTTGCCACTTGAGATGAGACTTTTCTGTAGTAATAAACAATTTGAAGTATTTTTTAACTGTTTATAGACTGATCTTAGTTTCTGTCTGAAGAAGTTAAGAAAAAATATTATTTTTAGTCATTATTGTCATTGTCTTATTATCTGTTGTTTTATCTTGATCTTTATTATTTTTTTCATTTTGAGTTAGGAGGTTCAAGATGATGGAGGATATGTGACTTATTAATTGGGATATAATTTTGAGGTTTTCTTTGTTGAATGAACAAGTAAGTTTTTAGGCTATCTAATCAATTAAAAGAGTAAAACCCCACCCCAATCTTTAACCATTTATGAAAAGGACCTGGCGTCCCCTCACCATTACCCTTATCCATTCACTTCGTATGACCAAAAGGACCCTCTTGTAGATTTTTGGGTAAATGCTAACCGAAAAAGTCTACATGTACCGATCACTCTTCTACGTGAACTTACTATAGTTGATAGGACAAAAAAGCCTCTACACAGTCATAAAAAACATTGCTGTTTTGATTCCTATTCTTCGAAAGAGCAAACCCAAATGTTAATGTAAACCCTAAATATCAAATCCTATCTTTAGTGATGAACATGGAAGAGCATTCATCAGGTTCAATCTGTCGTTCATGGAAAGAGAAGTCAGTAGGCTCTTCAAGCAGTAACTCTGGTAATGTTGGCATGGTGAGGGAGAAGTTCACACATCCAACTGCAATTGTATAGCTTATGCAATTCTTTTTGAATCCACCACATCAAATAACCCAAATAGGTTGTTCTTTGGTTGTAGTTATTTTAGGATATATTAGTATTCACTCCATCTTACAATCTTCTCTGTAATTAGGTTGAATAAAAAATAATTGTTCATAATTACAGATTCCTTCAATACATTACAAATATTTTAAGTAGTTGGATGAACTCATAACTGAACCTAGCTATACGGTGGTAAAAGTGTAAAAGATGGATGTTCATGGTAGATTAAAGGAGTTAGAGGACAAAATTAAAGAAATAGAGATTATAAGCTATTTGATAAAGTTCAAAGAAGAAGATACACAAGACAAAATGGATGTATTATCATGACATTTTTCATTGCCGTTACTATTGGATTCTTTTTACTGCACTTTAATATTGTAACTTATTTTGGGTATTAATGTTATAAGTTAGATGCATATTAAAGATCGTGATTGAGATGTAAAGATTGTTGGATTTTGATGATGAGAAGATTGTTGTAAGTTAAATTGCAAGTAAGAATGTGATTTATAGTCTTCTAGTATTTATCACTGTTTTGAGTTGAAGTGACAATTTCTTAATGTTTTATTATTTGAAGTATATTTTGATACAATTTCATTAAATCAAGAATAAAACAAATTCAATAAGTAATGAAAATCTTTAGCTTGAAACACAAATATTTAATATATAGAAAGTTGCAAACTACTTACAACATGTAACATCTCACAAAGATAACACCTGCATGCCAATACATACTGTCTCCTGATAACTAAACAACATAAATAATTTAAAGTGTTCAATTACTAGAAGTTTCAAAATACTTAACCAATACTATGCATAGTTTGCATTCAGATATGGCTTACAAAATACTATCCAACTCGATCAATACTATCCAAAATACTAGTCATAACTATCTAGTCCTCATTTTTTTCGTGGAGCATTGAAAGTTGGTGCAGTGGAGCCTGATTCCTTAATGCTTGGCAGTGCTCCGAAACTTGGTCCATTGATTCCTTGTTTGAGTCCTAGTGTTTAGAATGAATTGGAACATTCTAGCTACTGTGCCATCACTAGTTGCTGCATGTGTCTCGAGAGAAATTCTAATAGACTAAGTTGATCTTGTAGCAATGTTTGATTGGGTTAATGGTGCTTGGTTTATGAGCACAGTAGATGGAAGTAAAGGTCCATGAATTTGAGGTGTCAATGGCTTACGAATTGGCTGTTTTTTTCTGAATAGAACATGGATCTGTGGACTGTTGGTCATATTTTGTAAGACATGGTTGCTTGTAGCTGTGGTTGGGTCTAGGGCAGTTAGATTAGGTATGGCTAGGTTTGGTGCAAGTGATCCATTGCTATTTTAACTATTATGTTCATTGATGTCTTGAGCTTGTTTTTTTTTTTTTTTGACGAAACATAATGTGAATTACGATCTAAACACGACACTCAAAATTCAGTTACAACAAATGTTAATGTTAAGGCATATTACCTCATTTGTAGGAGCAGACTAGGACACTGAAATTTTTTTTTTCTGTTTGTTGAAATATCATTGGAATAACATTTCTTGGTAACTTTTTATTATGCTTTCTTGATTTGACCTATAATTTTGGCATAATATTGGGTATCCTATTTTAAGTCACACCATAATTTGATGACATAAATGAGTCATTAATTAACTACAGCATCTAGTACTGCAAATGGAGCAGCACCAGATTTAGGTGCAACATTAGCTGAGTTATCACCCTGTAAATAATAATAAGACATTTAGGAGACATATAAACCCCTCGTTAAACTATTTATAAGACACATAAATCTCTCATTAACCCATTTACAAGACATATAAACCCCTTTGATACTCACATTATAAGACATTTAAATCTCTGTAAATACTAACACTAGCCTAATTATTATACCTTTTAATTGTCTTGCCTTCTTCTTCTTTGGTTGCCAATTGGATCTCTTGAAGTTCCTTTGCATGTCTTATAATAGTGATCCTTTTTTCACACATGCTACATGTCACCTTGAAGGCCTTCTTCACTTTGTTCCCTGTTAATTAGCCCTCAGACACAAGATCAACAGTTCTTCTCTTCGTATGATGACCAAGGGGTCTCCTGATGGCAGGTGCCATAGGCCTAAGAGCATCTGATATCTCCCAAAACTCCTCACTATTTACAAGTTGAATTATTATACCATAAGTGGTATGCATGGCATCCATGGTAAACTACTCATGCACAAAATATTCAGCTTTTAAGTTAAGCTTTCGCATTCTAGAGATTGTAGCAACTGTATGTTTACATGGCATGCCTGCAACAAAATGCCTTAATAGAAATCTCAACATTAATGTATATAACAGTAACTAAAAATTATTAGTACTAGAGAATAACCCATAAGCTACCATAGGTTAGAAGTGCAGGTATTTTTCTTTATATTCACTCCAAGCTTGCTTTGTCATCTTTGAACTTCAAAGATAACTCTTTTATCATCTCCAGTTCACTCAGCTGTCCATTTAGTGTTTTCAAGCTTAATGTATTCACTAACCTTTATTGTTGCATAGGAGTCAACTTTCCAAGGTAATTACTTAGCCTTTTCTTATGTCCATTTTTCTCATTATATTACACCTCAAATCTTCACACATTGTCAAAATCGGCTTGCTCCTATACTCCACAGTCTTAGCGTTCCAAACCTCACACAAATTGTTACTGATGTTATCAACCTTTGGATAATGAGAGAATTGACTTTATTCCATGCAGATTCATTAAATCTGGAGAGATACTCCCAAGATAGTTGGTTCACCGATTTCAACTTGTCCATATTCGCACGAAACTTTGGAGTTGTTGTACTCCTTGTACATTGCCACACTAGTCCCTTGGATTGTTTATCTTTCCATTACTTAACAAAATTTTTTCAGATGTAGAGGACACAATTTCTATGATGCGTCCATGACATAACTTCTCAAAGAGAAACCTCTAAATCCTTTTATACAATAGACACACAATTATTGATTAATAATTCAGATAGGGTATCAAATAAAACAACACATAAAATAAAATTCAGTAACAACATAAAAATAATTAACAAATCTTCTGCTGATTAGAAATAAAATTCCAACCAAAGTCAGTGCATGAACCTAGGTCCTCCTAGAGAAGAGTTAGAAACCACCTCCATGTTTTAGTACATTCACTGTCAGCCACAGCATAAATAATTACGAGGAAGTGGTTGTTAGTGTTTTGAGCCACGATTGAAAAGAGGTGATCACCAAAGTAACCTTTTAGGTGACAACCATCTATCCCAATTAAAAGACGACATACTGCCTTGAATCTACGCTTGCATGCATCCAATGATATGTATAGCTTGTCAAACACAGGTGGTGATTCAAGTTGGGGGATGACATCTAGTATCGCTATTGACCCTGGATTGCTCCTATGAAGCTCACTCAAGTAATCCCTAACCTTACCAAATTATTCCTTTTCATTTCATATAACATCCTCTCTAGCTACCTTCAAAGCTCTGCTGATCAATTTAGGGTGGATATGGACATTATAGTCCTCTTTCATGTGCTCTAAAGCCTCCTTAGGTGATAGTTGTAGCTGTGTGACCAACTTCTTCACTAGCTTGCTTGTAACCCATGATCTACTTGCTATGTTATTTGTAAGATTTCTACCACAAGTGTGCTCCTTAACATATGTTTTAACTTGAAAACACAGTTCCTAGCTGTTCCAGGAAGTTAGGATTAGCTAAGGACAACCCTCTTTAATACACTTTGCTCTCACTCTATGTTTTCATTTTTTTTATACTCGAACTCTTTTTTTTCAAAAACAAACATGTCATTCAATGCTTGCTTGAATTATGCCATAGTGTCAAATATTTTTCCAACTTCAAAATCCACTTTACCATAACTAGTATCATCATCAAATTCACGAAATTTAGACTTCTTGCCCTCATCATCAGAAGAAATTGGAGAGTTGAA
This sequence comes from Arachis duranensis, assembly GCF_000817695.3. Lineage (NCBI taxonomy): Eukaryota > Viridiplantae > Streptophyta > Magnoliopsida > Fabales > Fabaceae > Arachis > Arachis duranensis. The sequence goes on from NC_029777.3 coordinate 69,900,148, forward strand.
TGCTTATGACTCATACTAATATGGATTGCCAATATCAGAATCTACTTCCTCCACAATGAGCTCATCGGCCCCTTCTCTAAGCACTTCATTTGGGCTTTCAACATCACTAATAGTGTCATTACAATTTGGACCCTTATCTTTAGCATTATGCCCTTGCCTTGGCCTATTCACAGTCTCATCCCTATCCAAAATTTGCCTTCTTACCCTCCTCACATATCTCTAGTTTTTGCTTTCTTCTTGGTTTTAGGAGATAAGCCATCATCATCATTAACTTTTCTTCTTCAAAGGTGCCACACTGTTCTTTTTAGGTGTTGCTCGCTTCTTCTTAGGTGTCATTGTCTTCTTCTTTAGTGTGTCCTTCTTACTTTTATTCCTAGGCCTATTCCTTACCAAGTGAGGGAGGCTTATAAGCCTCATTTTTAGCACTCTCATAGCCATCATCAATGGAGGAATCATTCTACTCTATAAGAATATCTCCTGTTTCATTCACAACTGGCTGGCTCACAGGATGATCAAAATACACATACAACTCATTAGTTTTCAAATTTTCCATCTTGTTATCACACGTCTGGTTAATTTCTTTGTCACTTTTCAAAATATGGAGGTCAGACTCTAGGTTAGGAAAATTGGGGTCTTGCCAATACATAGTCTTGTATTCTATATAGCTTAGATCTCTGAACATCTCTTCTAAATTATTAAAATTAACAAAGTCCATGTCCAAGTTGAAAAATTTCTCCACCTTACCATCAAGGTAGCAGAGCACTCCATTGTCATCTCTTTTAAACCACCCTCCATGGTGAAATACTGGTATAATCTCAACAGACATATGTAATATATAAAGTTTATTGAGTAAAGCACAAATAAATTATAATTAATAGACATTAATATACCAAAATAGACAAAAAAGCTTTACTTGAGGTAATAATTTATTCCTAGTGAAAGTGACTGTTCTTCACAAATATAGAATATATCATACTTTATGGTGGTCCATGGGAACAATACTTGCTTCAAATAAACAAATGAAGGACCACAATGATATGGTTTACAAATGGTTAAATAAACTAACCTCGAAAAATGGAAGTATGGCTCCGTCAACAACACATCACCGTCTACATTAGGAAATGCCACGTTACTACGTAGTTACCTCGCCCTTGCTGGCTCTCCTTCGTAGTAATTTTTGGCAGGAAATATGTAAGTCTCTAGGGTTTATGGTAATTCTATGTGTGAGATGAGGGCAAAGAGTGAAAGTGTGTGATATGTTAGGGAGAGAATGAGAAGTGTCTCTTAAAATCTGGTTTTATGGTGCATCAAAACGGAAATATTTTTTATGATTGTGCAGGAACCTAATTGTCTCATCCAATTGTTTGAATCCACGTTAGAGAGTTACCGTTACACTTAGGATTTTTCGGTTACATTTCATTGAAGAACTATTACAAGGTCCTTTTGGTCACACAGAGTGAATGGATAAGGATCGCGTTGTTATTTTATAATGGTGAGGGAGCACTAGGTCCTTTTCGTAAATAGTTAGAGACTGGTGTAGGGTTTTACTAAAAAATTATGACTAATTATATCTGCATTACTATGAGCTATTGCTAATCGAATAGAGTTGTGTCGAATAGAGATAAACTCCATATCATCCCAAGTTACAACATGTTTAGCAAATGATTAAGGAAGAAGTGTCTTGCATCAAAAGTCTTACTATCAGCAATGGCAATGGCAAATGCAAGAGGCACAATATTATGGTTATCCTTGTGAAACTGCTATTAATAGAGTTTCTTTGTATTTTTTATATAGGTGTGTGTCACCTCCCTATACGAGTAGTTTACAACTCCTAAATGCACTAATTCAAGGATAAAAGCTCAAAAAGACTCGTGTTAGTATCTAAACATCTCCAACTCATCTTTCTTAGTAGGTTGGTACAGTTTTAAACTCGACATCTATTGATGACTCTTTTTTTATCATTGCTTCAAACCATGAGGGCAAAACTTCATAAGAAGCTCTCCAACCACTAAAAATTTTTTTTACTGTCTTTTGCTTAGCCATCCATGCTTTGCAGTAATTTATTGTATAATTAAAATTTGATTACACTTCAGTAATACAAAATTTTACCTTTAGAAATGGATTAACTTCAACCAATGACTTTATCACTTCTACAATTGTATTTGAATCCAGTTTGGCACAATCTTGAGAAATGTAGTTCTGGTGCAAGTGTGGCTACTGTTGTGCTGCCTTATCACCCACCAATACTTTTTTTTAAATAAGACTAACCCTGATAAGTCAATCATAACTTGTTTTGTATTATATACATTTGGTGTAGAATGTGGTTGACTCAGATTCAAACAACCAATAATATACTCCCCTACAAATGTTATAATCTCTAATTACCACAATAACATCTTCTCCATAACTAAACTCTATTCTAATGATGAACTCACTATCTGCAACAAAAGGAGATCCTACACCATTAACAGCATAAAATAACTCTGACTATTATTATATGATTCAATAACAATAAAAATAATGATAATAATACTAAAAGGTCTACTTACCTACATTGACATATACATTAAATTAAGATCCAAAGCATGCATAAAAGATAGTTCCTTAGATGGATGTCGGCTTGCCAATGCATTTGCCACATTGGCCTCAATGTTAAGCACAGATTATAGCCTGTCCAGTCAATGTTAGGCACATGTAACTCAACCCCAGCCAACTTTTCAAACTCAACATATACTCAATAACCAATACTTGTGATTGGGTTGGATGGTAGATCAAAAATATCCCTTGCATACTTGTTTCATGAGACACACGCTTATTTGAAATTGAACGAAACTACTAAATACTAACACAGGCTGCTTGTAGAAAATGTTTACCACTCTCTTCAATACTTGATCTATACATTGACAAAGTATACAAAAAGAAAAATATAAATACATGAATTCTTATACACAAAACTCACACTCTTAGGTGTTTGAAGTAACTTAACTATTATAATATATTTTTAAACTAATATGTCTCTTTATTCTATACTTTCATTTAACTCACTAAAATAACTTTTTTTTACTCAAAATGCAAAACAAGAAGCTCTCAAGAAAAAAGAAGACTCCTTCCCTAATAAATCACACTCAAAATACTCAAAAAAAAAGAAAATCATTCACCCTCTTATACTTCATTTATACCTTTTTACTTAGACAAGCACAAAATAGGATCACCAAGTAGACTATTTATCCTTCACCATTTTCATTATATCTTTTAGTAATAAAATAATATTTAGCCCACTCGAAACGCCAAGCCTGACTTGTTATCAAAAAATTAAAAAATATTTCCTTCATAATACGTTAAAATCAAATGGCTCTTTAGAAAATATAATATTCTATTTTTCATAATTTGTTCCTAGCGAATTGTTTGTTTTGCAAAACTTCTCCTCAACTGTGTTAAACACTAAATCATCCAGTATTTGGGTGTTTCACCAAATATAAGAAAATAAAGATTAACGTCTAAATAAATAAAAAGTTTTGTCACTAAAACATCTTGATGTTTCTCTCCTTCTGTGCTCTAAAAAAAGTCAAAAAAATAGTGTTAAGAATTGTGGTGGACGAAATTGTGATCATCAACAATGGCTCCAAAGACTTGGTAGCGCTCTCAAACGTGAATCACACTTAGTCACAACTCCGCACAACTAACCAACAAGTGCACTGGGTCATCCAAGTAATACCTTAAGGAGAATTCCAGGAATTATTGCAATGCTAGTCTAAGACTCCGGTCCAGGAATTAGACATGCCTTCATAGCCAGCCAAGCTTTCAGTGAAAGCTCCGGTCCAAAACACTAGACATGGCCAATGGCCAGCCAAGCTTTAGCAGATCATTGCTCACAATAGCAAAATTGATAGAAATCAACAAGCTCTTGTGATGATAAGTTGAAACCTCGGTCCAAAAGATTAGACATGGCTTCACAGCCAGCCATACTTCAACAAATCATCATGAAACTCTAGAATCCATTCTTAAAAACTCTGAAGAACAAAATAGAAATATTTTTTTTGTATTTTTGAAAAATTTTCGAAAAGTAAAAAGCTTAAACATAAAATAAAATTACCTAATCTAAGCAACAAGATGAACCATCAGTTGTCCAAACTCAAACAATCCCCGGCAACGGTGCCAAAAACTTGGTGCACGAAATTGTGATCATCAATGGCGCCATCAACATGGTACGCTCAATTGCAATCTCAACTCTTTATCACAACTTCGCACAACTAACCAGCAAGTGCACTGGGTCGTCCAAGGAATAAACCTTACGCGAGTAAAGGTTGATCCTACGGAGATTGTTGGTATGAAGCAATCTATGGTCATCTTGTAAATCTCAGTCAGGCGGATTCAAATGGTTATGGAGGATTAATGATTAAAAGATAAATAAAAACATAAAATAAAGATAGAGATACTTATGCAATTCATTGGTGAGAATTTCAGATAAGCGTATGGAGATGCTTTGTCCCTTCCGTCTCTCTGCTTTCCTACTGTCTTCATCCAATC
>NC_029777.3:69905370-69907703 GCF_000817695.3 Arachis duranensis
CGTTTTACGCCAGAATTCTGAAGCTGACTTGGAACGCCTGTTTGGGCCATCAAATCTCGGGAAAAGTATAGACTATTATATATTGCTGAAAAGCCCTGGATGTCTACTTTCCAAAAAAAATTGAGAGCCCGCCAATTGGACTAATATAGCTCCAGAGAATCCACTTCGAGTGCAGGGAGGTCAGAATCCAACAGCATCTGCAGCCCTTTTCAGTCTCTAAATCAGATTTTTGCTCAGGTCCCTCAATTTCAGCCAGAAAATACCTGAAATCACAGAAAAACACACAAACTCATAGTAAATTCCAGAAAAGTGAATTTTAAATAAAAACTAATAAAAATATAATAAAAACTAACTAAAACATACTAAAAGCATACTAAAAACAATGCCAAAAAGCGTATAAATTATCCGCTTATCACAACACCAAACTTAAATTATTGCTTGTCCCCAAGCAACTGAAAATCAAATAGGATAAAAAGAAGAGAATATACAATGAATTCCAAAAACATCTATGAAGATCAGTATTAATTAGATGAGCGAGGCTTTTAGCTTTTTGCCTCTGAACAGTTTTGGCATCTCACTTTATCCTTTGAAGTTCAGAATCCGGATAGTGTTATTGATTCTCCTAGTTAAGTATGATGATTCCTGAACACAGCTACTTTATGAGTCTTGGCCGTGGCCCAAAGCACTCTGTTTTCCAGTATCACCACCGGATACATCCATGCCACAGACACATAACTGGGTGAACCTTTCCAGATTGTGACTCAGCTTTGCTAGAGTCCCCAATTAGAGGTGTCCAGGGTTCTTAAGCACACTCTTTTTGCTTTGGATCACGACTTTAACTGCTCAGTCTCAAGTTTTCACTTGACACCTTCACGCCACAAGCACATGGTTAGGGACAGCTTGGTTTAGCCGCTTAGGCCAGAATGTTATTCCTGTAGGCCCTCCTATCCACTGATGCTAAAAGCCTTGGATCCTTTTTATTATCCTTGCCTTATGGTTTAAAGGGATATTGGCTTTTTCTGCTTGCTCTCTTTTTTTTTTTGATTCACTGCTTTTTCTTGCTTCAAGAATCATTTTTATGATTTTTTTAGATTCTCAGTAACATGTCTCCTTTTTCATCATTCTTTCAAGAGCCAACAATTTTAACATTCATGAACAACAAATTTTAACAACATATGCACTGTTCAAGCATACATTCAGAAATCAAAAGTATTGCCACTACATCAAAATAATTAATCTGTTATAAAATTCGAATTTCATGCAATTCTTCTCTTTTTCAATTAAGAACATTTTTCATTTAAGAAAGGTGATGGATTCATAGGACATTCATAACTTTAAGGCATAGACACTAAGACACCAATGATCATAAGACACAAACATAAATAAAACATAAAGCATAATTTTCGAAAAACAGAAAAATAAAGAACAAGGAGATTAAAAAATGGGTCCACCTTAGTGATGGCGGCTTGTTCTTCCTCTTGAAGATCTTATGGAGTGCTTGAGCTCCTCAATGTCTCTTCCTTGCCTTTGTTGCTTCTCTCTCATGATTCTTTGATCTTCTCTAATTTCATGGAGGAGGATGGAATGTTCTTGGTGCTCTACCCTTAGTTCTCCCATGTTGGAACTCAATTCTCCTAGGGAGGTGTTGATTTGCTCCCAATAGTTTTGTGGAGGAAAGTGCATCCCTTGAGGCATCTCAGGGATTTCATGATGAGGAATTTCCTCATTTCCATGAGTGGGATCTCTTGTTTACTCCATCCTCTTCTTAGTGATGGGCTTGTCCTCATCAATGAGGATGTCTCCCTCTATGTTAATTCCAACTGAATTACAGAGGTGACAAATGAGATGAGGGAAGGCTAACCTTGCCAAGGTAGAGGACTTGTCTGCCACTGGTGGACGAAATTGTATCTCTTTATGGAATATGATAATAGAGCTGGTCCAAGATCAACTTCGTTCAACTAACCAGCAAGTGTACTGGGTCGTCCAAGTAATACCTTACGTGAGTAAGGGTCGAATCCACAGAGATTATTGGTTTGAAGTAATCAATATTTATTTTATTAATCTTAGTCAGGATGTCAATGAGATTATTTGGATTAAAAGTGAAATTACTGGAATTGATAAAAGAGGAAACAATGTTACTTTGATTTGCAGCACTGGGGAATATGTTGGAGTTTTGGAGATGCTTTGTCCTCTGACTTCAACTCTTCCTTGAGATCCTCTTCTCACACGCAGGTTCCTTCCATGGCAAGCTCTATGTAGGGTGTCACCGTTGTCAGTGGCTACTTCCCATCCTCGCAGTGAAAACTATGCTCACGCACTCTGTCACAGTACGG
>NC_029777.3:69914536-69917887 GCF_000817695.3 Arachis duranensis
AGCCACCTTATAAAGTTCTTGGGATATAACCTCATGAACTTCTACTTCTTCTCCAATCATGATGCTATGAATCATGATAGCCCGGTCTATAGTAGCTTCGGACCGCTTGCTAGTGGGAATGATTGAGCGTTGGATAAACTCCAACCATCCCCTAGCCACAGGCTTGAGGTCATGCCTTCTCAGTTGAACCGGCTTCCCTTTTGAATCTCTCTTCCATTGAGCGCCCTCTTCACAAATGTCTATGAGGACTTGGTCAAACCTTTGATCAAAGTTAACCCTTCTAGTGTAGGGCTGTTCATCTCCTTGCATCATGGGCAAGTTGAATGCCAACCTTACATTTTTCGGACTAAAATCTAAGCATTTCCCCCGAACCATTGTAAGCTAATTCTTTGGGTCCGGGTTCACACTTTGATCATGGTTCTTGGTAATCCATGCATTGGCATAGAACTCTTGAACCATTAAGATTCTGACTTGTTGAATGGGGTTGGTAAGAACTTCCTAACCTCTCCTTTGGATCTCATGTCAGATCTCCGGATATTCACTCTTTTTGAGTTTGAAAGGGACCTCGGGGATCATCTTCTTCATGGCCATCATAGAAGTGGTCTTGATGCACCCTTGAGATGAATCTCTCCATCTCCCATGACTCAGAGGTGGAAGCTTTTGCCTTCCCTTTCCTCTTTCTAGAGGTTTCTCCAGCCTTAGGTGCCATAAATGGTTATGGAAAAACAAAAAGCAACGCTTTTACCACACCAAACTTAGAAGGTTTGCTCGTCCTTGAGCAAAAGAGGAAAGAAAAGAGTAGAAGAAGAGGAAATAGAGGAGATGGAGGGGGAGAAGTAGTGTTTAGGTTGTGTGAAAATGAAGGAGTGAAGTAGGATTTATATAAGGGTGGAGAGAGGGGTAGGGTTCGGCCATTATGGGTGGGTTTGGGAGGAAAAGTGGTTTGAATTTGGATGGTGGGGTAGATGGGGTTTTATGAAGGATGGATGTGAGTGGTGAAGAGAATGGTGGGATTTGATAGGTGAGGGTCTTTTTTTTTGGGGAAGAGGTGTTGAGGTGATTGGTGAATGTGTGAAGAAGAGAGAGAGTGGTGGGGTAGGTGGGGATCCTGTGGGGTCCACAGATCCTGAGGTGTCAACGATAGCTCATCCTTACACCAAGTGGCATGTAAAATGCCCTTTCTGCCAATCCTGGCATTAAACGCCGGGCTGCTGCCCTTTTCTGGCGTTAAACGCCAGTCTGGTGCCCCTTTCTGGCGTTAAACGCTAGTCTGGTGCCCCATTCTGGCGTTAAATGCCCAGAATGGTGCTAGACTGGGCGTTAAACGCCCATTTGCTGCCCTTACTGGCGTTTAAACTCCAGCAAGCTTTTCCTCCAGGGTTTGCTATTTTTCTTTCTATTTTTCATTCTATTTTTGCTTTTCCAATTGTTTTTGTGACTTCACATGATCATCAACCTATAGAAAACATAAAATAACAATGGAAAATAGATAAATATAACATTGGGTTGCCTCCCAACAAGCGCTTCTTTAATGTCAGTAGCTTGACAGTGGGCCCTTATGGAGCCTCACATATATTCAGAGTAATGTTGGAACCTCCCAACACCGAACTTAGAGTTTGAATGTGGGGGTAACACCAAACTTAGAATTTGGTTATGGCCTCCCAACACCAAACTTAGAGTTTGACTATGGGGGCTCTATTTGACTCTGTTTTGAGAGAAGCTCTTCATGCTTCCTCTCCATGGTTACAGAGGGATATCCTTGAGCCTTAAACACAAAGGATTCTTCATTCACTTTAATGATCAATTCTCCTCTGTCAACATCAATCACAGCCTTTGCTGTGGCTAGGAAGGGTCTGCCAAGGATGATGGATTCATCCATGCACTTCCCAGTCTCTAGGACTATGAAATAAGCAGAGATGTAATGGTCTTCAACCTTTACCAGAACATCCTCTACAAGTCCATAAGCTTGTTTTCTTGAATTGTCTGCCATCTCTAGTGAGATTCTTGCAGCTTGTACCTCAAAGATCCCTAGCTTCTCCATTACAGAAAGAGGCATGAGGTTTATGCTTGACCCTAGGTCACATAGAGCCTTCTCGAAGGTCATGGTGCCTAATATACAAGGTATTGAGAACTTCCCAGGGTCCTGTCTCTTTTGAGGTAATCTCTGCCTAGTCAAGTCATCCAGTTCTTTGGTGAGCAAAGGGGGTTCGTCCTCTCAAGTCTCATTACCAAATAACTTGTCATTTAGCTTCATGATTGCTCCAAGGTACCTAGCAACTTGCTCTTCAGTGACATCTACATCCTCTTTAGAGGAAGAATACTCATCAGAGCTCATGAATGGCAGAAGTAAATCCAATGGAATCTCTATGGTCTCAGTGTGAGCCTCAGATTCCCATGGTTCCTCATTAGGGAACTCATTGGAGGCCAGTGGACGTCCATTGAGGTCTTCCTCAGTGGCAATCATTGCCTCTTCCTCCTCTCCAATTTTGGCCATGTTGATGGCCTTACACTCTCCTTTTGGATTCTCTTCTGTATTGCTTGGAAGAGTACTAGGAGGGAGTTCAGTAACTTTCTTACTCAGCTGACCCACTTGTGCCTCCAAGTTTCTAATGGATGACTTTGTTTCAGTCATGAAACTTTGAGTGGTTTTGATTAGATCAGAGACCATGGTTGCTAAGTCAGAGTGGCTCTGTTTAGAATTCTCTGTCTTTTGCTGAGAAGATGATGGAAAAAGCTTGCCATTGCTAAACCTGTTTCTTCCACCATTATTGTTATTGAAACCTTGTTGAGGTCTCTGTTGATCCTTCCATGAGAGATTTGGATGATTTCTCCATGAAGGATTATAGGTGTTTCCATAGGGTTCTCCCATGTAATTCACCTCTTCCATTGATGGGTTCTCAGGATCATAAGCTTCTTCTTCAGATGAAGCGTCCTTAGTACTACCTGGTGCAGCTTGCATTCCAAATAGGCTTTGAGAAATCATATTGACTTGCTGAGTCAATATTTTGTTCTGAGCCAATATGGCATTCAGAGTATCAATCTTAAGAACTCCTTTCTTCTGATTCGTCCCATTGTTCACAGGATTCCTTTCAGAAGTGTACATGAATTGGTTATTTGCAACCATTTCAATGAGTTCTTGAACTTCTGCAAGCGTCTTCTTCAGATGAAGAGATCCTCCAGCAGAGCTATCCAATGACATCTTGGGTAGTTCAGACAGACCATCATAGAAGATACCTATGATGCTCCATTCAGAAAGCATGTCAGAAGGACACTTTCTGATCAACTGTTTGTATCTTTCCCAAGCTTCATAGAGGGATTCACCTTCCTTCTGTCTGAAGGTTTGGACTTCCA
>NC_029777.3:69918059-69918208 GCF_000817695.3 Arachis duranensis
GAATAGCATAAGACTGTAGACCTCAGGGTCAACCCCATTGGTCTTGATAGTGTCACAGATTTGCAGGAATTCAGCTAAAAACTGATGAGGATCTTCCAATGGAAGTCCATGGAACTTGCAATTCTGTTGCATTAGAGAAACTAATTGAG
>NC_029777.3:69918429-69920002 GCF_000817695.3 Arachis duranensis
TAGCTTCTCTTAGCTTTCGCTTCAAGGTTTTTTCAGGTTCAGGGTCAGCCTCAACAAGAATGCTTTTGTCTTTGCTCCTGCTCATATGAAAGAGAAGAGAACAAGAAAATATGGAATCCTCTAGGTCACAGTATAGAGATTCTTTGAGATGTCAGAGGAAAAGAAGAATAGAAGGAGGAGGTAGAAGAAGAAGATTTCGAACTTATCAAGAGAGATAGAGTTCAAATTGTTGATAGTGGAGGAGTGTTAGTCCTTAAATAGAAGGATGTGAGAAGAGGGGAAGAATTTTCGAAAATAAATTAAAAGATTTTGAAGAAATTTTGAAAAATTGAAGAATGATTTTCGAAAATTAAATTTGGGAAAGAAATAAAGTGATTTTTGAAAAAGATTTTGAAATTAGAAATCAAAAAGATTGAAAATTATTTGGAAAAAGATGTGATTAAGAAGATATGATTGAAGAGTTATGGTTTTAAAAATATATGATTGAAAAGATATGATTAAGAAACAATTTAAAAAAAAGATTTGATTTTTAAAATTATTGACTTGGCTAACAAGAAATTTAAAGGATATGATTCAAACATTAAACCTTTCTTAACAGAAAAGGCAACATACTTGAAATGTTGAATCAAATCATTAATTGTAGGCAAGTATTTTGGAGAATGGAAAGAAATTGATTTTGAAAATATATGATTGAAAAGATATGGTTTGAAAAAGATTTGATTTTGAAAAATTATGAAAACTTGAAAAAAATTTGAATTAAAAACAAAATCTTCCCTCTTGTATCATCCTGGCGTTAAACGCCTAGAATGGTATCCATTCTGGCGTTAACGCCAGAATGCTACCCTTTTGGGCGTTAAACGCCAGTTTTCCTTCTTCACTGGGCGTTTTGAACGCCCAGCTTTTTCTGTGTAATTCCTCTGCTGCATGTTCTGAATCTTCAATTCTTTGTATTATTGACTTGAAAAGACACAAATTAAAAAATTTTTTTTGAATTTTTAATGATGAGGAATGAACAAAATGCCACTAAGATCAAATAAACAATGCATGCAAGACACCAAACTTAGAAGTTTGTATACTATTGACACTAAAAAATTGAGAATGCATATGAGAAACAACAAAACACTCAAGACAAGAGAATTTAAAGATCAGAGCAAGGAAATCATCAAGAACAACTTGAAGATCAATGAAGAACATAATGCATGTAATTTTCAAAAATTAGAAGAATAAAGATATGCAATTGACACCAAACTTAAAATTAAACACTAGATTCAAACAAGAAACATAAAAATATTTTTGATTTTAAGATTTTATAAATTTTTTTGTGCTTTTTCGAAAATTGAGTGGAAAAGAAAAACAAGGGTTCAAAATTCTTAATGAGAATTCCAGGAATTATTGCAATGCTAGTCTAAGACTCCGGTCTAGGAATTAGACATGGCTTCACAGCCAGCCAAGCTTTCAGTGAAAGCTCCGATCCAAAACACTAGGCATGGCCAATGGCCAGCCAAGCTTTAGCAGATCATTGCTCACAACAGCAAAATTGATAGAAATCAACAAGCTCTTGTGATGATAAGTT
>NC_029777.3:69920865-69926093 GCF_000817695.3 Arachis duranensis
AAGTGATATCTTAGAACAAGAATAAGCTGCATTGAATAGAAGAACAATAGTAATTGCATTAATACTCGAGGTACAGCAGAGCTCCACACCTTAATCTATGGTGTGTAGAAACTCTACCGTTGAAAATACATAAGAACAAGGTCTAGGCATGGCCGAATGGCCAGCCTCCCAAAGAGGGTTCAATCATAAAAACATGATCAAAAGATGATCCGAAGATTGAAAGATTCCCCCAAATACAATAGCAAAAGGTCCTATTTATAGAGAACTAGTAGCCTAGGGTTTACAGAAATCAGTAAATGACGTAAAAATCCACTTCCGGGCCCACTTGGTGTGTGCTTGGGCTGAGCATTGAAGCTTCCATGTGTAGAGACTTTTCTTGGAGTTAAACGCCAGCTTTTGTGCCAGTTTGGGCGTTTAACTCCCACTTTTGTGCCAGTTCCAGCATTTAACGCCAGGAATTCTGAAGCTGACTTGGAACGCCTGTTTGGGCCATCAAATCTCGGGAAAAGTATAGACTATTATATATTGCTGAAAAGCCCTGGATGTCTACTTTCCAACGCAATTGAAAATACATAAGTGATAAAGGTCTAGGCATGGCCGAATGGCCAGCCCCCATGAAAGACCGAATGGTCAAAAGAACTAGATAGTCCAAGACATCTAATAAACTAGTAAAAAGTTCTATTTATACTAAACTAGCTACTAGGGTTTACAGAAGTAAGTAATTGATGCATAAATTCACTTTCGGGGCCCACTTGGTGTGTGCTTGGGCTGAACTTGATCTATCCATGAGCTGAGGCTTCTCTTGGAGTTGAACGCCAAGTTGCAACGTGTTTTGGGCGTTCAACTCTGGTTCGTGACGTGTTTCTGGCGTTTGACTCCAGAATGCAGCATGGAACTGGCGTTGAGCACCAGTTTACGTCGTCTAATTACGAATAAAGTATGGACTATTATATATTGCTGGAAAGCCCTGGATGTCTTAATTTCCAATGCCGTTGAGAGCGCGCCATTTAGAGTTCTGTAGCTCCAGAAAATCCATTTTGAGTGCAGGGAGGTCAGATTCCAACAGCATCAGCAGTCCTTTGTCAGCCTCCTATCAGAGTTTTGCTCAGGTCCCTCAATTTCAACCAGAAAATACCTGAAATCACAGAAAAACATACAAACTCATAGTAAAGTCTAGAAATGTAAATTTAGCATAAAAACTAATGAAAACATCCCTAAAAGTAACTAGATCATACTAAAAACTACCTAAAAACAATGCCAAAAAGCGTATAAATTATCCGCTCATCACAACACCAAACTTGAATTGTTGCTTGTCCCCAAGCAACTGAAGATCAATTAGGATAAAAAGAAGAGAATATACTATAAATCCCAAAATATCAATAAATATTAATTCTAATTAGATGAGCGGGACTTGTAGCTTTTTGCTTCTGAACAGTTTTGGCATCTCACTTTTTCCTTTGAAGTTTAGAATGATTGGCTTCTATAGGAACTTAGAATTTCAGATAGTGTTATTGATTCTCCTAGTTAAGTTTTTTGATTCTTGAACACAGCTACTTTTATGAGTCTTGGCCGTGGCCCTAAGCATTTTGTTTTCCAGTATTACCACCGGATACATAAATGCCACAGACACATGACTGGATGAACCTTTTCAGATTGTGACTCAGCTTTGCTAGAGTCCCCAGTTAGAGGTGTCCAGAGCTCTTAAGCACAATCTTTTTGCTTTGGATCACGACTTTAACCACTCAGTATCAAGCTTTTTACTTGGACCTGCATGCCACAAGCACATGGTTAGGGACAGCTTGATTTAGCCGCTTAGGCCTGGATTTTATTTCTTTGGGCCCTCCTATCCATTGATGCTCAATGCCTTGGATCCTTTTTACCCTTGCCTTTTGGTTTTAAGGGCTATTGGCTTTTTCTACTTGCTTTTTCTTTTTCTAAATTTTTTTTCGCAAGCTTTTGCTATTCACTATTTTTTCTTGCTTCAAGAATCAATTTTATGATTTTTCAGATCATCAATAGCATTTCTTTTTTTCATCATTCTTTCAAGAGCCAACAATTTTAACATTCATAAACAACAAGATAAAAAATATGCACTGTTTATTCATAAACAACAAGATCAAAAATATGCACTGTTTAAGCATTCATTCAGAAAACAAAAAAGTATTGTCACCACATCAATATAATTAAATTAAATTCAAGGACAATTTTCGAAATTTATGTACTTCTTATTCTTTTGAATTAAAAACTTTTTTTATTTAAGAGAAGTGAAGGATTTATGGAATTTATTCATAGCTTTAAGACATAGTTACTACATACTAATGATCATGAAGTAGAGACACAAAACATAGATAAAAACAAAAAAACAGAAAAAATAAGAACAAGGAATGAATCCACCTTAGTGGCATCTTCTTCTTGAAGGACCAATGATGTCCTTAAGCTCTTCTATGTCCCTTCCTCGCTTTTGTTGCTCCTCCCTCATTGCTCTTTGATCTTCTCTTATTTCATGGAGAATGATGGAGTGCTCTTGATGTTCCACCCTTAATTTTCCACATTGTAACTCAAATCTTCTAAGGAAGTGTTGAGTTGTTCCCAATAGTTGTTGTGAGGAAAGTGCATCCCTTGAGGCATCTCAGGGATTTCTTGATCTCCGGGATTTCTTGGTGATGAGCTTCCTCATGCGTCTCTTGGGTTCCATGAGTGGGCACTCTTGTTTGCTCCATCCTTTTCTTAGTGATGGGCTTGTCCTCCTCAATGAGGATGTCTCCTTCTATGATAACTCCAGCTGAGTAACATAGATGGCAAATAAGATGAGGAAAAGCTAGCCTTGCCAAAGTAGATGGCTTATCGGCTATTTTGTAGAATTCATGGGAGATGACTTCATGAACTTCTACTTCCTCTCCATTCATGATGCTATGAATCATGATGGCCCGATCCACAGTAACTTCAGATCTGTTGCTAGTGGGAATGAGGGAGCATTGGATGAACTCCAACCATCCTCTAGCTACAGGCTTGAGGTCTAGTCTTCTTAGTTGAACTGGCTTGCCTTTGGAATCTCTTTTCTATTGAGATCTGACGTTAGGGTTTTTTGCTAGTAAAGAATTTTATAAATTCGCAGATATAGCTTCTAAACTAGCAGAAATCCCTTCGTACAAAAGTTTTGGTTGTCACAAGTAACAAACCCCTAAATAAATTGATAACCGAAGTATTTAAACCTCGGGTCGTCTTCTCAAGGAATCGCAGGGAGGTATGTTCTTATTATTGGTTATAAGTTTGTAAATTGGGGGTTTTAAAAATGAGGAATAAATATGGCAATTAAAATAAATAAATACTGTAAAGCAAACTTTTTGGCAAGGTATGAGAAATTGGAAGTCCAGGCTTAGTTATTCTTATCAATAATAATGAAAGTTGAATCTTAATTCCACTTAGTTAACCTTTGCTAAAGCAAAGGAAAGTCAAGGGACTAATTAGTTGACCTTCAAATCCTATTTATTTCCTAAGAAAAGGTTGGGATTATTGAAGTTCAGTTTAATTAGCAAAGATAATAGTTATCAATTACGTTGAGCTAAGATAACTCCTGAGTTACTGATTTCTTAACCAAGACCAAAAAGGGAAAAGTAAATTAATTCTACTGGAATGAAAATGTCTTCAGATTAGGGATAATCAATGGCATAAATAAAAGAAAGCAATATTAAACTGAAATATCTCAAGGAACATTAAATAAGAAAATCATCATGAATGTGGCTTAAGCCAAATAGGCAACATAACTAATATAAGCATTAAAGTATCTGAGAATAAGAGATAAATATAAAGTAAAAGAACATTGAACTTGGGATCGAGAGTCACTCCTAAAACTAAGAGAAGTCCTAAATCCTAATTTCTAAAAACCCTACCTAAATCCTAAGAGAGAGGAGAGAACCTCTCTCTCTCTAAAAACTACATCTAAAACATGAAAAGTGAATTATGAAAAGCATGATCATGAATGGATGCGTTCTCCCATTTTATAGCCTCTAATATGTGTGTTCTGGGCTGAAAACTGGGTCAAAAACAGCCCAGAAATCACTCCCAATGCTTTCTGATCCGAACAGGTCGCGAAAGAGTGACGCAGAGGTGTCGTCCACGCGTTAGCGTGGGTTGTGTTCCTGCCAGGTCACGCGGCCGCGTGATCCACGCGTTTGCATCACCTGACGTCGGAGAAGCTATGGCAAATTATATATCTTTGCGAAGCCCCGGATGTTAGCTTTCCAACGCAACTGGAACCATCTCATTTGGACCTCTGTAGCTCAAGTTATGGTCATTTGAGTGCGAAGAGGTCAGGTTGGACAGCTTAGCAATTTCTTTAACTTCTTGTATTCCTTCCACTTTTGCATGCTTCCTTTCCATCCTCTGAGCCATTCATGCCCTGTAATCCCTGAAATCACTTAACACACATATCACGGCATCTAATGGTAATAAAAGAGGATTAATATTAACCAATATAAGACCAAAGAAGCATATTTTCAATCATAGCACAAAATCCAGAAGGAAAACATAAACTCATGCAAATAGTATGAATAAGTGGGTAAAGAGTTGATAAAAACCACTCAATTGAGCATAAGATAAACCATAAAATAGTGGTTTATCAACCTTCCCACACTTAAATAATAGCATGTCCTCATGCTAAGCTCAAGAGAAACTATAAAGAGATGAAGAGGAATGATAGAATGTATGAGATGCAACCTATGAATGCAACTAAATGCAAAATGTTTCTACCTACTTGGTTAAAACTAAATAATTTCTTCAAGACGAATATGAATTAAATTCCACTAATTCAAATCACAGAATAAAAAGCAAGTAAACTTGTAAGAAGATAGCTAGTGAAAGCAGGGAACATAGAATCAAGCATTGAACCCTCACTGGTAGTATATATCACTCTAATCTCTCAAGTGTCTAGGGTCAATCACTCTATTCTTCTCTAATCATGCTTTCTAAACTTCGTTCTTCATCTAACCAATCAACAAATAATTAATATACTAATGCAAACATCATGAGGTCTTTTCAGGGTTGTAATGGGGCTGAGGTAAAGGTAGGGATATGTATATAAGGCTAAGTGAGCTAATTAAGTGAATCCTTGATTAGTCTAAGATCTCACCTAACATACATACTTTGTAAAGCAAAGCTTCTTTACCTATTCTCCTATATTTTTCCCACTTTTGATGTTACATGCTCATGCATTAGTTTTAATTTTGTCC
>NC_029777.3:69926184-69928474 GCF_000817695.3 Arachis duranensis
AATTTTTTTTAATGCATATGGTAATTCAATTATTTTGATTTCACATGAGCATGCTTCCCAAAATTTTTATTTTGAATTATTTCATTCTTTTCAACTTCCTACCTTTTGTTTTTATCATCCATTTCCCAATAGGTTTCCCACACTTAAACAATTACACAATTTCTATCTTAAGCTAACCAAGGATTCAACTTGGGATTTTAAATTTGTTTTTCTGCTTAAGGCTAGTGTTGTGGTTTATAGAATAAGAGGGAATTAAAGGCTCAAGGGGGCTAACAAGGGTGATGTAAAAGGTAGGCTAATTTTGGGATAAGTGAGCTAGAATCAAACAATGACCTCAATCATATGCAACCATGTAAATATATTAAATATTGGACATATAGAATGGAACAAAGCAAAGATTACAATTATAGAGAAAAAACACACAAGAATAAAAATTTATGGTTAAATAATGTAACCATATAAATAAGCTCAAAATCTCACAAGTTGTGTGTTCTTTGTCTCAAAAACCATATTCCAAATACAACTTCAAAACAAGTTTAACACAAATTTTTCAATTTAAATTAGTGAAATACTATAAAAAATTTTTGAAAAAGAAAATATTTCTTCAACCAAGTGGTAAAATATGCACAAAATCAAATAAATATGCAAATGCAACAACTAGCTACAAAGAAAATTTAAACATTGGTGTTGAGACAAGAAAGTACTAACCCATGGAGATCGGTGTCGACCTCCCCACACTTAAAGATTGCACCGTCCTTGGTGCATGCTAAGATGTACAAGTGGATGGCTGCTCCAACTGATGCCTTTCTCCAAAGATTGTGCAGGTGGACTTGTTTGTCTTCCCATTAAGAAGCTTTTCCTCTCCCTTCGTGGTGGCCATCCTGAAAGAAGAAGAAAAAGAAGAAAAGTAATCCAAAAATAAAGATAGAAAATAAATAAAATATGGGTGTTAATACCAGATAATAAGGGTCTCAATTACATGGTAGCTACAACATGCAAGTGAGAAAACAGTAGAAGTACATGGCAAAGCAAGAGTGCAAAAACTTGCAACAATGGGGAAGAGAGTGTGGGTAAGGAGAGATAATATAAATTTATGTCAAGTGCAAGATAATATAAATTCATGTCAATGCAAAATTAATACAAATATCATAAAAGAATAGCATTGACTTAAACAATATTACCCAACCGTGTAAAACAAGTCACTGAGTACCAAAATAATACCAGAAAACACACAACAGTTGAATATGAACAAGTAACACCAATGGAAAAATTAATAAATTTAGAAAAGAAAATAAAAAGATGCACAAAATTAAAATGCAATAGAAGAAAGTATGCAAATAAATTAAATAAAATAGAATGGAGGTGAAAAAGATGGAAGAAGAAAGTAAGAAAAGGAAGAAGAAAGAAGAAAAGAAATAAGAAAGGAAGAAAAGAATTAGGTATAGGGAAGAGAAGATAAGATATTTGGCTGCGTTGAAAAAGTTGTGCGGCGTGAGCGACGCGGACGCGTGGGGATGCGGTCGCGCGACTGGTGCTTAAATTAATCGACGCGGTCGCGTCGGTCACACGGACGCGTGACTCAGGTTATGCTACTGGCGCGAGGGCAGCCTCGCACTCGCACAACTCTCTGTTCGAATTTTTATTTTTTCCAAATTTAGGGTGACGCGATCGCGTGGGGCATGCGATCGCGTGAGTGGACTTGAGAAGGGAATGATGCGGACGCGTCGGCAACGCGGTCGCGTGATAGAGATTGTGCGTCCAGCACCAATCCAGCACCACTCTCGCACAATAATTCGTTGTGCACCCTTTGTACGTCGAAAATTAGGGCACGCAGCCACGTGGAGCACGCGGTCGCGTGGGAGGCCATTATTCCCATGTGACGCGGACTGATGAGCGGATAATTTGTACGCTTTTTGGCATTGTTTTTAGTATGTTTTTAGTATGATCTAGTTAGTTTTTAGTATATTTTTATTAGTTTTTAGTTAAAATTCACTTTTCTGGACTTTACTATGAGTTTGTGTGTTTTTCTGTGATTTCAGGTATTTTCTGGCTGAAATTGAGGGACCTGAGCAAAAATCTGATTCAGAGACTAAAAAGGACTGCAGATGCTATTGGATTCTGATCTCCCTGCACTCGAAGTGGATTTTCTGGAGCTACAGAAGCCCAATTGGCGCGATCTCAACGGCGTTGGAAAGTAGACATCCTGGGCTTTCCAGCAATATATGATAGTCTATACTTTGCCCAAGATTTGATGGCCCAAACCGGCGTTCAAAGTCACCCTCAGAATTCC
>NC_029777.3:69928990-69929642 GCF_000817695.3 Arachis duranensis
GGGTGCGTTGAACATTTCCACTGAGAGGATGGGAGGTAGCCACTGACAACGGTGAAACCCTTGCATACAGCTTGCCATGGAAAGGAGTAGGAAGGATTGGATGAAGACAGTAGGAAAGCAGAGAGACGGAAGGGACAAGCATCTTCATACGCTTACCTGAAATTCGCACCAATGAATTACATAAGTATCTCTATCTTTACCTTTATGTTTTATTCATCATTCATATCCATTTGAGTCTGCCTGACTAAGATTTACAAGGTGACGATAGCTTGCTTCATACCAACAATCTCTGTGGGATCGACCCTTACTCGCGTAAGGTTTATTACTTGGACGACCCAGTACACTTGCTGGTTAGTTGTGCGAAGTTGTAGTGATCACAATTTCGTCCACCAAGTTTTTGGCGCCGTTTCCGGGGATTGTTCGAGTATGGACAACTGACGGTTCATCTTGTTGCTTAGATTAGGTATTTTTTTTTCGGAATTCTTGAAGATGAATTCTAGAGTTTCATGATGATTTGTTGAAGTCTGGCTGGCTGTGAAGCCATGTCTAATTTCATTGGACTGAGGTTTCAAACTTATCATCACAAGAGCTTGTTGATTTTTATCAATCTTGCTGTTGGAGCAGTGATCTGCTAAGGCTTGGCTGGCCATTG
>NC_029777.3:69929863-69930213 GCF_000817695.3 Arachis duranensis
GCCAAAAATTTCTTGTTTGAGTCTAGTGTCTCATGTTAAGTTTGGTGTTAATTGCATGCATTCATTCATGTGTCTTAGTGATCTTCAAGATGTTCTTGATGATTTCTTACTCTAATCTTTAAATTCTCTTGACTTGAGTGTTTTGTGTGTCTCATATACATTCTCATTAGTGACTGCTAAGTTTGGTGTCTTGCATGCATTGTTATTTGATTCTTGTTACATTTTGATTTTTCCTTATTATTAAAAATCCAAAAATATTTTTAATTTGCGTCTTCTCAAGTCAATAATACAGAGAATTGAAGATTCAGAACATACAGCAGAGGAATTACACAGAAAAAGCTGGGCGTTCA
>NC_029777.3:69930492-69930647 GCF_000817695.3 Arachis duranensis
CTCAATCATATGTTTTCAAAATCAATTTCTTTCTATTTTTAAAAATACTTGCTATCAATCAATGATTTGATTCAACATTTCAAGTATGTTGCCTTTTCTGTTGAGAAAGGTTTAATGTTTGAATCATATCTTTTCTTGTTAGCCAAGTTTCTTTT
>NC_029777.3:69932162-69933493 GCF_000817695.3 Arachis duranensis
GCAAGCCTTTTCCATCATCTTCTCAGCAACAGACAGAGAGTTCTAAGCAGAATACCTCTGACTTAGCAACCATGGTCTCTGATCTAATCAAAACCACTCAAAGTTTCATAACTGAAACAAGGTCCTCCATTAGAAACTTGGAGGCACAAGTGGGTCAGCTAAATAAGAAAGTTACTGAACTCCCTCCTAGTACTCTCCCAAGCAATACAGAAGAAAATCCAAAAGGAGAGTGCAAGGCCATCAACATGGCCGAATTTGGAGAGGGGGAAGAGGCAGTGAACGCCACTGAGGAAAACCTCAATGGACGTCCACTGGCCTCCAATGAGTTCCCCAATGAGGAACCATGGGAATCTGAGGCTCAAAATGAGACCATGGAGATTCCATTGGACTTACTCCTGCCATTCATGAGCTTTGATGAGTATTCTTCCTCTGAAGAGGATGAGTATGTCACTGAAGAGCAAGTTCCACATTCAAACTCTAAGTTTGGTGTTGGGAGGTTCCAACATTGCTCTGAGCATCTCTGAGGCTCCATGAGAGTCCTCTGTCAAGCTACTGACATTAAAGAAGCGCTTGTTGGGAGGCAACCCAATGTTATGTTTTTATCTATTTTTCTTTGTTATTTTATATTTTTTGTAGGTTGATGATCATGAGAAGTCACAAAATCAATAAAAAAAAAGCAAAAACAGAATGAAAAGCAGAAAGAAAAACAGCACACCCTGGAGGAGAGCGTGCTGGCATTTAAACGCCAGGAAAAATAGCACACCCTGGAGGAAGATGCTGCTGGCGTTCAAACGCCAGTAAGCCTAGCAGTTGGGCATTTAACGCCCAGTCTGGCACCCTTCTGGGCGTTTAACGCCAGAAAGGGGCACCAGACTGGCGTTAAACGCCAGAAAAGGGCAAGAAGCTGGCGTTAAACGCCAGAAATGGGCACCAGCCCGGCGTTTAACGCCAGAAATGGCTAAAAACGCATTTTTGCATGTCATTTGGTGCAGGGATGACTTTTCCTTGACACCTCAGGATCTGTGGACCCCACAGGATCCCCACCTACCCCACCACTCTCTCTCTTCTTCTTCACCCATTCACCAATCACCTAAACACCACTTCTCCCCCTTTTGGCCGAACACAAAGCCATTCCCTTCTTCCTCATTTCTTCTTCTTCTACTCTCTTCTTTCTTCTTTTGCTCGAGGACGAGCAAACCTTTTAAGTTTGGTGTGGTAAAAGCACTGCTTTTTGTTTTTCCATAACCATTTATGGCATCCAAGGCCGGAGAAACCTCTAGAAAGAGGAAAGGGAAGGCAAAAGCTTCCACCTCCGAGTCATGGGAGATGGA
>NC_029777.3:69934062-69935034 GCF_000817695.3 Arachis duranensis
GGCAAGGCTAGCTTTTCCTCATCTTATTTGCCATCTATGTTACTCAGCTGGAGTTATCATAGAAGGAGACATCCTCATTGAAGAGGATAAGCCCATCTCCAAGAAGAGGATGGAGCAAGAAAGAGAGACCCTCCACGGATCTCAAGAGATACATGAGGAAGCTCATCATCAAGAAATCCCTGGGATGCCTTAAGGGATGCACTTTCCTCCCAACAACTATTGGGAACAACTCAACACTTCCCTAGAAGATTTGAGTTACAATGTGGATCAATTAAGGGTTGAACATCAAGAGCACTCTGTCCTCCTCCATGAAATTAGAGAAGATCAAAGAATCATGAGAGAGGAGCAACAAAGACAAGGAAGAGACATTGAGGAGCTCAAGCACTCCATTTGATCTTCAAGAGGAAGAAAGAGCCGTCATCACTAAGGTGGACCCGTTCCTTAATTTCCTTGTTCTTTATTTTCCTGTTTTTCGAATTTTAGTGCTTATGTTTATCTATGTTTGTGTCTTGTGATCATTAGTGTCTTAGTGTCTATGCCTCAAAGTTATGAATGTCCTATGAATCCATCACCTCTCTTAAATAAAAAATGTTCTTAATTGAAAAAGATAAAAATTGCATGAATTTTGAATTTTATAACAGTTTAATTATTTTGATGTGGTGGCAATGCTTTTGTTTTCTGAATGTATGCTTAAACAGTGCATATGTATCTTGAATTTGTGGTTCATGAATGTTGGCTCTTGAAAGAATGATGAAAAAGGAGACATGTTACTGAGGATCCGAAAAATCATAAAAATGATTCTTGAAGCAAAGAAAAAGCAGTGAATATAAAAAAAAAGAGAGAAAAACGAGAAAAAAAGAGGGAAGAAAAGAAAACGAAAGAAAAAAAAAAGAAAAGAAAGAAAAAGAAAGAAATAAAGTTGTGATCCAAGGCAAAAAGAGTGTGCTTAAGAACCCTGGACACCTCTAATTG
>NC_029777.3:69936252-69942130 GCF_000817695.3 Arachis duranensis
AGGGTGCGTTGAACATTTCCACTGAGAGGATGGGAGGTAGCCACTGACAACGGTGAAACCCTTGCATACAGCTTGCCATGGAAAGGAGTAGGAAGGATTGGATGAAGACAATAGGAAAGCAGAGAGACGGAAGGGACAAGCATCTTCATACGCTTATCTGAAATTCCCACCAATGAATTACATAAGTATCTCTATCTTTACCTTTATGTTTTATTCATCATTCATATCCATTTGAGTCTGCCTGACTAAGATTTACAAGGTGACCATAGCTTGCTTCATACCAACAATCTCTGTGGGATCGACCCTTACTCGCGTAAGGTTTATTACTTGGACGACCCAGTACACTTGCTGGTTAGTTGTGCGAAGTTGTAGTGATCACAATTTCGTCCACCACGGATGCGTCAGCGACGCGGTCTCGTGGGACGATTTGTGCCACTGGCACGCCTCCAACCATGCTCTCGCGTGACTCTCTGTTCGATTTCTCTTCTTCACGACGCACATGTGACGCGGACGCGTCAGCGACGCTGCCGCGTCGCGTGGGATGATTTGTGCCACTGGCACGCCTCCAACCACGCTCTCGCGTGACTCTCTGTTCGATTTCTCTTCTTCATGACGCACATGTGACGCGGACGTATTAGCGACGCTGCCGCGTCGTGTGCGTGCCTTTTTTTTTTAATAATGCAGTATGCAGAATGCAATGCTAATATGAATGTTATGCAAAATTCCAGGTTCAATACAATAAAATAAAATAAAACTCGAAAACAAATAAAACTAGATAAAAATGAAAAAGAAACAATCATACCATGGTGGGTTGTCTCCCACCTAGCACTTTTAGTTAAAGTCCCTAAGTTGGACATTGGTTGAGCTTCCTGTTATGGCGGCTTATGTTTAAATTCATCCAGAAATCTCCACCAATGCTTGGAATGCCAATAGCCTCCGAGGTCCCAAACTAGGCATGTAAAGCTTCTGAGCAGCTTCAAACAAATTTTTAGGCTCCCGGGATGACGAATGTCAGGATAGGATCCATGATCCCAAGCTTTGATTTTAAATCCACCTCTGTCTTGATCTACATGATTCCATCCGGGCGGTTTAAAAAGTAGATTCTCACCATGGTGACCAAACGTTCTCCGTGATCCATTCAATTGAGCATGATACCAATCTGTGCGCTTCGAGTTGAAGTGTGGAACCTTATTGAACCTTGTGCACCAGCTCTGAGTAAGAGCCATTTCCCTTTTCCTCTTAAAGCCGCAAAGAGCTCTAAGCTGGCCATCTGTTTCAAGTAAACCATATTCAAGTGGAAAAATAAAGATAAAAGCTAAGGATTTTACCCACTTGAAGTCTGTATTGGGTGGTAATGGCCTTGGGATCAGTGTCTCCAACGGTTCTGCAAGATCTACTCCCTTGTGGTTTTCAGTGGATTCCTCCACTTCCTTGCAAACCTTTTCCATTCCAACCATGTTCTGGTCAAAGTCTTCCATATCTTCCTCATCAATTGAGTCATAAATAGGAGGTTGAGAAAAGTCGACCTCTGCATCATCTTCGTATTCACTTGGGGAAGATTCTTCTGTCTCAGAGAATTCACTTGTGGCTGCAAGTTCATCACTGGGAGGACTTGACTGGTGACTATCATCATCAAAGAAACATGCGTCTTGAGTTACTCCGTCCAGTTCATCATAAGATATTCGCATTGGAGGTTGTGCAACATCCTCTTTAGCGTCAGTTGTAACATCCTTGACGGGGTCTTCCATAACTTTGTATTTCCTAGGAGGTTTAGCATCTCCTAAATCTTCAACCAACTCTTCTTCTTTTACAATGACAGTGTCCTCGACTTGTTCCAGTACGAAGTTATGCTCTATGCTGTCCACTGGAGTCTCTTGTGTCTTCTTCACAATACATTCTTCATTAGATTCTCTACATGAAGCCATGGGGGTCTGTTGAGTAGCTGAATGTCTTGAAGATAGTTGATTTATTGCCCGCTCCAGTTGATGAAGGGTTGTATTGAATTGGTTTATTGATTCTTCGAAGCGAACCTGTGATTCTGGCTTTGATGGATGTGAACATGGTGTATAAGGGAGTGGTGGTTCTTGTGAGTAATTGGATTGGTGTTGAGGTGGATAAGGATTATATGGTGGTGAATGGTGAAAAGAAGCTTGTGAGTGTGGTAGTTCGAAGTTATGTCGAAAGGATGGTCTCTGAGCACAGGGTGGGCCTTGTTGGTAGTTACAAGGTTGTCCACCATATCTTTCAGCTGGGTATGCATTGTAGAATGGTCGTTGTCCATGATATCTTGGAGGGTGTTGTTTCCTAAAGGGTTGATTAAATCCATATATATATATATATGTATTTTTTTAAAAAATATTTACAATAACCAATAATAAGGCACACGTTTGTAATTCCCCGGCAACGGCACCATTTTGACATTAGGGTTTTTTGCTAGTAAATAATTGTATAAATTCGTGTTGTAGATATAGCTTCTAAACTAACAGAAATCCCTTCGTACAAAAGTTTTGGTTGTCACAAGTAACGAACCCCTAAATAAATTGATAACCGAAGTATTTAAACCTCGGGTCGTCTTCTCAAGGAATCGCAGGGAGGTATGTTCTTATTATTGGTTATGAGTTTGTAAATTGGGGGTTTTAAGAATGAGGAATGAATATGGCAATTAATTTAAATGGAAATTAAAATAAATAAATACTGTAAAGCAAACCTTTTGGCAAGGTATGAGAAATTGGAAGTCCAGGCTTAGTTATTCTTATCAATAATAATGAAAGTTGAATCTTAATTCCACTTAGTTAACCTTTGCTAAAGCAAAGGAAAGTCAAGGGACTAATTAGTTGACCTTTGAATCCTATTTATTTCCTAAGAAAAGGTTGGGATTATTGAAGTTCAGTTCAATTAGCAAAGATAACAGTTATCAATTATGTTGAGCTAAGATAACTCCTGAGTTACTGATTTCTTAACCAAGACCAAAAAGGGAAAAGTAAATTAATTCTACTGGAATGAAAATGTCTTTAGATTGGGAATAATCAATGGCATAAATAAAAGAAAGCAATATTAAATTGAAATATCTCAAGGAACATTAAATAAGGAAATCATCATGAATGTGGCATAAGCCAAATAGGCAACATAACTAATATAAACATTAAAGTATCTGAGAATAAGAGATAAATATAAAGTAAAAGAACATTGAACCTGGGATCGAGAGTCACTCCTAAAACTAAGAGAAGTCCTAAATCCTAATTTCTAAAAACCCTACCTAAATCCTAAGAGAGAGGAGAGAACCTCTCTCTCTAAAAACTACATCTAAAACATGAAAAAGTGAATTATGAAAAGCATGATCATGAATGGATGCGTTCCCCCACTTTATAGCCTCTAATCTGTGTGTTCTGGGCTGAAAACTGAGTCAAAAACAGCCCAGAAATCACTCCCAGCGCTTTCTGGTCCGTACAGGTCACGGAAGAGTGACGCGGAGGCGTCGTCCACGCGTTAGCGTGGGTTGTGTTCCTGCCAGATCACGCGGCCGCGTGATCCACGCATTCGCATCACCTGACGTCGGGGCAACTATGGCAAATTATATATCATTGCAAAGCCCTGGATGTTAGCTTTCCAACGCAACTAGAACCATCTCATTTGGACCTCTGTAGCTCAAGTTATGGCTGTTTGAGTGCGAAGAGGTCAGGCTGGACAGCTTAGCAATTTCTTCAACTTCTTGTATTCCTTCCACTTTTGCATGCTTCCTTTCTATCCTCTGAGCCATTCATGCCATGTAATCTCTGAAATCACTTAACACACATATCACGGCATCTAATGGTAATAAAAGACGATGAATATTAACAAATATAAGACCAAAGAAGCATGTTTTCAATCATAGCACAAAATCCGGAAGGAAAACGTAAAGTCATGCAAATAGTATGAATAAGTGGGTAAAGAGTTGATAAAAACCACTCAATTGAGCATAAGATAAACCATAAAATAGTGGTTTATCAAGCTCCTTCCACACATTTGTTCATAAGGACTTGGTCCAACCTTTGATTAAAGTTCACCCTTCTAGTGTATGGGCGTGCATCTCCTTGCATCATGGGCAAGTTGAACGCCAACCTCACATTTTCCAGACTAAAATCTAAGTATTTCTCCCGAACCATTGTAAGATAATTCTTTGGGTTCAGGCTCTTACTTTGATCATGGTTCCTAGTGATCCATGCATTGGCATAGAACTCTTGAACCATTAAGATTCCGACTTGTTGGATGGGGTTGGTTAGAACTTCCCAACCTCTTCTTTGGACCTCATGTCGGATCTCCAGATACTCATTTCTCTTGAGCTTGAAAGGGACCTCGGGGATCACCTTCTTCTTGGCCACAACATCATAGAAGTGGTCTTGATGGGCTTTGGAGATGAATCTTTCCATCTCCCATGACTCGGAGGTGGAAGCTTTTGTCTTCCCTTTCCCTTTTCTAGAGGATTCTCCGGCCTTAGGTGCCATTAATGGTTATGGAAAAACAAAAAAGCTATGTTTTTACCACACCAAACTTAGAATATTGCTCGCCCTCGAGCAAGAGATGAAAGAAGAGAAGAAGAAGAAGAAGAAAATATGGAGGAGAGGGGGAGAGGTGTATTCGGCCAAGAAGGAGAAGAGAGGTTTGTGTTGTGTGAAAATGAAAAAGAATGGAGGGGTTTATATAGTGAGGGTTGAGGGAGTAGGTTCGGCCATTTAGGGTGGGTTTGGGTGGAAAAGAAATTTGAATTTTAAAGGTAGGTGGGGTTTATGGGGAATAGTGGATGGGTGTGAGTGGTGAAGGGGGGTGATTGGGAAGAGAGATTAAGGTGATTGGTGAAGGGTTTTGGGAAATGTGATATGGGGAAGAGTAAAATAGGATTAGGAGGTAAGGTGGGAATATGGTAGGTGGGGATCCTGTGGGGTCCACAGATCTGAGATGATCCTGTGGGGTCCACAGATCCTGAGGTGTCAAGGATTTATATTCCTGCACCAATTAGGCATGTAAAATGCCTTTCCATGCAATTCTGGCATTTAAACACCGAAGTGATGCATGTTCTGGGCGTTCAACGCCCATGTGCAGCATGTTTCTGGCGTTGAACGCCAGTTCCATGCTTGTTTCTGGCGTTCAGCGCCAGCTCTCCTCAGGGTGTATTCCTGGCGTTTGAACGCCGGGATGTTGCTTGTTTCTAGCATTCAGCGCCAGATCCATGCTCTGTTCTGGCGTTGAATGCCAACCAGATGCTCCTTACTGGTGTTTAAACGCCAATAAGTCCTTCCTCCAGGGTGTATTTTTCTTCTGCTGTTTTTGATTCTGTTTTTAATTTTAATATTTTTTTCGTGACTCCACATGATCATGAACCTAATAAAACGTAAAAGAACAATAAAATAAAAAATAAAATTAGATAAATAAAAATTGGGTTGCCTCCCAATAAGCGCTTCTTTAATGTCAATAGCTTGACAGTGGGCTCTCATGGAGCCTCACAGGTGATCAGGTCAATGTTGTATAGTCCCAACACCAAACTTAGAGTTTGGTTGTGGGGATTCAACACCAAACTTATTAGAGTTTGTTGTGGCCTCCCAACACCAAACTTGGAATTTGATTGTTGGGGCTCTGTTTGACTCTGTACTGAGAGAATCTCTGCATGCTTACTCTCCCTTGTTACAGAAGGATAGCCGTGTGCCTTAAACACAAGGTAGTCCCCATTCAATTGAAGGACTAATTCTCCTCTGTTAACATCTATCACAGCTTCTGTTGTGGCTAGGAAAGGTCTTCCAAGGATGATGCATTCATCCTCCTCCTTCCTAGCGTCTAAGATTATGAAATCAGCAGGGATGTAAAGGCCTTCAACCTTTACTAACACGTCCTCTACCAATCCATAAGC
>NC_029777.3:69942317-69947926 GCF_000817695.3 Arachis duranensis
GGAGCCTCAGATTCCTTTGGATCCTCAATAGGGAACTCCTTCCTACTTGAGAGACGTCCCATGAGATCTTCCTCATTGGGATTTGCATCCTCTCCCTCCTCCTTGCATTTGGCCATATTGATTATATCAATGGCCTTGCACTCTCTTTTTAGATTTTCTTCAGTATTGCTTGGGAGAGTACTAGGAGGGGTTTCAGTGATTTTCTTACTCAGCTGGCCTACTTGTGCCTCCAGATTTCGGATGGAGGATCTTGTTTCATTCATGAAACTTAAAGTGGCCTTAGACAGATCAGAGACTAAATTTGCTAAGTTAGAGGTATTCTGTTCATAATTCTCTGTCTGTTGATGAGAAGATGATGGATAAGGCTTGATATTGCTGAGCCTATTTCTTCCACCATTATTAAAGCCTTGTTGAGGCTTTTGTTGATCCTTCCATGAGAAATTCAGATGATTTCTCCATGATGAATTATAGGTGTTTCTATAAGGTTCACCCATGTAATTTACCTCTGCCATTGCAGGGTTTTCAGGATCATAAGCTTCTTCTTCAGAAGATGCCTCTTTAGTACTGTTGGATGCATTTTGCCATCCATTCAGACTTTGAGAAATAATGTTGACTTGCTGAGTCAACACTTTGTTCTGAGCCAATATGGCATTCAGAGCATCAATTTCAAGAACTCCCTTCCTCTGAGGCGTCCCATTATTCACGGAATTCCTCTCAGAAGTGTACATGAATTAGTTATTTGCAATCATGTCAATAAGTTCCTGAGCTTCTGCAGGCGTTTTCTTTAGGTGAATGGATCCACCTACAGAGTGGTCCAATGACATCTTGAAAAACTCAGATAGACCATAATAGAATATATCTAATATGGTCCACTTTGAAAACATGTCAGAAGGACACTTTTTGGTCATCTGCTTGTATCTTTCCCAAGCTTCATAGAGGGATTCACCATCTTTTTGCTTGAAGGTCTAAACATCTACTATAAGCTTGCTCAGCTTTTGAGGATGAAAGAATTTATCCAAGAAGGCCGTGACCAGCTTATCCCAGGAGTCCAGGCTATCTTTAGGTTGTGAGTCCAACCATGTTCTAGCTCTGTCTCTTATAGCAAAAGGGAAAAGCATAAGCTTATAGACCCCGGGATCAACTCCATTGGTCTTAACAGTATCACAGATCTGCAAGAATTCAGTTAAGAACTGAAAAGGATCTTCTGATGGAAGTCCATGAAACTTCTCAAAATTGTTTGCTCCAATGGCAGGAATTGAGATGCTTCTTCCATCAAACTTGGACGTGGGTTTAGTAGAATCACCAAGTATCCTCCTTGCATTATTGTTGTTTGGTTCGGCTGTCATCTCCTTCTCTTGTTCGAAAATTTCAGAAAGGTTGCCTCTGGATTGTTGTAATTTAGCTTCTCTTAGTTTCCTCTTCAGAGTCCTTTCAAGTTCAGGATCAGTTTCAACAAGAGTGCTTTTTTCCTTGTTCCTGCTCATATGAAAGAGAAGAGAACAAGAAAAGAAGAGGAATCCTCTGTGTCACAGTAAAGAGAATCCTTATTATTAGTAAAAGAAGAAAAGAATAAAGAAAGGAGAATCCAAACACAAGGGTAAGGATAGAGGCAGTGATTGGAGATGAAGAGAGGTGAAGAGAAGTGTTAGTAAATAAATAGAAGAAGATGAGAGAGAGAATTGGAAAATTAATTTTGAAAAGAAGTTAATGATTTTCGAAAATTAAAGATGAGATAGAATTAAAATTAAAATTTAAAACAATTAGTTAATTAAAAAGAATTTTTTTATATAAAAAGAGGGAGGTATTTTCGAAAATTAGAGAGGGGAGAGTAGTTAGGTGGTTTTGAAAAAGATAAGAAACAAACAAAAAGTCAAATAATATGTTGGAAGAGATATTAAAATCAAATTTGAAAAGATAAGAAGATAAGAAGTTAGATAAGATGTTTTAAAATCAAATTTTTGAAAAAGATAAAATTTTGAAAAAGATATGATATAAAAGATAGGATAAGATATATTTAATTTTTAAAGTTAAAATTAATTACTTAAATAACAAGAAACTAAAAGATAAGATTCTAGAATTTAAAGATTGAACCTTTCTTAACAAGAAAGTAACAACTTCAAATTTTTGAACCAATCACATTAATTGTTAGCATAATTTTCGAAAATAAAGATAAAATTAAGAAAAACATTTTTGAAAAACATTTTTTTAAAAAGAAAATTTCGAAAATTAATAAGAAAAATGAAAAAGATTTGATTTTTGAAAAAGTTTTGAAAAGATAAGATTTTTAAAATTGAAAATTTGACTTGACTTGTAAGAAACAACTAATTTTAAAATTTTTTGACTAAGTCAACTCAAATTTTCGAAAATTATGAGAAATTTAAGGAAAAGATATTTTTTTTGAATTTTTAATTATGAGAGAGAAAAACATAAAAATGACTCACAACATGAAAATTATGAATCAAAACACATTATGCATGCAAGAACACTATGATTGTCAAGATGAACACCAAGAACACTATGAAGATCATGATGAACATCAAGAACCTATTTTTGAAAAATTTTTTATGCAAAGAAAACATGCAAGACACCAAATTTAGAAATCTTTAATGTTTAGACTCTATGAATGCAAGAATGCACATGAAAAACGATAAAAGACACAAAAACAAGAAAACATCAAGATCAAACAAGAAGACTTACCAAGAACAACTTGAAGATCATGAAGAACACTATGAATGCATAAATTTTCAAAAAATGCAAGAGATTTTTAAAACATGCAATTGACACCAAACTTAAAAATTGACACAAGACTCAAACAAGACTCACAAAATATTTTTTATTTTAATGATTTTATGATTTTTTTTGTATTTTTATTATTATTTTTCGAAAGTATTCTTTAGAAAAACGAAAATAAAGACAAATTTTAGAAAGATTTTTGAAAACTTTTTTGAAAAGAAAATAAAAAGAAAATTACCTAATTTGAGCAACAAGATGAACCGTCAGTTGTCCATACTCGAACAATCCCCAGCAACGGCACCAAAAACTTGGTGGACGAAATTGTGATCATCAACAATGGCTCCAAAGACTTGGTAGCGCTCTCAAACTTGAATCACACTTAGTCACAACTCCGCACAACTATCCAGCAAGTGCACTGGGTCGTCCAAGTAATACCTTACATGAGTAAGGGTCGATCCCACGGAGATTGTTGGTATGAAGCAAGCTATGGTCATCTTGTAAATCCCAGTCAGACGGATTCAACTATATTAAGAGATTATTAGATTTTTGAATAATAATAATAAATTTAAACAGAAAATAAAGATGGAGTTACTCATGTAATTCAATGGTGGGAATTTCAGATATGTGTATAGAGGTGCTGTGTTCCTTCTGAAACTCTACTTTCTTACTGCTTTTATCCCATTTTTGTCACTCCTTTCTATGGCAAGCTGTATGTAGGGCATCACTATTGTCAATGGCTACATCCCATCCTCTCAGTGAAAATGGTCCAAATGCTCTGTCACAGCACGGCTAATCATCTGTCGGTTCTTGATCATGTTGGAATAGAATCTCTTGATTCTTTTGCGTTTGTCATCACGCCCAGCAATCGTGAGTTTGAAGCTCGTCACAATCATTCAATCCCGGAATCCTACTCGGAATACCACAAACAAGGTTAGACTTTCCGGATTCCCATGAATGCCGCCATCAATTCTAGCTTATACCACGAAGATTCTGATTAAGGAATCCAAGAGATATCGCCTGGTCTAAGGTAGAACGGAAGTGGTTGTCAGTCACGCGTTCATAGGTGAGAATGATGATGAGTGTCACGAATCATCACATTCATCATGTTGAAGTGCAACGAATATCTTAGAATAGGAATAAGTCGAATTGAATAGAAAATAGTAATTGCATTGAAACTTGAGGTACAGCAGAGCCCCACACCCTTAATCTATGGTGTGTAGAAACTCCACCGTTGAAAATACATAAGTGATGAAGGTCCAGGCATGGCCAAATGGCCAGCCCCCATGAAAGACTGAATGGTCAAAAGAACTAGATAGTCCAAGACATCTAATAAACTAGTAAAAGTTCTATTTATACTATACTAGCTACTAGGGTTTACAGAAGTAAGTAATTGATGCATAAATTCACTTCCGGAGCCCACTTGGTGTGTGCTTGGACTGAGCTTGATCTATCCACGAGTTGAGGCTTCTCTTGGAGTTGAACGCCAAGTTGTAACGTGTTTTGGGCGTTCAACTCTGGTTCGTGACGTGTTTCTGGCGTTTGATTCCAGAATGCAACATGGAACTGCCGTTGAGCACCAGTTTACGTCGTCTAATTACGAATAAAGTATGGACTATTATATATTTCTGGAAAGCTCTAGATGTCTAATTTCTAACGCCGTTAAGAGCGCGCCATTTGGAGTTCTGTAGCTCTAGAAAATCCATTTTGAGTGCATGGAGGTCAGATTCCAACAGCATCAGCAGTCCTTTGTCAGCCTCCTATCAGAGTTTTGCTCAGGTCCCTCAATTTCAACCAGAAAATACCTGAAATCACAAAAAAACACACAAACTCATAGTAAAGTCCAGAAATGTGAATTTAGCATAAAAACTAATGAAAACATCCCTAAAAGTAACTAGATCATACTAAAAACTACCTAAAAACAATGCCAAAAAGCGTATAAATTATCCGCTCATCAAATTGCTGCCGCCTCTCCAACACTCACGGCAGTAGTGGCCATCCTTCTTTCTTCTCTTAATCTTCTCTTTTCATTTTCTACCCTTTCACTCTTCCTATTTATTTCTCTTTATATACAGGTATTTTTTTTTCTTCTTTCTTTCCTCTTTTCTAATTCTCTTATCTCGTTTTTACTTCTATTTTCTTCTTTCTCTCCTCTTTTTTTTTTCTTTCTTCTTTTCAGTCTCTTCTATTTTTATTTTCTATATTTATGCTATAATAAATCTCTAATGATATATTTCTCTCCTTTTATAATATGTTTAGTTTTTTTTATAGTTGTTGGTATAATAATACATATCTTTTTAGATTAGAGAAAAAATTATTTTAAAAATATTATTCATAAGAATATTTTTAGGTATATAAAATATTTAAATTTATGTTAGAAAGACAAAGAAAAAATTATCTCTAAGTACTGTAGCATATTTATATAAATTAAAAAAAACTCAAATTTATTTTTATTTTTACTTATTAAAATTTTTTGTAATTAAATATTATACTTTCTTTTAGTTTAACATGAAAAAATTTTATCTTCTATTTTATATGTGATTTACAAGTATTATTTAGCTATTTCTATGAATTAAACTTTCTTTTTGTCATAAAAAATAATAATAAATAAATAAAAAGCTTTGCCGTATACTATGGAGTAAATTAAAGCTATTTATTTTGGTATACAACGAAGAAAAAAAGTTTTGCCGTATTTAGAATTTAAGTCCATTGGTTGTGGGACCCACAGTAGGTGGACCTTCACTTCCTTCCACTTTTCTTTTTCCATCTTTCGTTCTTTAACCAAATCTGCGACCCTCCGCCACATCGTCTTATTATTCACTCTTGACTCTTTTTACTTCACTTACTCCGTCTTGCTCTTCCTCTTTCTCTTTCACGCC
>NC_029777.3:69947948-69950881 GCF_000817695.3 Arachis duranensis
TCTTCCTCCTCATCCAACCGCCTCCTCCATCACCTCACCTCCCCCACCGCTACCACACCAACCGGCTCCGCGGCCGACGATCTCAACGAAGCCGAGCTTTTCTGGTCTATAGAGGTCTCCGAACCAGAAAATGAATACCCCATCCCCCTTCCGGCAGACAATAACCGGCGCCGGAATTTCGATCGGCCTCAAAACTCCGGCATCCTTGCCGTGCTAGCGGAACCCGATCAGGTGCCCTTGTTTCGCCGGAATCCATCCGTCTCGTCGTCCCCGAGGCTGATTCCTTCGCTTACAAGACCTCCAGCTCAGAATTCGGAGTTTCTGGCGCAGTCCGCTCCTTCTAGAAAGTTCCAGCAGTCCGCTCCTGTGATGGTTCCGATTCTGATGTCAAAAGGTGCCCCGCAGCGGAGGAACGGCGACGAATTAGCCGTCGTCTACGACGGTGATGTGGACGGCGACGATGAGGTGCTACCACCACACGAGATCGTGGCGAAGGGTTCGGGATTTTCGCCGAACATCACTTTCTCGGTGTTGGAAGGTGTGGGGAGAACGCTCAAAGGGAGGGATCTCCGTCAGGTGAGGAACGCTATATGGCGCAAAACAGGTTTTCTTGATTAAATTATTTTTGCTCTTATTATATTCTTAATATTACTTTTTTTGAAAAATTACGTGAGGAAGCTCAATTTTCATAGCTTCTATTCACCCCGGATGAGATGATAGCTAAAATGAACATGTGCTACACATAGCCTTTTACTTTTGTATCTTGAGTTTTGAATAGTAGCTTTATCTTTTACTTTTGTGTAATAAGTGTCATGTGATCTCTATAATATGAAAGTGATTGGTTCTGTATATTGAATATTCTCGTTTCTTACGCGGATTTTGCTTTGATTGTTATCTAACAGTTAAAGTTTTTGTTTTAATTCAATCAAAATATTAGCATGTGCCTCCTAAAGTCTAAACGCATTAAAAGGATTAAAAGTTAAAACCTGATATTTTATAAGGAATTAAGGATAATCTCGATAAATTTTGGAGTTCTTAAATCCATATATGGTTAAACTACTGTAGTCAGTCATCTTGTCTTTTTCCCTTTTATTCTAAACCAAATATTAGAATGTGCTTTTTCAATGTAAAATCCCAACGAATGTAAAAACATTGCACGATAAACGGGTCCCTTTAGGGTTATTATGTTGCTCTGTAGTCTGTGCTGCTGAACGTTTTAAGTGACTAAGTGCATTGCAAAACACAATCGGAAACTTAAGTGATATCATAATATCATCATAACAATAATTGAAAGTTGCCGAAATAAACTCCAAACAATGCAACATTAGCTAAAACAAGAAATATAATATCAAAAACAGATCCGATTCCAACATTAACAAGAGAAGAACAACTGAACAGGTGGGATAAGCATTGAAGACTTGAAGAGATGCTGCACCGAGTGATATCTTTTAAGATTTATGTCAAAGTGGGAGAAGGGAAAGGATATTGTATGCTAAATGCTATAAAGGTGAGTAACTTTTGCATGAAGATAAAACTGGACTATCATGGGATGGATCCTATAAAGTATAATAGGGGAACTATTAGGAGAAGTGGATGATTAATTGTCCAGTAGATGTTGAATTGAGCGTTATTACTTATCGGGGAAAAAAAATTCTAACCAAATGGCAAAACTAATTTTGTTAAGGTATTGAGTATACTTCAAGAATTTTGATGAATGAAGATAATTGCCGCTTTTCTGGTTATTGCAAACTTTCTTAGTTAACTGTACAGGGTTGTAACCCAAAGAAAATTTTCAAGTCTAAGTTTCCTGGCAATACTTTTGAAGTTAGTTTATCGTTTATGTTTTTTATTGTGAGTGATAATTAATAAGTCACTACTTTGAAAGTGGCTGTGGCCTGAGAAAGACATTTGTCGTCCTCGGCAGCACGTCAATAGTGTATGTCAACGGTCAAATTAGTTTTTAAAAATGGATTATTTATTAATTTCGTTCCTAAAACATTTTATAAATTAAATTAGTCTTTTAAAATTTATAAATTAATTATTTTTTTTCTTCCACTACTTAATTAATAGTTTTCATTAATGATATATGGTATAAAATATTTACTAACAATATACATGACATATAACATATTTAATTACACAATAAATAAATATATTTATAAAAATCTATCAATTTAATTTATTTTTTAATTATATAAATCTTAATCTTAATATAACTTAACAATACTAAATTGATACATTTTCATAAATATATTTGTTCAGCATTTAATTAAATATGTTAGGTGTCATGTATAATGTGAATTAACATTCTATATCATCAATCATTTACAAAAACAATTAATTGAGTGATTAAAAGATAAAAATGATTAATTTATAATTTTTAATAGACTAATTTAATTGATAAAATTTTTTAAAAATAAATTTAAAAAATAAATATTTTTTAGAAATTAATTTAATTATTAATCATCATTAGTAGGGATGTGCATGACATAAACTGAACTGAAACTATACTAAACCATTTAAATGGTTTAGAAAAATGGTTTAAAAATTGAACCAAACTATTTTGTCACATAAAAAATTGATTTTAAACCAGTTTACAATACAGTACACCAGTTTAAACCAGTTTATACAAATAAAATCAATTTTAATTAAGAAAAGCAGTTTGACTAAAACTAGCTTTAACATGTAAAAAAATAGTTTTTACATTCTCGATTCTCCCTCTCTCTCCTATCTCCTCCTTCTGAGATGAGAGAGAAGGGAGGGGATAAGGAGAAAGAAGAAAAGGGGAGAGAAAGAGAAAAAAGAAATAAGAGAGAGAGGAGGGAGAAGGGAGAAGGGAGAGAGAGGCAAAAAAAAAGAGAAAGAGAGAAAAAGGGGAGAGATAGGAAAGAAAGAGGGGGAATGAGGGACAAAGAGGAGAGGGAGAAAAAGAG
>NC_029777.3:69950945-69965762 GCF_000817695.3 Arachis duranensis
GCGAAAGGAGAGAGAGAAGGGAGAGAGGAGATAAAGAGAAAAAAGAGTGAGAGAGAGAAAGAAGAGAGAAGGAAGGGGGAGAGAGAGATGGAGAGGGGAGAGAAGGGGAGGAGAGAAAAAGAGAGAGAAAAAAAGAAAGAAAGAAGGGTGAGAGAGATAAAAGGGAGAAAGAAGGAAAAGAGAGAAAAGAAGGGAGACAAAAGAAGAGGAAGAAAAAGAGAAAAAAAAAAAGAAAGACAAAAGAGAGGAGAGAGAGAAAGGAAAAAAGAGGGAAGACAAAAGAGGGAGAGAGAGAAAAACGGGGAGAGAGAAAAAGAATATAAAAAAATAATTTTAAAATTTGAATAAAATTAATTTAAATTTAGTTTAAAATTAAACTAAATTATAAAAATTAATTTTTAATAAACTGATTTCATAAAAATAATTTCAGTTTAGTTTTTTAATTAAAAAATAATTTATTTAAAATAATTTCAGTTCAGTTTCAATGGATTTTTTATATAAATAAATAAAATAAAAGTAATAATTACCTATTCCGTCAAGGATACA
This sequence comes from Arachis duranensis, assembly GCF_000817695.3. Taxonomy (NCBI): domain Eukaryota; kingdom Viridiplantae; phylum Streptophyta; class Magnoliopsida; order Fabales; family Fabaceae; genus Arachis; species Arachis duranensis. Next base: position 69,951,492 of record NC_029777.3, read on the forward strand.
CGTCTCCACGCTATAGATCGGATTCCAAATGTTACTGGGAGAGGTGGCCTGTCCTGCAGAAAATCGCCTTGCTTGAATACGAGCCGAGCGGAGTACCTGCAAAAAGGACTCCGACGTTCAAGTTAGTGGAGAGTAATTATCAATATTCGAGTGTAAGCATAAAATGTGTGTATTGGGGTATTCAGGTGGTGCCTTGTCGATTTGATTTAGCAGTTACCGTTTTATAGATCTATAGGCTGATTCCACTTGATGATCTGTTAGAGTGGATCTCGGCTTACATCGAGATTCTTGGTGATTGTTATCGTGACGTGACTATCCGTTGCTTGCTTGTTTAACGTGGCTGATGTGGCCAAGATATAGGGTGGTAGTTCCGATTTATAGGGTACAGTACATAGCCCCAAGCTTGACTTTCTTCGGTATTGTTTTTTAGCAAGTTGAGCTTTTAAGACAACCTATATCTCGGTTTTTTGTTTTAGTCTTGCCAGCCCCCAAGCTCAATATTGCGCGTGTTTTGAGCTTGAGATGTAAAACATGTTTTGAAAAAAGATTATTGAATGATTGATTTAAGAGTGGCGTTTTCCCATGTCTTTAGGAAAATGTGCTGCCATTATTTCACTTAATGACTGAAACTGAACCGGTTTTGACCCCGTTTCATCGGTTTTCATTTTTGTTTTTCCACTTAGTTAGTGGGTTGTAATAGGTTGTTTCTGTTTCCTGGGGTTTCTTCGAAAAGTCATTCCTTTTTACTCTGGTTTACAAAATGACTTCTAAAAGTTAGATCTTACGCTTATTCTATCTTCTACTCTTTCTCTGTATCTTGTCATACTTTTAGTCTGTAATGAAAAAGAAAAAGTTGAGGGAGAAGCATAAGGTTGTTGAGGTTAAAAAAGATGACATTTATCACTGGGTCCATGACGACGTTAAGACCCGTGCCTCTTCGTACTGTAGTTCTGATTCTCTCCAGAAGTTTCATTCTATGAAGTTGACTAAGGATGCTTCCAATGTTGCTGTCGAACTTTTCCCCTGCTCGAGTGAGGATAGGGTTTGTGAGCGCAGAGGGGATTGGGGGTATTTCTATATGTATACCCCTTGCTTCTCTGAATTGCATGTTAGGTTTCCCTTTACCTCTTTTGAATGTGACGTATTGACCCAACTCAACTGTGCTCCTTCCCAACTTCACCCACTTCTTGGGCATTTCTAAAAACGTATCAGTGCTTGATGACTTTTCTTGAATATCCCCCCTCTCTTGGGGTTTTCATCTCATTGTTTCAATGTAAGGGGGTTCGGAAGGGTTTATGGGCTTGTTTGAGCAGTTTTCCCGGGTGATCTTTATTTCTTCTTTACAAATCTTCTTTCAAGAACTTTAAATCCTTATTCGTGAAACAAAGAAAAGAAAACCCTCTTTACTGGTGTTCCGAGCCTATGCAAATTCTTGAGGCTTATCGGACTGATGAGGAGGACTTGGTTATTGACTTTTTAGTGAAGAATTTTTCTGCTGGTGAATGCCTTTAAATCCTTATTCTTGAATATCCCGTTCTATCTTGATGACGAGTTGATAGAGTGATACCTTCTTTACTGGTGTTCTGAGCCTATGCAAATTCTTGAGGCTTATAGGACAGATGAGGAGGACTTGGTTATTGACTTTTTAGTGAAGAATTTTACTGCTGGTGAATGCCTTTCAATCTCTGAGATGTTGGGTTTTGAGAAAGATAATGATGGGGAGGGGTTGCGGAATTATATAGGTAATAAACGAGTGTATTTTTAGTGTTAGTCTGGTTTTGAGGATTTATCTTGCCTTGTTTTCTGTTTGTTCGCAGGAGGACGTCTTTCGCATCTGACTTCGTCTCGGCTTCAATCTTTCCTTGATAGGAAAAAGGAAAAAGGTGTGGGTGCTTCTGTGCTTCCCTAGGCTGGTGAGGATGGTGCTGCTTTTTCAGCTACGCAGCCGGTGTCTTCAAAGAGGAAAAGGGATGTGCCTGATGATTCGTTGGAAGTGATTTATGCGGGGTGTAAGGCTGCTGCCGAGGTCTCATCATCTGTTTTTGACCGTCAGCGCAAGCTTCATGGCTTCATTCCTGGGGCGAATGCTCATTCCTTGTGGAGTGATCAATTTCCCCTGGCTGAGCTTTCTGACAGGGCGTCATGATATCCTGGGGATATGATGCTCACTCGTCGTGCTGGTTTGGAAGCTTTAGGAAAATATGTTCAAGTAAACTCTCTTTGGCCTCCCTTTTCTTTCCTTCTCTCTTTTTTTCCTTTTTTTTGTAACATTTGTTATTGCTAGGTTGTTGCTGCTCGTTTATTGTGTGTTGGTCGTATGACTGAGCTGCTCGGAGCCGAGCAGTTTGATGCTGACAAGTTTGCTAAGATGAAGGAAAAGGAGAATGCCGCCACTGATGTTGCTTCGAAGTTGAACGAGAAAGAACTAGAAGTTACTCGTCTTTAGGATCAGATCAGATCCCTTCAAGCCGAGATAAGAGAGAATGATAAGACCAAAGGAGAGATGACTGCTCGTATTCATGAGCTTGAGGATCAAGGTATTGAGATGTTTACCTCGGGATTCGACCGAGCTATTTCTTAGTTTTTGGTATTTGCCCCTGAGTTCGATATTCGTCAACTTGATGTGACGAAAATTGTTATCAATGGAAAGCTTGTTCAGGACGAGGCTGGTGAGGATCATGATGAAAATGTTCCACCCCCTCTTTGAATGTCTATATTATAAAGTAGATGGAATTTGTGTTTTGTATTTTGTAAATACTGATGTCGGTTTTGATTTTCGACCTTGTTGACTGTTGTTCCAAGCTTATGTCTCGGGTTTATTTTGGTACATGTTTTATGAATTCAACTTTGATGTTTGTTGATTCATAGTTTTATGTAGAAATATAAGTGGATAGTATAATGATTGTATGACATTTGAAATTGTTCCTCATGTTTGAGGTTTGTAGGATGGTCGGCCTCGCTAAAACCTACCCGAGTAAACCCTCCTTAGGGAAAAATCTTGTGGTTAGGAAAAAGAGTACCTGGCCACCCTACTTATTACAGTGGTGTGATCAACTATAATAGTACTTGAGTGACGAGATGTTCCATGTGTTTGGCATGGTCATTCCGTTCAATGTTTCTAAGCGATATGCTCCTTTGCCGACTACTTTAGCGATTCGGAAAGGTCCTTCCCATGTTTGTGCTAATTTTCCGTGGCCTGGTGGTTTTCGGATGTCTTCTAGTTGTCTGAGAACTAGGTCTCCTTCCTCAAGTGTTCTTCGTCTGACTTTTTTGTCATACTGACGTTTCATGGCTAATTGCATCGATCTTTGCCTTAGCTCTGTTAGGTGATGTTCTTCGTCAATGACATCAAGCTCAGTGTGCCGAGCTTGGTTGTTAGTGTCCTCATTGAAATGTTCGGTCAATTTCTTCTTAAAAGCCTGCAAAATTACTTTATTAGCGGCCTCTGCGAGCCCATTAGTCTATGGGTGCTCGACAAAGGAAAAATGGTGTCTGATGTTCATGCTAGTTAAGAAAGTAGTGATTTTTTTATCGGTAAATTGCCTACCGTTATCGAAAACAATTTCTCTTGGTAAACCATATCTACAAATGATAAATTTTCAAATAAACTTTTGTACCTTGTCCGAGGTTATTTTTGCGAGTGGGTGTGCTTCTATCCACTTCGTGAAATAATCGACGGCTACCAAAAGGAACTTTACCTGTCCTGGTGATATGGGGAACGGTCCGAGAATGTCCATGCCCCATTTGTGGAATGGCTAGCTGACGTCAGTTACGTGTAATGCTTCTGCTGGACTGTGTATTAATGGCGAGCATTTCTGACATGATTCACATTTTCTGGCCTTGTTTATGCAGTCCGATCTAAAAGTCGGCCAATAATATCCTGCATGTAAGATTTTTGTTGTCAGGCTTCTGCTTCCGATATGGTGTCCACAGATGCCTTCGTGAACTTCATCTACTGTTATTCTGGTATCATCTCCTGCAAGGCATTTGAGTAGTGGTCGAGAGAAATCACGTTTGTATAGGTCATCCCCAATTAAGGTAAACTAGGTTGCTTTCCTTCTGAAAGACCTCGGATCACCTTCCGGTATGACCCCTGTCTTCAGGTAATGTATTATTGGAGTTCGCCAATCTTCTCCCTGTGACAAATTTAAAACATACTGCATATCTAGGCTAGGTTTTGTTAGTGTGAGGTGTACCAAATTTTCTGATTGTTGGTCTTCTCTGTATGTTGCTAGTTTTGATAGTATATCGGATCTACAATTTTGTTCTCGTGGTATATGTGTTATTTCAAACTTTTGAAAGTTTTTTATCATGTTTTTAGCAATATGTAGATATTTTTCTAAGAGGAGATCTTTAGTTTGGAAATTACCTGTTACCTATTGAACTACAAGTAAAGAGTCGCAATATACCTGTAAGCTTGGCACTTGGATTTCTTTTGCGAGCTTAAGTCCTGCCAGTAACGCCTCATATTCGGCTAGGTTATTTGTTGTTTGGAACTGGAATTTGATTGACTGCTCTGCATATACTCCTTGTTTGTCTTTTAGTAGTATTCCTGCACCACATCCATTGTCATTGGATGCTCCATCTACGTACAACTCCCATGGTTTTGGTTCTTCTTCTTCATTTGTAAATTCTGAGATGAAATTGGCCAAAGCTTGGGCCTTTGGGGATCCTCTGGATTGATAAGTGATGTCGAATTCTGAGAGTTCGACCGACCACTTTGTCAACCTTCCGTCTAGGTCAGGTTTGGCTAAGACTTGTCAGAGCGGTTGATTGGTCCGAACTATAATTCGGTATCCCTGAAAGTAGTACCGCAGTCTTCGAGCTGTAATAATTAGCCCAAATGCCAATTTTTCTATCATCGGATATCTTGTTTCAGCACCCTGTAGGACCTTACTTATGAAGTATACCAGGTGTTGTTCTTTATTATCGGTTACAAGTACTGAACTGATTGTGTTAGTCGAAATTGAAAGGAATAGGTGCAGAGGTTTACCTAGCTCTGGCTTTTTCAATATAGGCGGTGACCCTAAGGTGTTTTTGAATTTTGTGAAGGCTTCTTCACATTCCTCCGTCCAAGTAAATTGATTCGACTTCTTTAAGGTATTGAAGAAGTGATATGACTTTTCTGCTGCTGCTGGCAAGAAGCGAGAAAGAGCCGCTAACCGACCTGTGAGTTGTTGGACTTCCTTCTTGCTCCGAGGAGACTGCATATTGATTACTGCAAGACATTTGTCGGGGTTTGCCTCTATCCCTCTGTTTGTTAGTAAGAAGCCGAGGAATTTACCCCTTTGACTCTGAACGCGCACTTTTCTGGATTCAATCTCATATTATGTTTTCTGAGTTGTTCGAATATCTCGTTTAGGTCGTGCTTGTGCTATTCCTCAGAGGTCGACTTTTACGACCATGTCATCTACGTATATTTCAATATTTCTTCCAATCTGATTTTTGAAGACTTTGTCCATTAGCCGTTGATATGTTGCCCCTGCGTTCTTTAACCCGAAGGGTATGACCTTGTAGCAGAAATTTTGTTGATCTGTGACGAATGCCATTTTTTCTTCGTCTTCTGGATGCATGAGAATTTGATTATAGCCTGAATAGCCATCTATGAAGCTGAGCACTGGAAAACCTGAGGTGTCGTCCACCAATCTGTCTATGTTGGGGAGTGGGTAGCCATCCTTAGGGCATGCTTTGTTTAAGTCGGTGAAGTCCACGCACATGCGCCACTTTCCCGAGCTTTTCCGCACCATTACAACGTTTGCTAACCATGCCGAGAATCGAAGTTCTCAGATAAATCCTGCTTCCAATAGTTTTTTGGTTTCTACCTCTGCTGCTTTTCTTCTTTCGTCTCCCAGGTTTCTCTTCTTTTGTTGTATAGGTTGGGCGTTGGGGTTGACGGCCAGCTTATGGCAGATGAAGTTAGGGTCGATACCGGGTATGTCTGCCGGTGTCCATGCAAAAAGATCAGCGTTTGTCTGTATTATTGTGACAAGGTCGGCCTTATTTACTGCAATGAATGCGGATCCTATGTTAGTAAATTGTTGATCCTGACCTAATTTTACCTTCTCAAGGTCGTCCGTGGGTATGGGACGACTGTTGTCACTTCGGGGGTCCAATTCAGCCAGAGTTGGTATATCCTCAGAATTGAACACCGTGCGAATCCGAGGTGTTTCCTCCTTTTTTACTGCTTTGAGGCTTGCATTGTAGCATTGTCTTGCTTCCTTGTGGTCGGCGTATACCGTCCCTACGACGTTGTCCTGCAAGGGAAATTTCACACAAAGATGAACAGTTGAAACAATGGCTCTAAAGGCAAATGATGGATGCCCTAGAATGATATTATAAAGGCTGGGACAGTCAACTACTAGAAATTGGATATCAAGTGTTTTGTTATTTGGAGGTTCTCCAATTGTCGTTCTTAGCCAAATACACCCAGATACCGATACCTTTTCCCTGGAGAACCCTACCAATTCTCCGGGTGATGGCTGTAACGTGTTGTCACTGAAGTGCATCTTTTAGAAGGTTGAATAGAACAGGACGTCGGCACTGCTTCCTGGGTCGACTAGGACCTTTTTACTGTTAATTCTCCCATGTGAATCGAGATAACAACTGGATCATCTAAATTCGGGCAGGTTGATTTAAAGTCGACCATGTTGAAGTTGATGCGAGAGGTTGGAATTGATGTTTGTCATTCTGGCCGAGACCCTTCCATTGCCATCATTGCTCAGTAACTTCTTTTTCTTGCCGAGGTAGTAGTCCCACCGCCAACAAAGCCTCCTGAGATGTAGTTAATAATCCCTTTGGATGGGGGTGTTTCGACTTGTTTATGTCTGCTTTCTCTTTCTGCTTCCCGTTGCTTTCTTGTTGAGACATATTTGTCTAGGAGCCCTTGCCTGACCAATCTCTCCAGCAGATCTTTTGTCACGATGCACTCATCTGTTGTATGGCCGAACTTTTGGTGAAAAGCGCAGTGCTTGCTTTTATCTACGTATTTTTGATCTTGATACGATCCTGCCCGGACTGGCGGTTTGATCAATTTGTTGTGCAGAATTTCTTTGATTATATCTTCTCTCCTTGTGTTGAATTTTGTATATGTGTCGAATTTCGGTGCTAATTTGAATGGCTTTCTGAGGTCTTTGCTTGTGGGCCGGTGAGGCCTTTCTTCTTCTTTTTTTGGTTGGCTTTTCACTTTTTCGGGCTTCCCTGAGCTCTTCGATTTCAATCTGGCCCTGGGCTTTTTCTCGGAATTCCTCCAGCGTTTCCGATTTTGCTACTGCTATTGCCTCCTGGAATTTTCCAGGGCAGAGACCACTTTTGATGGCGTGCAGCTGTACTTCAGGGTTAAGGTCGGGGATTTGCATAACAGCCTCTGTGAATTGCATCATGTACTCTTTAAGCTTTCGTGTTGTCCTTGTTTGATCGTACTGAGGTAGTCCGAGTCTCGTACGTAAATTTTAGATGCTGCGAAGTGGTTTATGAATAATTTAGCGAACTCGTCAAAGCTTGTTATTGATCCTACAGGTAAGTTAGAAAACCATAATAAAGCGGCTCCATCTAAAAAGGTAGGGAAACCGGCACAAGATGGGATCGGAGTCGCTATTGAGAAACATCATGGATTCAAATTTTGTAACATGGATTTTAGGATCTCCGATCCCCTTGTACAGCATTAAAGTCATTGGAAGTGTAAAGCCCATGGGCATTTTAAAACTCATTATTTCTGCTGAAAAGGGGTTTGTTTGTCGTCTCGTCGTTTTGGGATTGGTTTCTCTCGTCTTCGCGTTAGATTCCGACTGATGTTCCTCGTGTTGGTCAATATTCACTTTCTTGTTGGTCTTTAGCTTGTTGTTGTTCTGTATGGCCTCTAGCAGCTCGGCAGTTCGCTGGTTTTCTGCTAGCAAGGCGGCGTTTGCAGCTAATAGGTCGGCATTGTTCGGATTGGTCGAGGGTGTTGCCGAGCGGTCCGTCATGGTTCCTGAAAAAAGAAGGAAGAGAAGATACGGGGCCAATACAGTGCTGTTAGCTCGAAAAAATAATCAAAAACGAAGTGAGGCGTTCTGGCCCCACGGTGGGCGCCAAATGTTTCAGCAAGGATACACGTCTCCGCGCTATAGGTCGGATTCCAAATGTTACTGGGAGAGGTGGCCTGTCCTGCAGCGGGAAACGCCTTGCTTGAACACGAGCCGAGCGGCGTACCTGCAAAAAGGACTCCGACGCTCAAGTTAGTGGAGAGTAATTATCAATATTCGAGTGTAAGCTTAAAATGTGTGTATTGGGGTATTCAGGTGTTGCCTTGCCGATTTGATTTAGCAGTTGCCATTTTATAGATCTGTAGGCTGATTCCACTTGATGATCTGTTGGAGTGGATCTCGGCTTACATCGAGATTCTTGGTGATTGTTATTGTGACGTGACTATCCGTTGCTTGCTTGTTTAACGTGGCTGATATGGCCGAGATATAGGATGGTAGTTCCGATTTATAGGGTACAGTACATTACCGAAATAAATAATTTTAAAAATATTTACCGATTTACATTCCCTAATCATATCTCGTTTACACTGTAAACGAGATGAAAATGCGTGTATTGTAAACGAGATATGACATGTTAGCTGCAACGTGGCTATCTCGTTTATACTGTAAACAAGATACAGGCATTGTTCATCTCGTATATAATGTAAAGAATCCCACCAGCTATAAAAGGATGTCTAACTCTTGGTATTCTTTACAAATTTTTTCTATCCTGTGTCTCATATTTCTCACAAATACAAGGCATTAATGGCCAGTAATAGTCCATACATAGTTGTGCTTGTTTATCCCAATAGTCGTATGAGAAATGGCGACAACGGGGTGACATTTGAGTGTGAAGATCCGATATTGTTTCGCACTCAGCGTGTCGAGACGTTGTCCGATTTGAGGAGTTTGATATTGAGCAAGTTCAATGGTACACAAGCGAGGGAAATCAGAAGGGTGGCGTATAGGTTGCTGGCACCCATGGGTAACAAAGTCTTCCGATTTCGACAATTCCGACTTCTAAGGGACGAGTATGTGCGACTGATGTTTGATATCCATGGGAGGATCATGGTGGAGCAAGTAATGGAGCTTTCCGCAGAGGTGGGACACAGCGGTGGTGGGAGTTCAGTACACTCGACCTATGTACAGGACGACCGACCCCTCGCTCCACCGCCCATTCATGTCGTCATTCTAGTGAATGAGGCAGAGGAGGGCGAGGAGGTGTTGGACGAGGATTACGTGGCGAACAGTGCAGACAGCGACTTGTCCGATAGTGGTGATGAAGATGAATGTGTTCTGGAGACACCTGTTCAAATCGTGGCGCGCCATGTCCTGCCTCCACCTCTTCCAATACCGACGCTTTCGGCAATTTCGTTTCACTATCACAGTTTGGATCTGGACGCTATGTATGAGAGGACTCCGTTTCTTGACACAGGTGAAGAGGATTACAACCTAGACGGCGGTGTAGAGTTTCGGGTCGGCCAAAAGTTTAGAAGCGAGAGACAATGCTTCACGATGTGAAGAACTACAGTATTCGAAGGAGTGCGGAGTACCGAATGATCGAATCGGACCGGTTAAAGTACCATGTGTAATGCCGCCAAACTGAGAATGGGTGTCAATAAAGCCTCCGTGTGGCCCTTTAATAGAACCTCGAATACTGGTAAACTTAAATTTACTTGTGCTTTTCATTATAGCCATGTGTGAAGCAATCATGTTTTGTTATTATTAGGGAGATTCAGAGGGTGGGTGGAGTGCACAATTGTCTAGCACCCACAATGTTTCAAGACTATCATCAGTTAGACAGCAGTCTGATCTTGCCATTAAATTAGTCCAATCCCCTTGTAAATATTCTTGTTTTGCAAGATATGTTCAAAGCAAACTATCACTTTAAACCAAGCAAACTATCACTTCAAATCATCTTACAGTGTAAACGAGATAAAGATTTCATCTCGTTTACGGTGTAAACGAGATAGGACCGTAAACGAGATAGCCACATTACAACTAACGTGTCATATCTCGTTTACAATATAAACGAGATATGACTGAAAAACACAAATCAATAAATATTTTTAAAATTATTTATTTCAATAATTATTAATTTTATTTTATTTATTTAAATAAAAAATTCCAGTTTCAATTTAGTAAAAACCAATTTTTTTTTTTTGCACACTCTTACTCAGCAATATAGGTACGTTTGAACTTACTACTAATTGTAGTATAATCAATTTGCTCATGTATGACTAATTAATACGGCGTTGCCCTTATTCTTGTCAATACTCAATACCAAACTTGGAAAATTATAGCGTTGACTTTGATTAGAGTAGATGATTACTTACACCCAAAGTTTACGACCATTTAACTCTGGGTCGTCTAATTTTCATGACTGAAACTGATTGTTTGTTACACACGTAGGTAAACTAGTGTGAGACTGTGAGGTAAAGTCGGTGTTAAATAGTTACAAGAACTTGATAAATTAAATTGCTTCTAGAACTGGCCTGCGTCATATAAAAAGACCACCAATCATTAATGTTGTTATTATACTGTACGATAGGAATTATCAGCTACTACTCATCAACAACAAACAAGAGGAAAGAAAACAGAGAATGTATTTGGATAAGAGACAGAAATACAAAATTAGGAGAAAAGAAAAAACCATTTGGTTTTAAAAATGCAGACACAATTTTTTTTTGTTGTATCTGATTTTTTATTTACATTTCAAAGACGATTTATTCATGTTACTAACATTTTCGTCGGGAACATTGTTCAGGATCGAAAATAAGCTAATGCTCCACTGCTCAAGTTATGGTTTCAAACTAGTAAACTATTAAGGGGGGAAAGAAAAGGACAGCCATGTATGCAAGAATTTCGCATGTAACATTTAAGTAAAAAACGGAATTCAACCGAATAGTTATTCAAAAACAGAAACTAGAAGACAACTTCGAGGGGAAGTATATCCAACTTCATCATTGTGGTTAATCTCAAGAAATTGTATTGTAAATATCGGCAAGTCAGATATTGAATGGATATGCCTCAAAAGATTGAGTTCAAAAAGGAATTCTCCTTTCACACATCTAATTGGTTCATCATCCTTGCCCTTTATTTTCCGGAAAAAAAAACAACGAAAGAAAAAACAATTTGTTGAAAATGTTTCCCACCTGAAACAGAGGCATTGAATAAGGACCTACGTCATGGGGCTGAAAACAACAATTTGTTGAAAACCCAAATCGGCCACAGAGCCATTTTGCGTAAAGATCAACAAACGGTTAATAACACCAGGAACAAAGGTAAAAGGACCTATGCCTCGTTTACAGGAAAAACAAAATGGGAGAGAGGATCCAGAAGGAAAACCCTAGAGAGAAGCCTCAATAGTTTTGATGTGGCGTAGCTATGACTCAAAACGCTTCCATTATCGATAAGGAAGGCGATCTTAAGGGCCACGCTTTTTAAGATCAGAACATTAAGCAACCAAAACAGAAAATCGTAAGAGTTATGTTACAGTAGGCAAAGATAAAACCCTAGATTTGAGTTGAAGATGAAGACGAGAGGAGAGGAAGGTAAATAAGAAGAGTATATATAGTATCATTGGCAATGCTGGTGGACCAGTGTGAAACGTTGTTTTTTTTGGGTCAGCAGTGAAAGTGTTTAAGTTTGGGCTTTTGTCTATATGGGCTTTGGGTGATGTGCGTTTTTTCACGTCTTAATTATCTTTAGATAATTTGATTGATTTAACTAAATTTTCATATAACGACTCTCAATTATCAATTTCACATGAAGTCGACTGTACCAGAATTTTTACTTTTTATTTTTTATTTTTATTATTTTTTAATTTTTAGATTATATAAAAAAATAAATACAATAAAAAAATAAAATTTTATTTTTTATTTTTGTTTTTTTTATAATTTAAAAAATAAAAAATATTTAAAATAAAAATAAAAAATACAAATACAAACTAAACGTGCTCTTAATTTTTTTAAAGATTTTGGTGGTTGGGACAGTCGAACACACATACAATGATTTTGATCAAGTTTATCATTTTAAATTTATTTTATTAAATGGGCTTCGGCTCGTACTCAACCAAGAAAAAGAAATCAGTTTTTTTAAAAGTTATAATAGCTATATTTGATCTAATACTACTATATAACTAGTAAATATTATTATTTTAGGTCAATATTTAATCAGCAAAAATTTTTATCTATATTTATATGTATTTATCATAATTTTGAAAATCGAACCGAATCGACTGGTTCAACTAGATTAATCGAGAACCGATCAATTAGCTGGTCCAGGTAAGACCAGAAACTACTTGGCAGAAAATCGGTAAAAAAATTGGTCGAACCGACAGTTAAACGATAAACCGACAGAACCGTCCAGTTTTTTTAGTAGATTCTTGGTTTGAAAATAAAATCCATAAACGGCGTCGTTTTGTCTCTTTAAAAAAAAAAAGGCTAAAGCTAAACATACACGAAGCTGAACCCTAATCACCCAGAAAAGAAATCAGTACCCAATACCCACAGCAACTCATCTCTCCTCTCTTCGCAGTCTCACAGCCACCAGCCCACCACCACCAATCGAGTAGCCCACCGCTATCGCCACCGCATCCCACAGCCACAGCAGCGACGGTTTTGACCACAGTAACCACAGAGATCGTAAAGGCGCGTACGGACAAGAGGGATTACAGAAGGATCATCCTTCCCAACTCCCTTTAGGTCCTTCTCATCTCCCATCCCGACACCGACAAGGTATTCTCTCTCTGATTTTTTATTTTTATTTTTTGATTTCAACTTTATTTGGTTGATTCTTGTTTTGACTGTTTGCAGTGTGCTGTTTCCATGGACGTTGGAGTAGGTTGCTTCAGCAACCCTGCTAGCCTCGAAGGCTTTGCCCATTTCCTAGGTTTCTTTTTTTTTCAATTAAATAATTTATTCTTTTTACTCGTTGTATGTTGATTTGGATTGGATTCTTTGTTTGCGGTTAAATGTGCCCTTTGAATCACGTTCATCCAAGATAGGCAATTATCATATTTAGCTTTGCTTTAGTTAAAAATTATAATAGGAAATTAATGATAGAAGTTATTTATCGGTCACTTTTAGCACTATTGGATAGAATCTATTACCATTTTTCATATCATTCTATCCATTTCTATTCAATCCAAACAAAGGGACTCGTTAAAATTCCATCCTCTCCTATTCCATTCCACCTTGTTCCACCAATATATAGCTCGATTAGGAACAGAAGATATTAATGTTTGGTGTTTGGATTATTGTTATATTTATGCTAAAGAGTTGTGTTATGAGAATTTAAGATAATTGTTTCTTGTGGTGGGGTGGGGAATATTTCTACATTTTTAGAAAATTTAATTTTTGGTGTGCTTTTTTTCATGGTTGACAGAGCACATGCTGTTTTATGCCAGTGAAAAATATCCGGTGGAAGATAGCTACTCCAAGTATATCACTGAGGTACAATTAACACTAAAAAAATGTCATTCTTAGAAGTGTTTATGAATTTTGATATTGGTACTTCTCTCTATGAAGTTATTGATTGATTGTTTAGCCCTGCTGCCATATGTATTCTGGTTGAACTCTCCAGTTTTGTTCCTCATTATTTTTAGGTTTTTTAATAATTTTATTTAATATTTAATTAAACCGGTTGAATCCCGGTTGAATCTCGATCGAATCAATAAATTAGTGAACCAGTTATCTCACCGGTTTATTGACCGGTCCGGTTCTCACAACCTTGGTATTTATATTCAAACACATAATTTGCACTTATATTTACTTGAGACAGGGATACAAAGACAGAAAATCATATTTAACAGATGAAAAATAGATAGAAATATTATATCCAGAAACACTGAATTAGTATATTTTGTGTTCATCTTATCCTAACAGAAAGAATACTAAAATACTAACGAGAAATATAATTTATTTTTTATTTTTTCTTTCATTATTTTTATTAATTTTTTATAATTATATTTTTTATTATTATACATTTTTTAAATCTTTTAAATGAAAAAAATAAATTAAATTTTTATAATTTGTTCTACTTTATTACCAAACAGAATGCAAGAACACTAAATTTTGTGTTTCTATTTTTTATGTCTTATTGTCAGTATCTTATTTTATCCCGTTCTCAAAAACAAACGTAGCATAAGTGATCACATCTTAATACTTAAAATTTAACTTATGTTGTTTTTATCTAAGTTTGTTTGAAAAAAAATATATTTTGAAATTAAAAGATTGACCATGTATTTGTAAATAATGGTTTTTTAATG
>NC_029777.3:69966064-69967301 GCF_000817695.3 Arachis duranensis
TTTTATCTACACCTCTAATATATTATATAATATATATTTAAAATTATATATATAGTAAAATAAGTGGGTATTAAACCCACTTCTTTTTTTATAAAAATTTAAAATAATTATTAAATTAATTATTTAAATTAACAATTTAGTATATTTGTTATTTAAAGAGTAATGTTATAAAAAATTGGAGTTAGAAAAAAAATAACAAGATATTTATCTTTTGTTTATGTTATTTTAATTTTTTTTAGAATTTGATAATTATGTTATTTGTAAATTTATGTTAGATTTTTTTAAGATTTATTATTCTTAATTTTAATTTAAACTTAATTTTTTTTATTTTATTAATATATATGAAATATGAAATAATTAAATTTATATTTGCTTAAAATTTTTTTATTTTTTTACAAATAAAGTAGAATTGAGAATTTTAAGATGTGGGTAGAGTTAAAGTTATTCTTAACTCATGAGTGAATTTTTTTAAATAAATATTTTAATTATTTTATTTATCAAAATATGTGTTTTAGACACTATTTATGTTTTTACGTCTCATTACATATTTCATTTACCGTATAAACGAAATTATTATACATATATTTTATTTACACGGTAAACGAAACAAAAAACGATTTTAATTGGCTTTATCTCGTTTGCAAACGAGGTAAATTCATAATTATCTCGTATGAAAGTATTATTACAAAAAAATTTACGATTAAAATAATATTTACATTATGATTTGGATTGATTTACAGAATAAAAATAATACAATTTATTATTATTTAGATCAAATTACAATTATTTTTTTTTATCATAGATAGAAAAACTCGAACCCGCAACTTCTTAGATGAATATAGGAATATTATGTCATTTGAATTATAACTCATTAACATAATAATAATATAATTTAGCTATAACTCAAATTAGATCAATTTATATGTAAAATTTAGTTATAATATAATTTAAATTAAAAATAAAATTTAGTGATAAATTGGCATCGGTACCGTTTATGAGACCTAGGTTCCTCGAAAAATAACTGATCTGCAAGTGTTTCTATTTTACGAGTCATTAATAATTAATTTTTTTATCATTGTATTTTCACTCAAATATTTTTTTTATCTCCTACGTTATAAAATTAAACTGTTAATCTCTCCGACAAATTTATAAATCATTTATTTTTTCTGACATTCTCAACATAGTAAATGACCATATAACAAACAAAATTTAAAATATATAATTTAAATTTAAGAAT
>NC_029777.3:69967367-69982975 GCF_000817695.3 Arachis duranensis
AAAGAGTATATAAAAAATTTTAAAATTAAAAACTTTTGCCTATTTTTAAATTTTTTAAGTACTTTTATGAGTATTAATTTTTAAATTTAAATTGCAAACGTCAGAAAAAAATAAAAAATTTGTAGATTTGTGGAAGAGATTAATCACTTATTTAATTTTATTAAAAAAAATTAACTATTTAAATATCGAAGATATGTTATAACGTAGTTATAATGACTTTTATTTGTAATTATTTTTTCTAAAAATTAGGTCTCGTAAACTGCAATGATACCAATTTATCTCTAAATTTTATTTTTTAATTTAAATTATATTATATCTAAATTTTACTTGTAAATTTATCTAATTTGATCTAAATAGCAATAAATTATATCATTTTTTATTTTGTAAATCGATACAAATCATATCATAAATATTATTTTATCGTAATTAATTTTGTAATAATACACATGTTTATAGTGTAAACGAGATATAGCCAATTAAAAATTTGTCACATATCTCGTATGCGCTCGAGATGTAGCGTAAACAAAATTGATATATCTAAACAAGATATTTGTTTAATTATCTCGTTTATAGTATAAATTTTAAATCCCGTAAAATTAGTGAATAATTAACTAATAAATTAAATTTTAATAAAGAAAATTAGAAATATAGATTTTATAGTAAAATAGGATAGAGCTAATTAAAATAAGAATTTTGACATTAATTTTAAAGAATTTGGCCCAAAATTAGACCAAACGAACTGAATCGGACGAACGGGACCCAAAATGGGCCCAAGGCCCAATTCAACCCAACAAAACCAAGAGAACACAGCTTCCCTTCCCCCATTTTCAACTCCTTCACGCTGCAAAACATTGTTAGAGAAGGAAGAAAGACTCAAACCCTAGCATTCAATTCCAACCACCATAACTTTCCACTCTGAGTTCCGATCGCCGCACCATTTGCGGCCACGCGACCATCACGTCGATCTTTACGAATCTATCAGAACAATTTCATAGGTAAGCCACTCTATCACCCCAGTCTCTCTATCCCTTTCCATTTTCGAAATTTGTTAAAGTGGTGGTAAGATTTTGCTTCCTTGATGTTATAGGACCCGATTAGCTTGAGAAAAATATTCACTCTTGCTTATATGGCTGTGTTTGGCTTTGGACAATACATGAAAAAGCGGCCAATGTATGATTTAAGTTTCACGTATGTAATATATAATATTCTGTGAAGACTTAGACTAGTTGACTTTAAGATAGGAATGAATGTATGAGTATATAAATTGACTAGTGATTATTGATAAGTGTTGAGTTTTGGCTTAATTGTTGGCATTGGATTTTAAATGTTGGACTGTTGAATGATGAATTATTGATGCTTGCAAAGTGGGAAAAAGAATGAACATGAGCTTGTGGTGGTATGTTGGTGAATGTTGTGACTAAAGTCAAGAGATTTAGGTATGTGATCATGTATATATTGATGTAAAACTGTTTGAAGCAGGTTGTGGATGATCTTGGCAAAACAAATGATATGTGGTTGTGTTAATTATATGTAATGAAAGTATGACTTGAGTTTGGTTCGATGAAAATTGAGATATGGTAGGCTTGGAAGGAATATTGTGGTGATGGCAAGGTTATGTTTTGTTGATTTTGGTGTATGGTATATTAGGTTTGAGTTGGTTTCTTTAAGAAAATTGAGGTTTTGAACTTAGTGAAAAATTAGTTTTTGGCCGAACCTCGACGAGCTATAACTTGGCTTCCGGACCCCCAAATAATTTCAAACTTGTTTTGTATGAAAATTGGGTCCGTAGAGTTTACGCCGTTTGAAGAATGAAAGAAAAAGAATTTTTAACAAAAAAGTTATATGCGTCGGAAGTTTGAGATTAAAAATGAAATTCTGCAGCGTTTTCAAACTTAGCAAAATTTTTGGAAAAACATACGCTCACGCGTACACGTGGTCTACGCTTACGCGTGACCCGGAATTTGCGTACGCGTTCAGCTGCTCGCGACGCGACCAACCAACCCTTTCGGGTTGGAATTCTCGTGTACGCGAGCAGGGGGCTTGCGCACGCGAGCAAGGAATTCCTCACGCCCACTTGTACGCGTGGCCCCTGTTTCAACAAAAATGGACTTTGTTAAAGCTAGGAAATAGGGGTAACTTAGGGGATGAAGTTAAGGTTAAAAGTGATGAGTTATATGAGGAGAATGTGTATGTATGACGGCTATATGATGCCATGGATATGACGAATGATTTTGTAATG
Organism: Arachis duranensis; assembly: GCF_000817695.3. Lineage (NCBI taxonomy): Eukaryota > Viridiplantae > Streptophyta > Magnoliopsida > Fabales > Fabaceae > Arachis > Arachis duranensis. Next base: position 69,969,607 of record NC_029777.3, read on the forward strand.
AATGCGAATGATTATGAATATTTTGCGGCTTATGAATTTAATGTTATCTGAGATACGGGTTTTCCTGGGTACAGAACCGTAGCTTGCAACCACGTGTTCCAGGTTGAGACTTGATACTCTGTTGACCCTATGTCGTAAGGGTGACCAGGCACGTATAAATTCCCGGGAATGAGTATCCCTCATTGAGTAAGTTATATATGAATATATGAATGAAATGAGAAAAAAAAGTATTCCGAGGGTTACCTGAAACTGAAGGTCGATCTCGGATGAGATCCTCTGATGTGATCGGATCTGTTGTGTCCGACTTGTTGGATTTGGAGGTGCTGCTGGCCCTTGATCACCGGAGCATGGTGGTACCTGCAAGAAATTCCGATGCTTAAGTTAGCACGTGCTTTAGACATTTTTTGTGTGTGTAGAATCAGAGTGTGTGTTATACCTGGGGGCTCCAGTGTATTTATAGTAGTGTTGAGTGACCTTCCTTGAGATAAGTTAGTTATCTTATCTTTATCTTTTGTGGGGAGCTCACTTATCTTTTGGTCAGCCGCCTTCGGGTGGGCTGTAATCCTCTTCTTTGGGCCTGCTTAGGCCTTTATGGTGATTTAGCCGAGCTCTTTAGCAAGAGGTCGGTGACGAGCCAACCTTTTAAGAGGTTGGTCATTCGTATCTTCATCCAACCCGGATTGTATAGCTCAACCTAGGGTACGAACAAAAAGCTATGCATAAACTCATGGGGATGCACGACAAGGGACAGTCCAAGGGTTTCGGACTTGTCAGGATGGCTTGATAATTGACAGATGAGCCTCATCAGCCATAGGATAGGCATACATCATGTGCATTATGTTTGTTTGTTTGCTATGCATTATTTGGGAGTGCCTAACTGTATACATTTTGTTAATTGCTATATTTGATACTGATAAACCCCATTTGTAGGGTTTATCTTGTGTTAAATTTAGGTGATTTTATCACTTTTTACCCACATTTATCCAATGAAATAGCATGGTTTTATAACTTCTCCTTTAATTGTGCTTAAGAGTGAAAATATGCTTTTTAGGTCTTAAAATAGCTAAATTTAATTTACCTTTGATTCCATTAGATGTCTTGATATGTTTGTTAAGTGATTTCAGATTTAGGAAGCAAAGATTGGATAAAGGGAATAAAGAAAAAGCATGTAAAAATGGAGAACTCATGAAGAAATGAAGGAATCGCAAAAGCTGTCAAGCCGACCTCTTCGCACTTAATCGGCCATAACTTGAGCTACAGAGGTCCAAATGATGCGGTTCTAGTTGGGTTGGAAAGCTAACATCCGGGGCTTCAAAATGATATAAGATTTGCCATAGTTGCTACACGTATGGTGACACGTACGCGCACTGTACGCGCACGCCTTGTTGTTGCCATATAATCCACTTAAAGCAATACGTGGCCAGCGAATTCTAAAGCCTTGTGGGCCCAATCCAACTCATTTCTGATGCTATTTAAGCCAAGGATTGAAGGGGAATCAATATACTTTAGATACTTTTACATACTTGTCATCATTAGTTTAGTTTAGCTTAGTTTAGTAGTTAGAGTTAGTTTCTAGAGAGAGAAGCTCTCACTTCTCTCTAGAAGTAGGATTAGGTTTAGTTCTTAGATCTAGATTTAGATTCATGCTTTCTTCTACTTCTATCTTCTCAATTCCTTGTAGCTACATTCATTCTTCTTCCATTCTTTTGTTGTAATCTCTTTTATGTTGTTCTCATACTTTGTTGTAGATCTACTCTTGTTCCTTCTCTTTTCTTTCAATTCAATTTGAGGTAATTCATAATAATTGTGTTTCCTTTGATTGTTGTTATTAATTCCTTGCAATAATTGTTGTTAGATTCTATTCTTGTTATCAATTTACTATGCTTTTCTTTTGTACCTTCCAAGTATTTGATGAAATGCTTGGTTGGATTTTAGTGTAGGTTTTGTTCCTCTTGGCCTAGGTAGAGTAATTAGTGACTCTTGTGTTATCTAATTCCTTTGTTGATTGACACTTAGAAGTTGCTAATTGATTTGGATACCACTAAAGCTAGTCTTTCCCTTGGGAGTTGGCTAGGACTTGTGGAATCAAGTTAATTCATGGACTTGACTTTCCTCCATGGTTAGAGGTTAACTAAGTGGGAGTAATGGACAATTTGTTATCACAATTGAGGAGGATAACTAGGATAGGACTTCTAGTACTCATATCTTGCCAAGAGCTTTGTTAGTTGTTAGTTTATTTTTCTTTGCCATTTATATTTCTTGTCTAAAATCTCAAAAACCCCAAAATAACTCACAACCAATAACAAGACACTTTATTGTAATTCCTAGGGAGAACGACCCGAGGTTCCAATACTTCGGTTTATAAATTTTAGGGGTTTGCACTTGTAACAAACAATTTTTTGTATGAAAGGATTATTGCTTGGTTTAGAAACTATACTTGCAACGAGAATTCATTTGTGAAATTCTATACCATCAAAAATCCTATCATCAAAATGGCGCCATTGCCGGGAAATTGCAATGGTGTTATGTTATTGGTCATTGTACATATGTGAATAATGTGAATATCTTGCTTTTTACTTTATTTGCTAGTTGTAGAATTTTGTTTCTCTTATCTTCTATTAGCTTTTGATTTTTGTTTTCTCTTTTCATCATGAATTCTCATTTTGGCTATGAGTGTGATTACAACTATGTTATAGGAGATGTGAATTTCAATGACAACATGCATCAAGGATGGGACACTCAAAGGTGGGAGGAGCCATACGCATATGATCAATCCTCTTGGTAACAACCCCCACCAATGCACTATGAAGAAGAGCCATTTTTTGATGCATATCAATCCAATGGCTATGGTGAATCTCCTTATGACTTTCAAGAACCACCACCATATGCTTATGAACCCCCTCCTCAACATGATCCTCAACCATACTCACAAGCCTTTTTTTACCAACCACTTTCATATGACCCTAATCCATATCTACCATACCAACCACCTTTTGAGCCATATGAGCCACATATTGAACCACCACCATTCCAACCTCAATACTTCCAAGAACCACCTTCAATAAATGAAAATTTTCAACCACAAGATGAATTCTACCTTCCACCACAACCTCACATGGAAGAATATTCATGTCCATCGATCCAAGAACCATATGATCCCTATCATGATATCCAACCGAAACAAGAGTCAAGGGATCGTCTCAAGGAAGCATTGGATCAATTTCAAGCAACCATGGAGCATGTTGTGCAACAAGTGGAAAAGTGGAGAATGTTAAATCACCACACCCTAATTATGATGAACCACCTTCCTATTATGAACCCTTCCCCCAATATGATGAACCCTCCCATCCACCCCAACCTCTAATGGATGAAACCCTTGGTGTTCTTCTTCAAGGACAAGAGGAGATGACATGGGATGTGCAACAATTCATGACCGCCTTGGATGAGGTGGTAAACCGGCTAGCATCCCAACTTTTGGACACTCAAGGAACTCCCATGGCTACATGTGGAGAATCTAAAGAGGAGTATAGCATGAAGGAGAGATTTGAAACTCCGGTGGAAAATGAGGAATGCTACTTTGTGTTAAAACAATTGGAGGAACCTATGACCATTGAAGAAAAGGAAGAAGTGGTTGAAGAATTAGGAGATGCGGAACCTCCATGGGAACTTAGAGTTATACAAAACCCCTCCAAGAATATTGAAGTTGATGTTGAGGAGGAATATGCACAACCTCCAAGGCATATCCCATATGAATACTTGGAAAGAATGGAGCAAGAGTTGATTTCCCTTGGAGATGAAGATAAAGCATCAAATCATAATGGTGGTGAATCCTTTGAACTTGAGAACCTTCTCCCGATGAAGAGGAGAGCGATGTGGAGGTAGATTTCTCTCAACCTCCCATTTATGATTTAAGTGATGGAGAAGAGTTAGATGAATTTGACGAACAAAGGATCGAATTTGAAAAGTCTTGTGAAGAGGTGGAAGCCCATAGAAAAAGAAGAACGGAAATTGAGTGCGCATTGTCAAGATCTTTGGAAGCTTTTTTGCCTAGGTTGTCATCTATTCCTTCACTTGAGTGGGTAAAACTCATTTCTATTAGCTTCATTGTCCCACTTGAGTATGGTTTGCTTGAAACGGATGGTCAATTTAGGATAATTTGTGGGATAAAGCATAAGAGAAGAATGTTTAGCGGTTGGCGTTGCAAATCAAGGCTCATTTTTGTTGATACGTCAAGGCTTAGATGCAAGGGTTGGGCTAGTGCTCACTTGAATGGGTCTAAAAGGAGAGTTTGGTATCACCTTGAGAATTCGTCTTGCTTACCACCCGGATGGATTAATAATGATGATCAACTTCAAGACGGGTGTGAAAATAAAGTGTATGATCCAGGATTAGAAAAAGAGGATCAACATTGGGAGCCCCAAGCTTGTGAAGAACTCCATCAACACTTCGCTCAATCCATGAGAAATCTCGGGGCACAATGGAGAACCAAGCATTGTTGGAAGTTCCAAGATGAATACAAGCACAAGCCACCATGAGTGGAGCTCCCCTTAAGTCCAACTTAAGGACAATAAATAAAAGTGCTAGGTGGGAGACACCCCACCATGGTAATATCTTTTCATTTTCTCTTTTGTAGATAGTGTAAAATTTAGTTGATTTCATATTTTGTTTAGTTAGTTGAGTATATTTGATAGTTTAGTATGTTAAATAAGGTTTTATGGTGCTTTGGTAGCTGTTTGAATGTTTGGAATGCTTGGATTGGTGCAAAAATATAGAAATTTTTTTGAGAACAGAGCACCATCCATGCGCACGCGCACATGGCGCGTACGCGCACGTCCAGCATTTCTGACCATCCACGTGCACGCGCACAAAGCGCGTACACGCACGTCCAGCAGTTCCGACCATCCACACGCATGCACACATGGCGCGCATGCGTGGTTACAGAAGTTCCACCTCCCACTAATAACCCGAGAGTTAAGCCTGCACTGTGCGAAAATTAGGCCTAAGGCACAAACCAACTCATGCGTATGCGCACATGTCGCATACGCGCCACTCTCGGAATAATCCATTGACGCGGATGCACGCTGTACGCATACGCGTTGAACCCATCGCACCACCATCCGCCCGCACGCGCCATGCGTGCGTACGTGCGGATGCCCTTCCTTCACTACATTTTTTTCTTCTCCTCTTTCCATTTCTTTCCTTCTCCTTTCTTCTTCCCTTCTTCTACACCTCATCCAACACTTCCAACACCATTGATAACCATTTATTTTAGTTAACTAATTAGTTAGTTAGTTAGTCGATTAGTTGGTTTTAGTTAGTTGCTTAGTCAGTTTTAGTTAGTTTTCATTTCATTGTCTCTTTTTCATTGTAAGTGTTGGATTGTTATTCTTGTTTACCATTAATTGCTGTTGAGTATTGAAAAGGGATGTTTTCTTAACATCATTATGTTTATAATCTTTGTTGGATTCTATTATTGAGGTTATATTTTGCTACTTGGTTTTGAGTTCTTCATGCTTACCTTTTAAGAATACCAAGTGATGAGAATTGCCTTCGAGTTTGTAACTCTTTTTGAATTGCATGATTTGGTCACCATGTGATTTGAGCCTTAATTTGTGATTAGGCAACTTCTTGATGGATGATGTTGTGCATTTACCTTAGTGCATGGTGTTTCATGATTATATGCATCCATATGCTTTAGCTTAAATGCTTTCATGCTTCTTTAATGCTTGTTTTACCTTACAAGTTTACTTAAAGCATCTCAAGCACACTAGGACAAGTGAAGTGTATGCTTCTTTTGTGACATAGCTTTTTATGATAATGTGTGTTCTAAAAGGCGCGCAATTTAGAATTCACACACTTATTTGTCATTAATGTCACACCAATTCACTCACTCCATTCTAGTGATTTACCTCATTCCAACAATGTATGCTTCCTTGCTTTTGTATTGTCTCATCTTATGGTGTTATATTTTGTTTTTCATGATGGATGCACCACAAGCAATAATGGAAGCAAGATAAAGAACACACAGCAATCCAGAGAGTTGCCGTACCCCCTTGCTCATCTTTGAATGCACCGAGGACGGTGCAAACTTTTAAGTGTGGGGAGGTCGTCTGACCGATCGGCGATTTTGGGTGACAAATTTCTAATTCCAACACTTTTGCATTCCATTTTAGGTTTTTAGGATTTTTGTTGCATTCTCTTAATTCTGCATATATATACAAAATAAGCTTAGTCAAAATAATGAAATTTTTCGAGGAAATTATCTATAGGGCACCAATTGATTTGAGTGAAAACTTTTCATAGAGCTTGCTTGAATTATATATATCTTGTGGATCATGTTTTTGGAGCTAAGAACACAAACTTGTGAGATTAGAGCCTACTGGTGTGGTTACATCTTATAACCACTTATTTTCTTTCTTGTGTGCATTATTTTCTTTCTATGATTGTGATCTTTGATTTGTTTGATTCTCTATTTCCATCATTTTGTGTATTCATGCATTTATATGATTGAGGCCATCATTTTATTTAGCTCACTTACCCAAATGGCCTTACCTTTTATCTTCCATTGTTAGCCAACTTTGAGCCTACGCTTAACCCACTTGTTCTTATTTTAGCACATTACAAGCCTTAAAGCGAAAAACAATGAAAGTCCTTAATTTGGATCTTTGATTAGCTTAGGCTAGTGTGTGTGAGTATCATTCAAGTGTGGGAACCTTGTGACATTGGGTGAATAAAAAGGTAGTTTTGTATTGTTATTGAAAATTTTGGGATTTGGGTACATACTCATATATTGATCAAATGTAAAACCTTATGCATTGATGCTCTTGTATACAGAAAGAAAAAATGAGAAAAACAAAGAAAAAGAAAAACAACATGGAAAAGAAAAAATAGAAAAAAAAGAAACAAAGAAAAAGAAAGAAATAAAAAGGGGACAACATGCCCCAAAGTAAAGTCCAATAAAGATCAATGCATATGTGTTATAAAGCGAAAAGAAAATGCATGAGTATGTGAAAAAGTAAGGAATGGGTAGTTAGATTAGTACTTAATTGTATAGGTCATTATATAGGTTAGCTGGGAAGTCTAAGCTTATCAAAGATTCAAATTCCAAGCTCACTTAACCATATATGCATCCTACCTTGACCCTAGCCCCATTACAACCTAAAGAAAAGGCCTCATGATACTTGTATGCATGCATGAAATATATGTCGATTGTTAGAAGAAGAACAAATCTTGGAAAGCATGATTAGGAGAGAATTGAGAGAATAAACCCCAAACACTTGAGCGAATAGAGTACAAATACATCCGGTGAGGGTTTGATGCTCAATTACATGCTTTCATCCATAAATATCACTTTTCATGCAAGTTTGTAAAAATATTTAATAACTCAATCCAATTGTGGATTAGACTTGCTAGTACTTAGCCCTTGTGCATATATGCTTCTTGGGAATTGACTTATTTTGACCAAGCAATTGCATTCATATAGATAGATGCATATAGTTTAGGTTGCATTTAGTTAATTTACATTGAATAAATGTTGATACCCTTTGTTTCTCTCTTGGCTTAAGCATGAGGACATGCTTGGTTTAAGTGTGGGGAGGTTGATAAAACCCATTTGTAGGGTTTATCTTGTGTTAAATTTAGGGGATTTTATCACCTTTTACCCACATTTATCCAATGAAATAGCATGGTTTTATAACTTCTCCTTTAATTGTGCTTAAGAGTGAAAACATACTTTTTAGGTCTTAAAATAGCTAAATTTAATTTACCTTTGATTCCATTAGATGCCTTGATATGTTTGTTAAGTGATTTCAGATTAAGGAGGCAAAGATTGGATAAAGGGAATAAAGGAAAAGCATGTAAAAATGGAGAACTCATGAAGAAATGAAGGAATCGCAAAAGCTGTCAAGCCGACCTCTTCGCACTTAATCAGTCATAACTTGAGCTACAGAGGTCCAAATGTTGCGGTTCTAGTTGGGTTGGAAAGCTAACTTCTGGGGCTTCGAAATGATATAAGATTTTTCATAGTTGCTACATGTATGGTGATGCGTACGTGCACTGTACGCGCACATGTCATTGTTGCCATATGATCCACTTAAAGCAATACGTGTCCAGCGAATTCTAAAGCCTTGTGGGCCCAATCCAACTCATTTCTGATGCTATTTAAGCCAAGGATTGAAGGGGAATCAATATATTTTAGATACTCTTACATACTTGTCATCATTAGTTTAGTTTAGCTTAGTTTAGTAGTAAGAGTTAGTTTCTAGAGAGAGGCGCTCTCACTTCTCTCTAGAAGTAGGATTTGGTTTAGTTCTTAGATCTAGATTTAGATTCATGCTTTCTTCTACTTCTACCTTTCAATTCCTTGTTGTTACATTCATTCTTCTTCTATTCTTTTGTTTTAATTTCCTTTATGTTGTTTCTATATTTTGTTGTAGATCTACTCTTGTTCCTTCTCTCTTCTTTCCATTCTATTCAAGGTAATTCATAATAATTGTGCTTCTTTTGATTGATTGTTGTTAATTCCTTGCAATAATTGTTGTTAGATTCTATTCTTGTTGTTAATTTTCTTTGCTTTTCTTTTGTACATTCCAAGTGTTTGATGAAATACTTAGTTGGACTTTAGTATAGATTTTGTTCCTCTTGGCCTAGGTAGAGTAATTAGTGACTCTTGAGTTATCTAATTTCTTTGTTGATTGATAATTAGAATTTGCTAATTGGTTTGAATGCCTCTAACGCTAGTCTCTCCTTTAGGAGTTGATTAGGACTTGAGGAATCTAATTGATTCATCCACTTGACTTTCCTCCATGGTTAGAGGTTAACTAAGTGGGAGCAGTGAACAATTTGTGGTCATGATTGAGGAGGATGACTAGGATAGGACTTCTAGTTCTTATATCTTGCCAAGAGCTTTGTTAGTTGTTAGTTGATTTTCTTTGCCATTTATATTTCTTGTCTAAAATCTCAAGAAACTCCAAAATAACTCACAACCAATAACAAGACACTTTATTGTAATTCCTAGGGAGAACGACTGATAAATCCCATTTTTAGGATTTATCTTGTATTGAATTTAGAGTATTTTGATGACCTTTCCTCACATTTAGCTTATGAATTAGCATGGTTTTGTTATCTCTCCCGTATTTGTGCTCAAGTGTAAAAACATGCTTTTTAAGCCTTATTTTGATGAATTCTAATTCCTTCTTGATTCTATAAGATGCCTTGATGTGTTTGCTAGTAATTCTAGGATTGAAATAGGCTAGGCATGGATCAAAGGAGCAAAGGAGGAAGCATATAAATGGAGAGAAGCATAAAAAGCCAAAGAAGTGAAATCAGCCATGCACGCGCACGTGCACAAGGCACTCGCACGCACATTGCAAGATCGGTCAGGGACGCGCACGCGTACCGTGCGCGCACGCGTCGCAGTCCGCACATGACTTCATTAAAGCAGCACATGCCTGGCGATCTTGGGGAGTTTTTGAACCAACTTTGGTGCCAAAATGCATTAAAAGGACCAAGGATAAAAGGGGAAGGCATCAATCTATCACTTAGCATCATTAGGATTAGGATTAGTTAGTTTTAGAAAGAGAAGCTCTCACTTCTCTCTAGAATTAGGATTAGGTTTAGGTTAATCTCTCCTCTTATATCTAGGTTTAATTCATGCTTTAATTCACTTCTCCTTTATCAATTCTCACTCTTCTCCTCCTCCTCTTTCTAGTTATGTGTTTTAATAATTGTAATTCTTCAATTTGTTTTGGATAGATTGTTGTTCCTTTGTTTTCTTTCAATAATGCAATTTGAGGTAATTCATGATAATTGTGATTTCCTTGATTGTTGTTGTTAATTCTTTACATTCAATTGTTGTTAGAATTCATTCTTGTTGTGATCTACTATACTTTCCTTTGTACCTTCCAAGTGTTTGATTAAATGCTTGGGAGAATGTTAGAATAGAATTTTATGTTCTTGGCTTGAGAATGTAACTTAGGATTTCTTGAGTTACTAGTGTCCAATTGATTGATAGTTGATAGCCATTGACTCTAGCCTTCATTAATCCAATTAGTGAAAAGCTAGGACTTATGGACTAGGATTGATATAGCTCACTTAACTTTCCTTAGTCAATTGATTGATGGATAACTAAGTGGGATTAATCCTTGCAACTACCATACTTGTGGCTAGTGATAATGATGAAAAACCTTGACAACTAAACCTTGCCAAGACCATTTTGTTAATAAAATTCCATTGCCATTTATCTTTCATGTTTCTTATCAAAACCCCAAAATAACTCATAACCAATAACAAGGCACTTTATTGTAAGTCCTAGGGAGAACGACCCGAGGTTCAATACTTCAGTTTATAAATTTTAGGGGTTTGTACTAGTGACAAACAACTTTTTGTATGAAAGGATTATTGTTTGGTTTAGAAACTATACTTTACAACGAGATTTCATTTGTGAAATTCTAAACCGTCAAAAATCCAATCATCAACGACCCGAGGTTCAATACTTCGGTTTATAAATTTTAGGGGTTTGTACTTGTGACAAACAACTTTTTGTATGAAAGGATTATTGATTGGTTTAGAAACTATACTTGCAACGAGAATTCATTTGTGAAATTCTATACCATCAAAAATTCAATCATCAGATACTTGCTCTACTTGTCTCTTACATGTGTTTGCAATTGTCTGTTTGTCTGTCTATGCAAACGCACTAGAGACGGAGGAACGGAGGAAAGGTGGTCAGGTTAAGGTTAAGATTAAGTTAAGCTGAGTTTAGATTTTCCCTAGATACCTACCCCCTTTTTATCATTTCTGTTTAGTATTTTAAGCTTTATAATATGAGTGTCGGGTTCTAGGATTGCCTCCAGTTCTCACCCCATACTGTGTTGTTATTTTTCAGATGCAGGTTGAGAGGCACCTCACTAGACATCTGGACTTCTGAATCGGAGTGGTTCTGGGTTTCATTTTGATGAATAGTTATGTATAAATGCACTTAACTTTCTCTCCGACTAACTTGTTTATTTTGCTCCTCTTAGAGGTTGATCGAGAGCTAGGATTTTGGCTATATATTTTAGGTTTGGGATATGTATATATATATGTAAATATTCTCCGGCCAGCCTTAGCTTCACAGGCTTAGTTAGGAGCTTGTTATTTTGTACTTTTGGCCCTCTGTTCCCACTTTCTGTTTCTTCGCACGCAAGTAATCTCATTTCTGAGCGTTGCGCTTTTATCTCCGCGATTTTTGTTTCCCCTGTTTTTCATGGCTCTTAGTTTATTATATTATTTCTGCTATTATATGTATATATTTTATTTTAGAGGTCGTAATACCACACCACCTCTGTTTTACGGCTTAAGCGTAAAGCTCTGTGTGGTAGAGTGTTATATTATGATATTAGAGCAGTTCATTCCTGTAGTGCTTGAGGGATGGACTGACTATGCTTCTGGACATACTCTGTGTGTCTATACATTTTAATTAGGATGTCTAACTGATATATGTGGCATGAATGCTCATGAGCATACATTTGGGACTTTGAAATACTAGACTTACGATATTGAGACTAATCACCTTGATATCACTTGTTTGGTGTGAACAGGAACCAAATGGCACCTCGTGAGCATGGTCGTGGGCGTAATCGAGGTCGGGGATGAAGAGGTAACAAGGTAACCATATCGACAGGTAGTTTGACCGATTTCGTAACCGCAATGACAAATGCTGTTGCTATCATTAGTGCTATTGCTGTTGCGACCAGCTGGTGTACGAAATTGTGATCTCTAATAATGGCATTCAACTTGGTATCTGCGTTTATAACTCAGCACTTTCTTCACAACCTCGCATAACTAACCAGCAAGTGCACTGGGTCGTCCAAGTAATAAACCTTACGTAAGTAAGGGTCGATCCCACGGAGATTGTTGATATGAAGCAAGCTATAGTCATCTTGTAAATCCCAGTCAGGCGGATAATATATGGTTATGGAGTTTTCGAATAATAATAATAAATAAACTGAAAATAAAGATAGAAATACTTATGTAAATCATTGGTGGAAATTTCAGATAGGCGTATGAAGATGCCGTGCTCCTTCTGAATCTCTGCTTTCCTACTGCCTTCATCTAATCCTTCATACTCCTTTCCATGGCAAGCTGTATGTAGGGCATCATCATTGTCAATGGCTACATCCCATCCTCTCAGTGAAAAAGGTCCAAATGCTCTGTCACGGCAGGCTAATCATCTGTCGATTCTCGATCATGTCGGAATAGAATCCCTTGATTCTTTTGCGTTTGTCATCACGCCCAACAATCACGAGTTTGAAGCTCGTCACAGTCATTCAATCCCGGAATCCTACTCGGAATACCACAGACAAGGTTTAAACTTTCTGGATTCTCATAAATGCTGCCATAAATTCTAGCTTATACCACGAAGACTCTGATCTCACGGAATGGAAGGCTCGGTTGTAAGTCGAGGGCAACCATGCGTCGTGCATCAGGAATCCAAGAGATACACACTCTAGCTTTTGCATGTAGAACGGAAGTGGTTGTCAGGCATGCATTCATAGGGACGGATGATGATGAGTGTCATGGATCATCACATCCATTAGGTTGAAGTACAAGCAGTATCTTAGAACAGAAATAAGATTGAATTTGAATAAAAGATAGTAGTAATTGCATTAAAACTCGAGGTACAGCAGATCTCCACACCTTTAATCTATGGTGTGTAGAAACTCCACTGTTGAAAATACATAAGTGATGAAGGTTCAGGCATGGCCGAATGACCAGCCTCCAAAACGTGATCATAGGATAAAAAATACAATCCAGGATGTCTAATACAATAGTAAAATATCCTATTTATAGTAGACTAGCTACTAGGGTTTACAGAAGTAAGTGATTGATGCAGAAATCCACTTCTGGGGCCCACTTGGTGTGTGCTTGGGCTGAGGTTGAACTTTACACGTGCAGAGGCTTCTCTTGGAGTCGAACGCCAAGTTGTAACGTGTTTTTGGCGTTCAACTCTGGTTCGTGACGTGTTTCTGGCGTTTGACTCCAGAATGCAGTGTAGAACTGGCGTTGAGTGCTAGTTTGCATCGCTGGTGGACGAAATTATGATCACTACAACTTTGCACAACTAACCAGCAAGTGTACTGGGTCGTCCAAGTAATAAACCTTACGCGAGTAAGGGTCGATCCCACAGAGATTATTGGTATGAAGCAAGCTATGATCACCTTGTAAATCTTAGTCAGGCAAACTCAAATGGTTATGAATGATGAATAAAACATAAAGATAAAGATAGAGATACTTATGTAATTCATTGGTGAGAATTTCAGATAAGCGTATGAAGATGCTTGTCCCTTCCGTCTCTCTGCTTTCCTACTGTCTTCATCCAATCCTTCTT
>NC_029777.3:69983280-69983661 GCF_000817695.3 Arachis duranensis
ATAGAAACTCCACCGTTGAAAATACATAAGTGATAGTGTGATCATTGGTTTCGGCCCCAGAGAGGAAACCAGAAGAACCAAGATGAAAATACAATAGTATAATGTCCTACTTATAGAAAACTAGTAGCCTAGGGTGTACAGAGATGAGTAAGTGACATAAAAATCCACTTCTGGGCCCACTTGGTGTGTGCTTGGGCTGAGCATTGAAGCATTTTCGTGTAGAGACTCTTCTTGGAGTTAAACGCCAGCTTTTATGCCAGTTTGGGCGTTTAACTCCCATTTTGGTGCCAGTTCCGGCGCTTAACGCTGGGATTTCTGAGGGTGACTTTGAACGCCGGTTTGGGCCATCAAATCTTGGGCAAAGTATGGACTATCATATAT
>NC_029777.3:69985851-69987664 GCF_000817695.3 Arachis duranensis
GAATGAATGCTTGAACAGTGCATATGTCTTTTGAATTTGTTGTTTTAAAGAATGTTAAAATAGTTGGCTCTTGAAAGAATGATGGAGAAGGAGAACTGTTATTGAGGATCTAAAAATCATTAGATTGATTCTTGAAGCAAGAAAAAGCAGTGGAAAGGAAAAAAAAGAGAAAAGAAAAAGAAAAAGAAAGAAATAAAGTTGTGATCCAAGGCAACAAGAGTGTGCTTAAGAACCCTGGACACCTCTAATTGGGGACTCTAGCAAAGCTGAGTTACAATCTGAAAAGGTTCACCCAATTATGTGTCTGTGGCATGTATGTATCCAGTGGTAATACTGGAAGACAGAGTGCTTTGGGCCACAGCCAAGACTCATACACTAGCTATGTTCAAGAATCATTATACTCAACTAAGAGAATCAATAACACTATCTGAGTTCTGAGTTCTTATAGATGCCAATCATTCTGAATTTCAAAGGATAGAGTGATATGCCAAAACTGTTCGGAGGCAAAAAGCTACTAGTCCCGCTCATCTAATTGGAGCTAAGTTTCCTTGATATTTTGGAGTCTGTGCTGTTTTTCTTTCTGCTTTTCATTCTGTTTTTGCTTTTTTTTATTGATTTTGTGACTTCTCATGATCATCAGCCTACAAAAAATATAAAATAACAAAGAAAAATAGATAAAAACATAACATTGGGTTGCCTCCTGATGAGCGGATAATTTATACGCTTTTTGGCATTGTTTTTAGTATGTTTTTGGTATAATCTAGTTAGTTTTTAGTATATTTTTATTAGTTTTTAGCTAAAATTCACTTTTCTGGACTTTACTACGAGTTTGTGTGTTTTTCTGTGATTTCAGGTATTTTCTGGCTGAAATTGAGGGTCCTGAGCAGAAATCTGATTCCGAGACCAAAAAGGACTGCATATGCTGTTGGATTCTGACCTCCCTGCACTCGAAGTGGATTTTCTGGAGCTACAAAAGCCCAATTGGCGCGCTCTCAACGGTGTTGGAAAGTAGACATCCTGGGCTTTCCATCAATATATGATCGTCCATACTTTGCTCAAGATTTGATGGCCCAAACCGGCGTGGCAAATCAGCCTCAGAAATTCCAGCGTTTAACGCTGGAACTGGCACAAAACTTGGAGTTAAACGCCCAAACTGGCACAAAAGCTGGCGTTTAACTCCAAGAAGAGTCTCTACACGAAAATGCTTCAATGCTCAGCCCAAGCACACACCAAGTGGACCCAGAAGTGGATTTTTACGTCATTTACTCATTTCTGTACACCCTAGGCTACTAGTTTACTATTAATAGGATCTTTTGACATTGTATCTGTACCTCATGACACTTTACACGTTTCTTTGTGTACTTTCCACAGCATGAGTCTCTAAACCCCATGGTTGGGGGTGAGGAGCTCTGCTGTGTCTTGATGGATTAATGCAAATTACTACTGTTTCTCATTCAATCATGCTTGCTTCCATTCTAAGATAATACTTGTTCTTAACCCGGATCAATGTGATGATCCGTGACAATCATCATCATTCTCAACTATGAACGCGTGCCTGACAACCACCTCCGTTCTACCTTAGATTAAGTAGTTATCTCTTGGATTCTTTAATCAGAATCTTCGTGGTATAAGCTAGAACTGATGGCAGCATTCAAGAGAATCCGGAAGGTCTAAACCTTGTCTGTGGTATTCAGAGTATGATTCAATGATTGAATGACTGTGACGAGCTTCAAACTCCTGAAGGCAGGGCGTTAGTGACAGATGCAAAAGAATCACTGGATTCTATTCCGGCCTGATCGAGAACCGACAGATG
>NC_029777.3:69990383-69990764 GCF_000817695.3 Arachis duranensis
GGGAGTAGGTGCAGTAAAGTCACCCAGCACCTTCCTTGCATTGTTGGCATTGTTGTTGTTTTCGGCTGCCATAGGTTCTTCTTCTTTGAAGATTTCGGTTAGGTCCTCTACAGAGAGTTGTGCTTTGGCTTCTCTTAGTTTTCTCTTCAAGGACCTGAATCAGGATCAGCCTCAACAAGAATGTTTTTGTCTTTGCTCCTGTTTATAAGAAAGAGAAGGGAACAAGAAAATGTGGAATCCTCTATGTCACAATATAGAGATTCCTTTAGGTGTCAGAGGAAAAGAAAAGTAGAAGACAGAAAAATTCAAACTTATCAAAGAAGATGGAGTTCGAATTTTGCATTAAGGAATAGTGTTAGTCCATAAATAGAAGGATGTGAG
>NC_029777.3:69991230-69991953 GCF_000817695.3 Arachis duranensis
TCTAGCCATCCTGGCGTTAAACGCCCAGAATGGTGCACATTCTGGCGTTTAACGCCCAAAACTATACCCTTTTGGGCGTCAAACGCCCAACCAGGTACCCTGGCTGGCGTTTAAACGCCAGTCTGTCCTTCTTCACTGGGCGTTTTGAACACCCAGCTTTTTCTGTGTAATTCCTCTGCTGTATGTTCTGAATCTTCAATTCTCTGTATTATTGACTTGAGAAGACGTAAATTAAAAATATTTTTGGATTTTTAATAATAAGGAAAAATCAAAATGCAACAAGAATCAAATAACAATGCATGCAAGACACCAAACTTAGCAGTTTGTACACTACTGACACTAACAAAATGAGAATGCATATGAGACACACTAAACACTCAAGTCAATAGAATTCAAAGATCAGAGCACGAAGATCATCAAGAATTACTTGAAAATCCTTAAGACACATGAATGAATGCATGCAATTGACACCAAACTTAAAATGAGACACTAGACTCAAACATGCAATATTTTTTTGGTTTTTTTATAATTTTTAAAAATTTTTTTTTTTTTGGATTTTCGAAAATTAAGTGGAAAAAGAAAATAAAGGTATCAAAATTCTTAATGAGAATTTCAGGAATCATGCAATGTTTAGTCTAAGACTCCGGTCTAGGAATTAGACATGGCTTCACAGCCAGCCAAGCTTTCAAGGAAAGCTTCGGTCCAAAACACTAGACATGGCCA
>NC_029777.3:69993054-69998490 GCF_000817695.3 Arachis duranensis
CTATGGTGTGTAGAAACTCCACCGTTGAAAATACATAAGTGATAATGGTGATCATTGGCTTCGTCCCCAGAGAGGGAACCAGAAGAACCAAGATGAAAATACAATAGTATAATGTCCTACTTATAGAAAACTAGTAGCCTAGGGTGTACAGAGATGAGTAAGTGACATAAAAATCCACTTCCGGGCCCACTTGGTGTGTGCTTGGGCTGAGCATTGAAGCATTTCCTGAAATCATAGAAAAACACACAAACTCATAGTAAAGTCCAGAAAAGTGAATTTTAATTAAAAACTAATAAAAATATACTAAAAACTAACTAGATCATACTAAAAACATACTAAAAACAATGCCAAAAAGCGTACAAATTATCTGCTCATCAATCGCCTAATCCTGAATAAAGTATAAACTATTATATATTGCTAGAAAGCACTGGATGTCTACTTTTCAACGCTGTTGAGAGCGCGCCATTTGGAATTCTGTAGCTCCAGAAACTCCATTTCGAGTGCAGGGAGGTCAGAATCCAACAGCATCAGCAGTCCTTTGTTAGCCTTCTATCAGAGTTTTGCTCAGGTCCCTTAATTTCAGCCAGAAATTACCTAAAATCATAGAAAAACACACAAACTCATAATAAAGTCCAGAAATATGAATTTAGCATAAAAACTAATGAAAACATCCCTAAAAATAGCTAGATTATACTAAAAACTATCTAAAAACAATGCCAAAAAGAATGAACATGAGCTTGTGGTGGTATGTTGGTGAATGTTGTGACTAAAGTCAATAGATTTAGGTATGTGATCATGTATATATTGATGTAAAACTGTTTGAAGCAGGTTGTGGATAATCTTGGCAAAATAAATGATATGTGGTTGTGTTAATTATATGTAATGAAAGTATGACTTGAGTTTGGTTCGATGAAAATTGAGATATGGTAGGCTTGGAAGGAATATTGTGGTGATGGAAAGGTTATGTTGTGTTGATTTTGGTGTTTGGTATATTGGGTTTTAGTTGGTTTCTTTAAGAAAATTGAGATTTTGAACTTGCTGAAAAATTAGTTTTTGGCCGAACTTCAGCAAGCCATAACTTGCCTTTTAGACCACCAAATGATTTCAAGCTAGCTTTGTATGAAAACTGGGTCCGTGGAATTTACGCCGTTCGAAGAACGGAAGAAAAAGAATTTTTAATGAAAAAGTTATGCGCGTCGGAAGTTTGGGGTTAAAAATGAAATTCTACAGCTTTTTCAAACTTAGCAAAATTTTTGGAAAAACGTACATTCACGCATACGCGTGGTCTACGCGTACGCGTTCAGCTGCTTGCGACGCGACCAATCCTTTCGGGTTGGGATTCTCGCATACGCATGGCCCCTGTTTCAACAAAAATGAATTTATTGTTTTTAAGTCAAATTTCAAACTTCTAAACCTCTAATTTTACTCTTTTTGCCCCATAACATAGTAGTGACTCTAGTAGTAAGTTGAAGCTAGGAAATTGGGGTAACTTGGGGATGAAGTAAAGGTTAAAAGTGATGAGTTATATGAGGAGAATGTGTATGTATGACGGCTATATAATGCCATGGCTACGACAAATGATTATGTCATGAATTTGAATGATTATGAATATTATGTAGCTTATGAATTTAATATTATCAGAGATATGAGTTTCCCTAGGTACAGAACCGTGGCTTGCCACCACGTGTTCCAAGTTGAGACTCGATACTCTGTTGATCCTACGTCGTAAAGGTGACCCGACACGTATAAATTCTCGGGAATGGATATCCCTCATTGAGTAAGTTATATATGAATGTATGAATTATGAATTAAATGAGAAAAAAACTATGTAGAGACTCTTGGGGATGTGCGATAGGGGACAGTACAAGGGTTTCGGACTTGTCGGGTTGTCTTGATAACCGACAGATGAGCCTCATCAACCATATGACAAGCATACATCATGTGCATTATGTTTGTTTGTTTGCTATGCATTATTTGGGAGTGCTTAACTGTATATATCTTGTTAATTGCTATATTTGTTACTTGCTCTACTTGTCTCCTCCCTGTTCTTGCAATTGTCTATTTGTCTGTCTGTGCAAACTTACTAGAGACGGAGGAACGGAGGAAAGGTGGTAAGCTTAAGGTTAAGATTAAGTTAAGCTGAGTTTAGATTTTTCTAGGTACTTACCCTTTTTTATGGTTTCTGTTTAGTATTTTAAGCTTTATAATATGAGTGTCGGCTTTATAATATGCGTGAAAAATAAAATTTAACAGAGAGTTGCGCGGGAGTGGCGCAGGAATAATGCCTTTCTCACAAACAAGCCCACGCGTACGCGTACCCCACGCGTGCGCGTCATTGGTGATTTTGGCACTCCACGCGTGCGCGTCACTAACGTGAACGCGTGACCTGGAAAAAACGGCGTAAATATGTGTTTGGGCAGAGACTTGTGCTGGTTTGGGGCTGGAAGTGTGCTAGATGCACACAATTGACCACATGTACGCGTCCTTGATGCGTGCGCGTCATTTGACCAAACGGCCATCCACGCGTGCGCGTGCATGACGCGAACGTGTCGTATGCCAATATTGGTTCCGTAGCCACGCGAACAGAGAGTTGTGCGTGTGCGCGGCTGGTTTCGCGCGAATTGCACAAAACTCAGGGCACGCGTACGTGTGCCTGACGCTCACGCATCATTAAGAAAAATCTGCGACCCACACGTACGCGTGCCGTACGCGTACGCATCACCTGCGCCGCACAATTACACTAGTTTGCCGCCCAGTTTTAATTTTCTTTCTGTCTCTCCTAATCCTAATTCTCTCTTATTCTTTTATCCTTTTATTCTTCTTTCATTATAATAATTGTTTCTTTCTGTTTTCGGTTCTTCTTTGCTTGAGGACAAGCAAACCTTTAAGTTTGGTGTTGACGCTTCGCTTAAAACTTTTCTGTGTATTCCTATGGCACCAAAAGGGAGGCGAATCATCTTCACAGAGGAGCACAACCTGAAGAATAAAGTGAGCGCTAGGATAACTAAGGTGGTTGTGTTCCTTTCATTTTTTATTCCTCCCCTCTTTTTCTATATTATGTTTCGGTTTTCTGCTATTTTACTTTGCTTGTTGCATGATCGTTTATTAGTTAGAATCCTAGGACTAGTTTAGTTCTCCCTATTGCTTTAATTCTGAAAAGATGTCTCATGTATTACTCACTAATCTTGAATTTAAATAAAAAATACAGAAGTGATGTATTGCATAAAAAATTGAGTTAATTTTAAAAGTAGTCTTATTTACTTAAATGTGGTGGTACTTTCTGTAATTCTGAATGCATGACATGAACAGTGCATATTTTTGATAGTGAAGTTTATGAATGTTAAAATTGTTGGCTCTTGAAAGAATGATGAAAGAAAGAAATGTTATTGATAATCTGAAAAATCATAAAATTGATTCTTGAAGTAAGAAAAAGTAGTGAAAAACACAAAGCTTGCAGAAAAAAAAAGCAAGCAGAAAAAGCCAATAACCCTTTAAACTAAAAGGCAAAGTGTAAAAAGGATCCAAGGCTTTGAGCATTAATGGAAAGGAGGGCCCAAAGGAATAAAATCCTGGCCTAAGCGGCTAAATCAAGCTGTCCCTAACCATGTGCTTGTGGCGTGAAGGTGTCAAGTGAAAAGCTTGAGACTGAGCGGTTAAAGTCGTTATCCAAAGCAAAAAGAGTGTGCTTAAGAACTCTGGGCACCTTTAATTGGGGACTCCAGCAAAGCTGAGTCACAATCTGAAAAGGTTCACCCAAGTTATGTGTCTGTGGCATTTATGTATCTGGTGGTAATACTGGAAAACAAAATGTTTAGGGTCATGGCCAAGACTCATAAAGTAGCTGTGTTCAAGAATCAACATACTGAACTAGGAGAATCAATAATATTATCTGAATTCTGAGTTCCTATAGATTTCAATCATTCTGAACTTTAAAGGATAAAGTGAAATGCCAAAACTATTCAGGATTGAAGTTGTAAACCCCACTATAAGAAGAGACATGAGCTTAATCGAACTCTCATTCTCATGCAAATTCACATCCTAAGCTTATATTAGTTTTGGTTGCTTGAGGACAAGCAACAGTTTAAGTTTGGTGTTGTGATGCGTGAGCATCTTTCCTATCTTTTCCTAGTGAATTTGCATCTAAATTGTTGAGTTTAATAAAGAATTAATTATCTTTTAGCCAATATGGATGCTACTTTGAGTCTTTTGCAATTTTGTTTATTTTAGGTAGCATTCAGCTGGATTTGATGGAGTTTCTGCAGCACAAGAACAAAAGGAGATGGCAGCGAGGAGCGATGCATACGCGTGCCTGACGCGTGCGCGTGATTTGGAGATATCCATGGCGACGCGTGTGCGTGACTGACGCGTACGCATGATTTGAAAAAATTTACAGCGACGCGTCCGCATGACCGACGCGTCCGCGTGACTCGTGGAAAAGACCATCAACGTGTTCGCGTGACTGACGCGTACGCGTGACATGCGCCACGTGCAGAAAATGCAGAAACCGTTGGAGGGTGATTTCTGGGCCCCATTTTAGCACCCAAGTTAGGCGCGGATCCAGTGAAGTCAAGTGGTCCCCACGTTACAAGACACGGAGTAGTTAGTTAATTCTGATTTAAATTCAAATTTGATTTTTAAATAAAAAAAGATATTATCTTAATTTTAAATATTAGATTTCAAATTAATTAGGATTAGTTATAAAAAGGGGAGACTTTTCTTCTATTAGGTAGATTCCATTAGGGGGATTCCATTAGGGAATTCTATACAAATTTACATTCTGAACCATGAGCAACTAATCCTCCATTGTTAAGGTTAGGAGCTCTGTCTATTTGTATGGATTTATTCGTTTGATCTTTCTAATTTAATCTATGTTTAGATTTATATTTCAATAATTGTTTTCGCTCTTTATTTTATGAATATGGGTGGAACGGAAGTATGACCTATGCTCTAATTGAGTTCTTGTAAAACTTGGAAAAGCTCTTTACTTGAACAACAACTTGAAAACATATTATACTGAATTTCTAATTGTTTGTATTTAACAGGATATGGTGCACGAAATTGCAATCACACTTTTGCAATCCCGCACAACTAACCAGCAAGTGCACTGGGTCGTCCAAGTAATACCTTACGTGAGTAAGGGTCGATCCCACGGAGATTGTCGGCTTGAAGAAAGCTATGGTTATCTTGTAACTCTTAGTCAGGATATCAATAATTATCATGTTTGATTGTAAAAAGCAAAAGAACATGAAATAAGTACTTGTTTTGCAGTAATGGGGAAAAGGTTGAGGTTTTGGAGATGCTCTATCTTCTGAACCTTTGCTTTCCTACTGTCTTCTTCTTCAAGCACGCAAGGCTCCTTCCATGGCAAGCTGTATGTAGGGTTTCACTGTTGTCAATGGCTACCTCCCATCCTCTCAGTGAAAATGTTCAACGCAC
>NC_029777.3:69998558-69999493 GCF_000817695.3 Arachis duranensis
AATAGAATCCAGTGATTCTTTTGCGTCTGTCACTAACGCCTCGCCTTCAGGAGTTTGAAGCTCGTCACAGTCATTCAATCCTTGAATCGTACTCAGAATACCACAGATAAGGTTTAGACCTTCCGGATTCTCTTGAATGCCGCCATCAATTCTAGCTTATACCACGAAGATTCTGATTAAGGAATCCAAGAGATATCTACTCAGTCTGAGGTAGAACGGAGGTGGTTGTCAAGCACACGTTCATAGTTGAGAATGATGATGAGTGTCACAGATCATCACATTCATCAGGTTTAGGAACAAGTGATATCTTAGAACGGAAGCAAGCATGATTGAATAAAAAACAGTAGTAATTGCATTAATCCATCAAGACACAGCAGAGCTCCTCACCCCCAACCATGGGGTTTAGAGACTCATGCCGTAGAAAATACAATGAGAAACGTGTAATGTGTCATGAGGTCCAGATACAATGTCAAAAGATCCTATTAATAGTGAACTAGTAACCTAGGGTATACAGAAACGAGTAAATGACGTAAAAATCTACTTCTGGGTCCACTTAGTGTGTGCTTGGGCTGAGCATTGAAGATTTCATGTGTAGAGACTTTTTCTGGAGTTAAACGCCAGCTTTTATGCCAGTTTGGGCGTTTAACTCCAATCTTTATGCCAGTTCCAGCGTTAAACGCTGGGAATTCTGAAGCTGATTTGCAACGCCAGTTTGGGCCATCAAATCTCGGGAAAAGTATGGACTATTATACATTGCTGGAAAGCCCAGGATGTCTACTTTCCAACGTCGTTAAGAGCGCACCAATTGGGCTTTTGTAGCTCCAGAAAATCCACTTCGAGTGCAGGGAGGTCAAAATCCAACAGCATCTGCAGTCCTTTTCAGCCTCTGAATCAGATTTTTGCTCAGGACCCTCAATTTCAACCAGAAAATACCT
>NC_029777.3:69999669-69999859 GCF_000817695.3 Arachis duranensis
AAAACAATGCCAAAAAGCGTATAAATTATCCGCTCATCACAACACCAAACTTAAACTGTTGCTTGTCCCCAAGCAACTGAAAATCAAAATAGAATAAAAAGAAGAGAATATACTATAGACTCCGAAATATCAAAGAAACTTAGCTCCAATTAGATGAGCGGGACTAGTAGCTTTTTGCTTCTGAACAGTT
>NC_029777.3:69999944-70002792 GCF_000817695.3 Arachis duranensis
ATAGGAACTCAGAACTCAGATAGTGTTATTGATTCTCCTAGTTAAGTATGATGATTCTTGAATATAGCTACTTTATGAGTCTTGGCTGTGGCCCAAAGCAATCTGTCTTCCAGTATTACCACCAGATACATACATGCCACAGACACATAATTGGGTGAACCTTTTCAGATTGTGACTCAGCTTTGCTAGAGTCCCCAATTAGAGGTGTCCAGGGTTCTTAAGCACACTCTTTTTGCCTTGGATCACAACTTTATTTCTTTCTTTTCTTTTTCTCTTTCTTTTCTTTTCCGTTTTTTTTATTTTGTATTCACTGCTTTTTCTTGCTTCAAGAATCAATTTGATGATTTTTCAGATCCTCAATAACAGTTCTCCTTTTGCTTCATTCTTTCAAGAGCCAACAATTTTAACATTCTTAAAACAGCAAATTCAAAAGACATATGCACTGTTCAAGCATTCATTCAGAAAACAAAAAGCATTGTCACCACATCAACTAATTCAACTAGTTTCAAAGATGAATTCGAAATCCTGTACTTCTTGTTCTTTTGTGATTAAAGCATTTTTTTCATTTAAGAGAGGTGATGGATTCATAGGACATTCATAGCTTTAAGACATGAACTTTAAATTTTATTAATTATGAATTAAGAACAAGACTCAAAAATAGATATAAGATGAGACTAGTAGGAATAGAAAACAAAAATTTTAAATAGGCTCCTAATGATAGAGGTTATCACAGAGTTAGGACTCAACAACCTTGATTTTGAGAAGTGGATGCTCCCTCAAATTGAGGGGAGAACTTTTGGCGTTTCAACTCTTGAAGTTCACGCCCCTACTTCTCTTGTTCCTTCAGCAATTTGCAGAGCATGCAGTTCTGATTCTGCTGTTCTTCCTTAAGTTGCTCCATAGTTTCCTGCAAATTGGTAATAGATGCTTCTAGGCTGGCCCAGTAGTCAATTTCAGGAAATTCAGGGAGGAACTCCTACGCCCTCTTTTTGATAGAGTTGTCTTGCATTTGTCCTTCCATTGACTTCTTGGTGATTGGATGTTCAATGGGTATGAATTCATCTACTCCCATCTTCACCCCAGCTTCTTTACAGAGCAAGGAGATCAAGCTTGGGTAAGCTAGTTTGGCTTCAGTGGAATTCTTATTTGCAATTGTGTAGATCTCACAAGCAATCAGATGATGAACCTCCACTTTTTTGAATCATCATTGCTCTCTTGATAGTGACCTCAGAACGGTTGCTAGTGGGCAATATGGAACGCCCAATAAAGTCTAGCCAACCTCTTGCAATTGGTTTGAGGTCTCCCCTCTTGAGTTGGTTTGGGACCCACAGATTTGAGTAGAATTCCTGAACCATATTTCTTCCAACCTTTATCTCAGGATTGGTTAGAACTTCCCATCCTCTGTTTCGAATTTGCTCTTGGATCCCCGGATATTCATCTTCTTTCAGATTGAATTTGACTTCCGGGATCACTGACCTCAGACCCATTATTTTGTGATAATGGTCTTCATGTTCTTTGGTTAAGAACTTCTCTTTATTCCAAAGATTCTTTGGATTATTCTCTTTCTTTCCTCTTAAATTGGTTTGTTTTCCCTTAGGAGCCATGATCTTGATGAATCTTGGCTTAGTGATCACGGAAAAGCACACCAAACTTAGAGGTTTGCTTGTCCTCAAGCAAAAGAAAGGAAAGAGGGGAGAGAAGAGGAGAGAAAATTCGAATGGTGTGGGAAAAGAGGGGTGGCCGAACGTGTTTAAATAGGAGAGGAGGAGAGATTTTCGAAAATTTGAGGGAGATTTGAGAAGATATGGAAAAAAAATTTGAGGAGATAATTGAGTTTTTGAAAGAGCCTAGGAAAGGATTTGAAATAGATTTAAAGAAGATTTTAATTTTTTTGAAATTGGAAGGTGAATGATGAAAGTTTGTAATGTGTTTATGCAGAAAAATATGGATCAAAACAAGAAAGTTTGAAAAAATTTGAAGTGGGAAACAAAATCTCCTCCCCCTGCCTTTCTGGCGTTAAACGCCCAGAATGGTATCCATTCTGGCGTTTAACGCCCATTTGTTTGCCAATTTGGGCGTTTAACGCCTAGCCATGTACCCTGGCTGGCGTTAAACGCCAGAAATCCCTTTATCACTGGGCGTTTTGCTAAACACCCAGGATGCTGCACACCTGGCGTTAAACGCCCAGAATGGTGCCCATTCTGGAGTTTAACGCCCAAAATGGCACCTTTACTGGCGTTTTTTCGCCAACAAGCTCTTTTTCTCTGCTTTTTGCACTGAATCCTTCTGTAACTCTATGAATTCCTTCAATTTTGATAATTTCCCTTTTAGAATATGTATCAACCTTGATTAAACAGAACAGATACCCTGCTAATCACTGGGTTGCCTCCCAGCAAGCGCTTCTTTACTGTCTTTAGCTGGACCTTCACTGAGAATCACTCAAGTCTCAGTTTTGAGCATTCTTGCTCAAAATTGCTTTCAAGATAATGCTTGATCCTTTGTCCATTAACAATGAACTTCTTGTCAGAATCATTATCCTGAAGCTCAACATATCTATATGGTGATACTCCTGTAATCACATATGGACCCCTCCAGCGGGATTTAAGTTTTCATGGGAACAATCTGAGCCTAGAGTTGAAGAGCAGAACTTTTTGTCCTGGCTCAAAGACTCTGGATGACAACTTCTTGTCATGCCACTTCTTTGCCTTTTCCTTATAAATCTTTGCATTTTCAAAGGCACTGGGTCTAAACTCATCTAGCTCATTTAGCTGGAGTAATCTCTTTTCACCAGCTAACTTAGCATCCAAGTTTAGGAATCTGGTTGCCCAGTAGGCTTTATGTTCCAGTT
>NC_029777.3:70002990-70003522 GCF_000817695.3 Arachis duranensis
TTAGTATCATTAGTGGGTGTAGCAATTGCTTCTACCCACTTAGATACATAGTCCACTGCCACTAGAATGTAAGTGTTTGAGTATGATGGTGGGAATAGACCCATAAAGTCAATTCTCCACACATCAAACAACTCAATCTCTAAGATCCCTTGTTGAGGCATGGCGTATCCGTGAGGCAAGTTACCAGCTCTTTGGCAGCTGTCACAGTTACGCACAAACTCTCGGGCATCTCTATAGAGAGTAGGCCAGTAGAAGCCACATTGGAGGACCTTAGTAGCTGTTCGCTCACTTCTAAAATGTCCCCCATACTGTGATCCATGGCAATGCCACAGAATCCTTTGTGCTTCTTCTCTGGGTACACATCTGCGGATCATTCCGTCTGCACATCTCTTAAAGAGATATAGCTCATCCCATAGGTAGTACTTGGCATCTGAAATTAATTTCTTTCTTTGCACTCTGCTGTACTCCTGTGGTATGAACCTCACAGCTTTATAATTTGCAATATCTGCAAACCATGGAGCTTCCTGAATGG
>NC_029777.3:70003660-70008313 GCF_000817695.3 Arachis duranensis
TGGTTCTCTGTCTTTTTTTTGTCTCTTATTTCTATATCAAACTCTTGCAGAAGCAACACCCATCTTATAAGCCTGGGTTTTGAATCCTGCTTTGTGAGTAAGTATTTAAGAGCAGCATGGTCAGTGTACACAAACACCTTGGATCCTACTAGATAGGATCTAAACTTGTCACTGGCATAGACCACTGCAGGTAACTCTTTTTCTGTGGTTGTGTAGTTCTTCTGTGCGTCATTTAAAACACGATTGGCATATTAAATGATGTGCAGAAGCTTGTTATGCCTCTGTCCCAACACTGCACCAATGGCATGGTCACTGGCATCACACATTAGTTCAAATGGCAATGTCCAATCTGGTGCAGAGATGACTGGTGTTGTGACCAGCTTGGCTTTCAGGGTCTCAAATGCCTGCAGACACTGTGTGTCAAACACAAATGGTGTGTCAGTAGCTAGCAGGTTGCTCAGAGGTTTTGCAATTTTCGAAAAATCCTTTATGAACCTTCTGTAGAATCCTGCATGCCCCAGAAAGCTTCTGATTGCCTTGACATTGGCAGGTGGTGGTAATTTTTCAATTACTTCTACCTTAGCTTGATCCACCTCTATTTTCTTGTTCGAAATTTTGTGCCCAAGGACAATTCCTTCAGTCACCATAAAGTGACATTTCTCCCAGTTTAAAACCAGGTTAGTCTCTTGGCACCTTCTCAGGACAAGTGCTAGGTGATTAAGACAGGAGCTGAATGAGTCTCCATATACTGAGAAGTCATCCATGAAGACTTTTAGGAATTTCTCCACCATATCAGAGAAGATGGATAGCATGCATTTCTGAAAGGTTGCATGAGCATTACACAGACCAAAAGGCATCCTTCTGTAGGCAAACACGCCAGAAGGGCAAGTAAATGCTGTTTTCTCTTGGTCTTGAGGATCTACTGCAATTTGGTTGTAACCTAAATAGCCATCCAAAAAGGAGTAATAATCATGACCAGCTATTCTTTCTAGCATTTGATCTATGAATGGTAAAGGAAAATGATCCTTTCTGGTGGCTGTATTGAGCCTTCTGTTGTCAATACACATACGCCACCCTTTTTGGGGACAACTTGGATAGGGCTCACCCAGGGGCTATCAGAAATAGGATAAATAATCCCAGCCTCTAGTAATTTAGTGACCTCTTTCTGCACCACCTCCTTCATGGCTGGATTTAGGCATTATCCTCCAATAGGATCTTGTGCATGCATCTTGCTGGGCTAATGCCCTTGAGATCACTTATGGACCACCCAAGAGCTGTCTTGTGTGTCCTTAGCACTTGAATCAGTGCTTCCTCTTCCTGTGGATTTAAAGCAGAGCTTATAATCACTGGAAAAGTGTCACCTTCTCCTAGAAATGCATACTTCATGGATGGTGGTAGTGGTTTGAGTTCAGGTTTGGGAGGCTTATCCTCCTCTTGAGGAATTTTCAAAAATTCTTTTGTTTCCTCTGGTTCTTCCTAATCAGGGTGAACATCCTTGAAGATGTCCTCTAGCTCTGATTCTAGACTTTCAGTCATATTGACCTCTTCCACCAAAGAGTCAATAATGTCTGCGCCCATGCAGTCATTTGGTGTGTTTGGATGCTGCATAGCTTTTACAGCATTCAACTTGAACTCATCCTCATTGACTCTCAGGGTTACTTCCCCTTTTTGTACATCAATGAGAGTTCGTCCAGTTGTTAGGAAAGGTCTTCCTAGAATGAGAGTTGCATTCTTGTGCTCCTCCATTTCCAGCACCACAAAGTCAGTTGGAAAGGCGAATGACCCAACCTTGACAATCATGTCCTCTATTATGCCTGATGGATATTTAATGGAGCCATCAGCAAGTTGGAGGCATATCCGGGTTGGTTTGACTTCTTCAGTCAACCCAAGCTTTCTGATAGTGGATGCAGGTATTAGATTG
Source organism: Arachis duranensis (assembly GCF_000817695.3). Classification (NCBI taxonomy): domain Eukaryota; kingdom Viridiplantae; phylum Streptophyta; class Magnoliopsida; order Fabales; family Fabaceae; genus Arachis; species Arachis duranensis. Next base: position 70,005,582 of record NC_029777.3, read on the forward strand.
ATGCTTGCTCCAAGGTCACACAGGGCTGTCTTGGTGCAAGCACCTTCTAATGTGCATGGTATCATAAAGCTTCCTGGATCTTGAAGCTTTTCTGGTAAGCTTTTTAGAATGACTGCACTGCATTCTTCAGTGAGAAACACTTTTTCAGTTTCTCTCCAATCCTTCTTATGACTTAAGATCTCTTTCATGAACTTAGCATAAGAAGGTATTTGCTCAAGTGCCTCTGCAAACGGAATCTTTATTTCAAAAGTCCTTAGGTAGGCTGCAAAGTGGGCAAATTGCTTATCCTGCTCCGCTTGGCGGAGTTTCTGAGGATAAGGCATCTTGGCTTTATATTCTTCAACCTTAGTTGCTGCAGGTTTATTCCTTACAGAAGTGGTTGGAGAAGCCTTTTTAGAGGGGTTACTATCAGCACTCTTAGGTGTCTGATTCCCCCCTGGCGTTTGAATGCCAAGATTGGGTGAAGATTGGGCGTTTAACGCCAACTTTTCCCCCCTTTTCTGGCGTTTGTACGCCAAAAGTATTCCTCTCTGGGTTCTTACTGTCCTCAGAGGGATTTTGGACAGTGGTTTGGTCATCCTCTGTCAATTGTTCCTTATTTGGCTTTTTGCTACTTTGAGCAGTGTTATTCAATGTCTTCCCACTCCTCAGTTAAACTGCTTGGCATTCTTCTGTTATCTGTTTAGATAGCTGCTGTTTTGCCTGATTCAACTGAGATTCTATGTTCTTGTTAGAAATTTTAGTTTCTTGGAGCATCTCTTTAAATTCTGCTAACTATTTTGTCATCAGGTGTAATTGCTGATTAAGCTCAATCATCTGTTCTTGAGGGTTAGGATCAGTGGCTACTGCCATAGCTTCCTCTTTTGTAGAGAACTCAGTGCTAGCGTACAAATATTGATTTCTAGCAACAGTATCTATAAGCTCTTGAGCCTCTTCAATTGTCTTCGTCATGTGTATAGATCCACCAGCTGAGTGGTCTAAAGACATCTGAGCTTTTTCTGTAAGCCCATAGTAGAAGATGTCTAGCTGCACCCACTCTGAAAACATTTCAGAGGGGCATTTTCTTAGCATACCTCAATACCTCTCCCAGGCATTATAAAGGGATTCATTATCCTCTTATTTAAAGCCTTGGATGTCCAGCCTTAGCTATGTCATCCTTTTTGGAGGGTAAAATTGATTCAGGAATTTGTCTGATAACTGTTTCTATGTCTTTATGCTTGCTGTTGGTTGGTTATTCAACCACCTCTTAGCTTGATCTTTTACAGCAAATAGAAATAGTAATAGTCTGTAGACATCCTAATCCACCTCTTTATCACGTACTGTGTCAGTAATTTGTAAGAACTGTGCCAGAAACTCAGTAGGTTCTTCCTGTGGAAGACCAGAATACTGGCAATTTTGCTGCACAATGATAATGAGTTGAGGATTTAGCTCAAAGCTGCTTGCTTTGATGGGAGGTATACAGATGCTACTCCCATATGCAGCTGTAATGGGGTTAGCATATGACCCCAGAGTCTTTCTGGACTGCTCAATTCCACTTAGGTCCATGATGGAGAAAGGGAATATGATATGAATTCACAAGTAAAGTAAAATATTTTTTTTGAATTGACCAAAAAATAAAATAAAACAAAAGGAAAACAAAATAAATTTTCAAAAACTAAAAGAAAATAAGATCAAAGCAAATTGAAAACTAAATCAATTAATTAGTTAAAAAGATTTTGGAATTAGCAATTGAAAAGATATGATTGAAAATTATTTGAAACAGATTTGATTTTTGAAATGAGGAAAGAGAAAAACAACAAAATGACACCAAGCTTAAAATTTTTAGAAAATCAAACACAAATTTTCGAAAATTTTAAAGGTAAAACACAAAGAAGACACCAAACTTAGAATTTTTAAAAACAAAAAAGGACTAAGAACATGCAAATTCAAAAAAAATTAAAAGAAAACAAAAGCATGCAATTGACACCAAACTTAAAATATGAAACTAAACTCAAATAATAGACTCTAAACCAACAAAAATAAAACAGTCCTAATCTAAGCAACAAGATAGACCGGTAGTTGTCCAAACTCGAACAATCCCTGGCAACGGCGCCAAAAACTTAGTGCACGAAATTGCAATCACACTTTTGCAATCCCGCACAACTAACCAGCAAGTGCACTGGGTCGTCCAAGTAATACCTTACGTGAGTAAGGGTCGATCCCACGGAGATTGTCGGCTTGAAGCAAGCTATGGTTATCTTGTAACTCTTAGTCAGGATATCAATAATTATCAGGTTTGATTGTGAAAAGCAAAAGAACATGAAATAAGTACTTGTCTTGCAGTAGTGGAAAACGGGTTGAGATTTTGGAGATGCTCTGTCTTCTGAACCTCTGCTTTCCTACTGTCTTCTTCTTCAAGCACGCAAGGCTCCTTCCATGGCAAGCTGTATGTAGGGTTTCACCGTTGTCAATGGCTACCTCCCATCCTCTCAGTGAAAATGTTCAACGTGCTCTGTCACAACACGGCTAATCATCTGTCGGTTCTCAATCAGGCTGGAATAGAATCCAGTGATTCTTTTGCATCTGTCACTAACGCCCAGCCCTCAGGAGTTTGAAGCTCATCACAGTCATTCAATCCTTGAATCCTACTCAGAATACCACAGACAAGGTTTAGACCTTCCGGATTCTCTTGAATGCCGCCATCAATTCTAGCTTATACCACGAAGATTCTGATTAAGGAATCCAAGAGATAT
>NC_029777.3:70008370-70010230 GCF_000817695.3 Arachis duranensis
TGGAGTTAAACGCCAGCTTTTATGCCAGTTTGGGCGTTTAACTCCAATTTTTATGCCAGTTCCAGCGTTAAACGCTGGGAATTCTGAAGCTGATTTGCAACGCCGGTTTGGGCTGTCAAATCTCGAGAAAAGTATGAACTATTATACATTGCTGGAAAGCCCAAGATGTCTACTTTCCAACGCCATTGAGAGCGCGCCAATTGGGCTTCTGTAGCTCCAGAAAATCCACTTCGAGTGCAGGGAGGTCAGAATCCAACAGCATCTGCAGTCCTTTTCAGCCTCTGAATCAGATTTTTGCTCAAGACCCTCAATTTCAGCCAGAAAATACCTGAAATCACAGAAAAATACACAAACTCATAGTAAAGTCCAGAAAAGTGAATTTTAACTAAAAACTAATAAAAGTATACTAAAAACTAACTAAAATATACTAAAAACATACTAAAAATAATGCCAAAAAGCGTATAAATTATCCGCTCATCAGGATACATGACATATAATCCTCTTATTTGTGGATAATTAGGATTCTTTTGGCATATAAACTAGAAATTGATCATCACCCTTTAATTGGAATTAATTGACCAAGGAATTGGCAGTTAATGAATTTTAGAGGAGACTAGGAAGGTCTAAGGAATCAGGGTCTAGTCACATATAGTTTGCCATGAAATTAAATCTTACTGATTAAAATATTTAGTAAGAAAAATAAAACTGAAAAAATAGATAACTCTAAAACCTTAACTGCTTTCTCAAATATTTTATTCCCAACTCATTACTGCTTGCTTTCTGAAATTCTTAAAGTACTATTTAATGCTCTTTGAATATCTCAAAACATTTTCTGCAACCCTAACTAATCCTATCAAATGCTATTGTTGCTTGATCCATCAATCCTCGTGGGATCGACCCCTTACTCACGTAAGGTATTACTTGGTATGACCTGGTGCACTTGCCGGTTAGTTTGTGGGTTGTAAAATACCGTACTAGGGATCATCCTAATAACGATCAAGCACTTGCTATAATCCAGCATCCTGAAAGATATGAAGGGGAACGAGGAGGATGGAGAATGAATTCTCAAATTCACATCCTAGAAGGATCGAGAACTAGAAATGCAGTAGAGATCATGGGTCTCGCCCATGGTCATCAAGGGCGATGCGAGCAACTAAAAATCGAGTTGTAAAAACAAAGAAAGTTTGAGCAACAGTTGCTGAGGGAGTTATGCAACCACATGGAGCAGGAAGACAAACTGAAGAGGCTGGAGGCTGACTTCAGAAACAAAGGAAGTCAAAAAGAGAAAGAGATGGCTTCTTCAGGAAGGAATACTTTCTCGGAAGATATCATGCTTAATAAGGTCTCCAGAAATTCCAAGAACCCAGACATAGACCTTTACGATGGCACAACTGACTCTTGACATCGCCTTAGCAACTTCAAGAGCCATATGTCCTTAGTTGATGCATCCAATACAACTCGGTGTATGGCATTTCCGACCACTTTAACCAACGCAACTATGAATGGTTCGAAAATCTCCCCCCAAAGATCAAGCTCAGCCCAAACATACACCAAGTGGGCCCCGGAAGTGGATTTATGCATCAATTACTTACTCATGTAAACCCTAGTAGCTAGTTTAGTATAAATAAGACTTTTTACTAGTGTATTAGTCATCTTTTGACCATTCGGTCTTTTGATCACCTCCATGGGGGCTGGCCATTCGGCCATGCCTGAACCTTTCACTTATGTATTTTCAACGGTGGAGTTTCTACACACCATAGATTAAGGGTGTGGAGCTCTGCTGTACCTCAAGTTTCAATACAATTACTATTACTTTCTATACAATTCTCTTTTATTCTTATTCCAAGATATACGTTGCAC
>NC_029777.3:70010396-70011352 GCF_000817695.3 Arachis duranensis
GATCCGGAAAGTCTAACCTTGTCTGTGGTATTCCGAGTAGGATCCCGGGAATCCGAAAAGTCTAACCTTGTCTGTGGTATTCTGAGTAGGATTCCGGTATTGAATGACTGTGACGAGCTTCAAACTCCTGAAGGCTGGGTGTGATGACAAATGCAAAAGAATCAAGGGATTCTATTCCAACATGATCGAGAACTGACAGATGATTAGCCGTGCCGTGACAGAGCATTTGGACCTTTTTCACTGAGAGGATGGGATGTAGCCTGGTGCACGAAATTGTGATAATCAATGGCGCCATCAACATGGTACGCTCAATTCCAATCTCAACTCTTTATCACAACTTCGCACAACTAACCAGCAAGTGCACTGGGTCGTCCAAGTAATAAACCTTACGCGAGTAAGGGTCGATCCCACGGAGATTGTTGGTATGAAGCAACCTATGGTCATCTTGTAAATCTCAGTCAGGCAGATTCAAATGGTTATAGATGATTTATGAATAAAGCATAAAATAAAGATAGAGATACTTATGTAATTCATTGGTAAGAATTTCATATAAGCGTATGGAGATGCTCTGTCCCTTCCGTCTCTCTGCTTTCCTACTGTCTTCATCCAATCCTTCTTACTCCTTTCCATGGCAAGCTTTATGTTGGGCATCACCGTTGTCAATGGCTACAATCCCATCCTCTCAGTGAAAATGTTCAACGCGCTCTGTCACAGCACGGCTAATCATCTGTCGGTTCTCAATCAGGTTGGAATAGAATCCAGTGATTCTTTTGCGTTTGTCACTAACGCCCAACCTTCAGGAGTTTGAAGCTCGTCACAGTCATTCAATCTTCGAATCCTACTCAGAATACCACAGACAAGGTTTAGACCTTCCTGATTCTCTTGAATGCCGCCATCAATTCTAGCTTATACCACGAAGATTCCGATTAAGGGATCCAAGAGATATCCACTCAATC
>NC_029777.3:70011548-70011855 GCF_000817695.3 Arachis duranensis
TGGAGTTAAACGCCAGCTTTTGTGCCAGTTTGGGCGTTTAACTCCCATTCTTGTGCCAGTTCCGGCGTTAAACGCCAAAATTCTTGAGCTGATTTGGAACGCCGGTTTGGGCCATCAAATCTCGGGCAAAGTATGGACCATTATACATTGCTGGAAAGCCCAGGATGTCTACTTTCCAACGCAATTGAGAGCGCGCCAATTGGGCTTTTGTAGCTCTAGAAAATCTACTTCGAGTGCAGGGAGGTCAGAATCCAATAGCATCTGCAGTCCTTTTCAGCCTCTGAATTAGATTTTTGCTCAGGTCCCT
>NC_029777.3:70012047-70012297 GCF_000817695.3 Arachis duranensis
AAACAATGCCAAAAAGCGTACAAATTATCCGCTCATCACAACACTAAACTTAAATTGTTGCTTGTCCCCAAGCAACTGAAAGTCAAATAAGATAAAAAGAAGAGAATATGCAATGAATTCCAAAAACATCTATGAAGATCAGTATTAATTAGATGAGCGGGGCTTGTACCTTTTTGCCTTTGAACAGTTTTGGCATCTCACTCTATCCTTTGAAATTCAGAATGATTGGCTTCTATAGGAACTCAGAATC
>NC_029777.3:70012435-70012813 GCF_000817695.3 Arachis duranensis
CGGATACATACATGCCACAGACACATAATTGGGTGAACCTTTTCAGATTGTGACTCAGCTTTGCTAGAGTCCCCAATTAGAGGTGTCCAAGGTTCTTAAGCATACTCTTTTTGCCTTGGATCATGACTTTATTTTTATTTTTTTTCTCTTTCTCTTTTTTTTTTGTATTCACTGCTTTTTCTTACTTCAAGAATCATTCTTATGGTTTTTCAGATCCTCAGTAACATGTCTCCTTTTTCATCATTCTTTCAAGAGCCAACATTCATAAACAACAAATTCAAAAGACATATGCACTGTTCAAGCATACATTCAGAAACCAAAAGTATTGCCACCACATCAAAATAATTAAACTGTTATAAAATTCAAAATTCATGCAAT
>NC_029777.3:70013314-70015777 GCF_000817695.3 Arachis duranensis
GGGCTTGAGGTCATGCCTTCTCAGTTGAACCGGCTTCCCTCTTGAATCTCTCTTCCATTGAGCGCCCTCTTCACAAATGTCTATGAGGACTTGGTCCAACCTTTGATCAAAGTTGACCCTTCTAGTGTAAGGGTGTTCATCTCCTTGCATCATGGGCAAGTTGAATGCCAACCTTACATTTTCCAGACTAAAATCTAAGCATTTCCCCGAACCATTGTAAGCCAATTCTTTGGGTCCGGGTTCACACTTTGATCATGGTTCTTGGTGATCCATGCATTGGCATAGAACTCTTGAACCATTAAGATTCTGACTTGTTGAATTGGGTTGGTAAGAACTTCCCAACCTCTCCTTTGGATCTCATATCGGATCTCCGGATATTCACTCTTTTTGAGTTTGAAAGGGACCTCGGGGATCACCTTCTTCATAGCCACAACTTCATAGAAGTAGTCTTGATGCACCCTTGAGATGAATCTCTCCATCTCTCATGACTCGGAGGTAGAAGCTTTTGCCTTCCCTTTCCTCTTTCTAGAGGTTTCTTCGACGTTATATGCCATAAATGGTTATGGAAAAACAAAAAGTAATGCTTTTACCACACCAAACTTAGAAAGTTTGCTCGTCCTCGAGCAAAAGAAGAAAGAAGAGAGTAGAAGAAGAAGAAATAGAGGAGATGGAGGTGGCTTTGTGGTTCGGCCAAGGGGGGAAGTAGTGTTTAAGTTGTGTGAAAATGAAGGAGTGAAGATGGGTTTATATAGGAGTGGAGAGGGGGTGTATGGTTTGGCCATAATGGGTGGGTTTGGGAGGGAAAGTGGTTTGAATTTGAATGGTGAGGTAGGTGGGGTTTTATGAAGGATGGATGTGAGTAGTGAAGAGAATAGTGGGATTTGATAGGTGAGGGGTTTTTGGGGAAGAGGTGTTGAGGTGATTGGTGAATGGGTGAAGAAGAGAGAGAGTGGTGGGGTAGGTAGGGATTCTGTGGGGTCCACAAATCCTGCGGTGTCAAGGAAAATTCATCCCTGCACCAAGTGGCGAGGAAAAATGCTCCTTCTGCCAATTCTGGCGTTAAACGCCGGGCTGGTGCCCATTTCTGGCGTTTAACGCCAGCATCTTGCCCTTTTCTGGCGTTTAACGCCAGTTTGGTGCCCCTTTCTGGCGTTAAACGCCCAGAATGGTGCCAGACTGGGCGTTAAATGCCCACCAGCTAACCTCACTGGCGTTTAAACGCCAGTGGGTTCTTCCTCCAGGGTGTGCTGTTTTTCTTCCTGTTTTTCATTCTGTTTTTGCTTTTTTCATTAATTTTGTGACTTCTCATGATCATCAACCTACAAAAGACATAAAATAACCAAAGGAAAATAGATAAATATAACATTGGGTTGCCTCCCAACAAGCGCTTCTTTAATGTCAGTAGCTTGACAGTGGGCTCTCATGGAGCCTCACAGATACTCAGAGCAATGTTGGAACCTCCCAACACCAAACTTAGAGTTTGAATGTGGGGGTTCAACACCAAACTTAGAATTTGGTTGTGGCCTCCGAACACCAAACTTAGAGTTTGACTGTGGGGGCTCTGTTTGACTCTGTTTTGAGAGAAGCTCTTCATGCTTCCTCTCCATGGTTACAGAGGGATATCCTTGAGCTTTAAACACAAGGGATTCTTCATTCACTTGAATGATCAATTCTCCTCTATCAACATCAATCACCGCCTTTGCTGTGGCTAGGAAGGGTCTTCTAAGGATGATGGATTCATCCATGCACTTCCCAGTCTCTAGGAATATGAAATCAGCAGGGATGTAATGGTCTTCAATCTTTACCAGAACATCCTCTACAAGTCTATAAGCTTGTTTCTTTGAATTGTCTGTCATCTCTAGTGAGATTCTTGCAGCTTGTACCTCAAAGATCCCTAGCTTCTCCATTACAGAGAGATGCATGAGGTTTATGCTTGACCCTAGGTCACACAGTGCCTTCTTGAAGGTCATGGTGCCTACTGTACAAGGTATTGAGAACTTCCCAGGGTCCTGTCTCTTTTGAGGTAATCTCTGCCTAGTCAAGTCATCCAGTTCTTTGGTGAGCAAAGGAGGTTCATCCTCTCAAGTCTCATTACCGAATAACTTGTCATTTAGCTTCATGATTGCTCCAAGGTACTTAGCAACTTGCTCTTCAGTGACATCTTCATCCTCTTCAGAGGAAGAATACTCATCAGAGCTCATGAATGGCAGAAGTAAATCCAATGGAATCTCTATGGTCTCAGTGTGAGCCTCAGATTCCCATGGTTCCCCATTAGGGAACTCATTGGAGGCCAGTGGACATCCATTGAGGTCTTCTTCAGTGGCGCTCACTGCCTCTTTCTCCTCTCCAAGTTCGGCCATGTTGATGGCCTTGCACTCTCCATTTGGATTCTCTTCTGTATTGCTTGGAAGAGTACGAGGAGGGAGTTCAGTAACTTTCTTACTCAGCTGACCCACTTGTGCC
>NC_029777.3:70015788-70017844 GCF_000817695.3 Arachis duranensis
AATTCTCTGTCTGTTGCTGAGAAGATGATGGAAAAGGCTTGCCATTGCTAAACCTGTTTCTTCCACCATTATTGTTGTTGAAACCTTGTTGAGGTCTCTGTTGATCCTTCCATGAGAGATTTGGATAATTTCTCCATGAAGGATTATAGATTTTTCCATAGGGTTCTCCCATGTAATTCACCTCTTCCATTGAAGGGTTCTCAGGATCATAAGCTTCTTCTTCAGATGAAGCATCCTTAGTACTACCTGGTGCAGCTTGCATTCCAGACAGACTTTGATAAATCATATTGACTTGCTGAGTCAATATTTTGTTCTGAGCCAATATGGCATTCAGAGTATCAATCTCAAGAACTCATTTCTTCTGATTCATCCCATTGTTCACAGGATTTCTTTCAGAAGTGTACATGAATTGGTTATTTACAACCATTTCAATGAGTTCTTGAGCTTTTGCAGGCGTCTTCTTGGTGGACGAAATTGTGATGATCAATGTTGTACTCTTTGTTGTTGTATGGAATAATTATAATGGCTCTTTGCTATGTGTGCACACAACTCGGTTCAACTAACTAGCAAGTGTACTGGGTCGTCCAAGTAATAAACCTTACGTGAGTAAGGGTCGATCCCACAGAGATTGTTGGTATGAAGCAAGCTATGGTCATCTTGTAAATCTCAGTTAGGCGGATAGTAATTGATTATGGATTTTCGAAAATTAATAAATAATAAACATAAAATAAAGATAAAGTTACTCATGTAATCCAATGATGGGGATTTTAGATAGGCGTATGGAGATGTTGTGCTCCTCCTGAATCTCTGCTTTCCTACTGCTTTTATCCAATTTTATCACTCCCTTCTATGGCAAGCTGTATGTAGGGCATCACCGTTGTCAATGGCTACATCCCATCCTCTCAGTGAAAAAGGTCCAAATGCTCTATCACAGCACGGCTAATCATCTGTCGGTTCTCAATCAGGTTGGAGTAGAATCCCTTTATTCTTTTGCGTCTGTCACTAACGTCCAGCCTTCAGAAGTTTGAAGCTCATCACAGTCATTCAATTCCGGAATCGTACTCGGAATACCACAGACAAGGTTAGACCTTCCGAATTCCCATGAATGCCGCCATCAGTTCTAGCTTATACCACGAAGATTCTGATTAAGGAATCTAAGAGATATGCGCCCGGTTTAGGGTAGAACGGAAGTGGTTATCAATCACGCGCGTTCATAGGTAAGAATGATGATGAGTGTCACAGATCAACACATTCATCAAGTTGAAGTGCAACGAATATCTTAGAATAGGAATAATTCAAATTGGATAGAAAATAATAGTAATTGCATTGAAACTTGAGGTACAGCAGAGCTCCACACCCTTAATCTATGGTGTGTAGAAACTCCACCGTTGAAAATACATAAGTGAAAGGTTCAGGCATGGCCGAATGGCCAACCCCCCAAAACGTGATCAATAGTCTCCTCAGATGAAGAATAAAATAAAACTGAGGCCAAAGATGTCTAATACAATAGTAAATTATCCTATTTATACTAGACTAGCTACTAGGGTTTACATGAGTAAGTAATTGGTGCATAAATCCACTTCCGGGGCCCACTTGGTGTGTGTTTGGGCTGAGCTTGATCTATCCACGAGCTGAGGATTCTTTTGGAGTTGAACGCCAAGTTGTAACATGTTTTGGGCGTTCAACTCTGGGTCATGACGTGTTTCTGGCGTTTTACTCCAGACAGCAACATGGAACTGGCGTTGAGTGCCAGTTTACGTCGTCAATTCCCGAATAAAGTATGGACTATTATATATTGATGGAAAGCTCTGGATATCTAATTTCCAACGCCGTTTAGAGCGCGCCATTTGGAGTTCTGTAGCTCCAGAAAATATATTTCGAGTGCAGGGAGGTCAGATTCCAACAGCATCAGCAGTCCTTTGTTAGCCTCCTATCAGAGTTTTGCTCAAGTCCCTCAATTTCAGCCAGAAATTAACTAAAATCATAGAAAAACACACAAACTCATAGTAAAGTCCAGAAATGTGAATTTAACATAAAAACTAATGAAAACATCCCT
>NC_029777.3:70018096-70020147 GCF_000817695.3 Arachis duranensis
GGGCTCTTAAGCACACTCTTTTGCTTTGGATCACAACTTTAACCACTCGGTCTCAAGCTTTTCACTTGGGCTTTCATGACACAAGCACATGGTTAGGGACAGCTTGGTTTAGCCGCTTAGGCTTGGATTTTATTTCCTTGGGCCCTCCTATCCATTGATGCTCAAAGCCTTGGATCCTTTTTACCCTTGCCTTTTGGTTTTAAGGGCTATTGGCTTTTTCTGCTTGCTTTTTCTTTTTCTTTCTATTTTTTTCGCAAGATTTTGTTTTTCACTGCGTTTTCTTGCTTCAAGAATCAATTTCATGATTTTTCAAATTATCAATAACATTTCTCTTTGTTCATCATTCTTTCAAGAGCCAATAGTTTTAACATTCATAAACAACAAGATCAAAAATACGCACTGTTTAACCATTCATTCAGAAAACAAAAAGTATTGTCACCAAATCAATATAATTAAACTAAATTCAAGGATAAATTCGGAATTCATGTACTTCTTTATTCTTTTGAATTAAAAACATTTTTCATTTAAGAGAGGTGAAGGATTAATGGAATTATTCATAACTTTAAGACATAGTTACTAAACACGAATGATCATGAAGTAGAGACACAAAACATAGATAAACATTTAATATAAAAACCGAACAGCAGAAAAGTAAGAACAAGGAATGAATCCACCTTAGTGGCGTCTTCTTCTTGAAGGACCAACAATGTCCTTAAGCTCTTCTATGTCCCTTCCTTGCCTTTGTTGCTCCTCCCTCATTGCTCTATGATCTTCTCTTATTTCATGGAGAATGATGGAATGCTCATGATGTTCCACCCTTAATTGTTCCACATTGTAGCTCAAATCTTCTAGGGAAGTGTTGAGTTGTTCTTAATAGTTGTTGGGAGGAAAGTGCATCCCTTGAGGCATCTCTGGGATTTCTTGATGATGAGCTTCCTCATGCATCTCTTGAGATCCGTGGAAGGTCTCTCTTGCTTGCTCCATCCTCTTCTTGGTGATGGGCTTATCCTCTTCAATGAGGATGTCTCCTTCTATGATAACTCCAGCTGAGTAACATAGATGGCAAATAACATGAGGAAAAGCTAGCCTTGCCATGGTGGAGGACTTTTCGGTTATTTTGTAGAATTCATGGGAGATGACTTCATGAACTTCTACTTCCTCTCCAATCATGATGCTATGAATCATGATGGCCCGATCCACAGTAACTTCAGATCGGTTGCTAGTGGGGATGATGGAGTGTTGAATGAACTCTAACCATCCTCTAGCCACAGGCTTGAGGTCCAGTCTTCTTAGTTGAACCGGCTTGCCTTTGGAGTCTCTTTTCCTTTGAGCTCCTTCCACACATATGTCCATAAGGACTTGGTCCAACCTTTGATTAAAGTTGACCCTTCTAGTGTAGGGGCGTTCATCTCCTTGCATCATGGGCAAGTGGAATGCCAACATCACATTTTCCGGACTAAAATCTAAGTATTTCCCCCGAACCATTGTGAGATAATTCTTTGGACTCGGATTCACACTCTGATCATGGTTCCTAGTGATCCATGCATTGGCATACAACTCTTGAACCATAAGATTCTGACTTGTTGCATGGGGTTGGTTAGGACTTCCCAACCTCTTCTTCGGATTTCATGTCGGATCTCCGGATACTCATTTTTCTTGAGTTTGAAAGGGACCTCAGGGATCACCTTCTTTGCCACAACATCATAGAAGTGGTCTTGATGGCTTTTGGAGATGAATCTTTCCATCTCCCATGACTCGGAGGTGGAAGCTTTTGTCTTCCTTTTTCCTTTTCTAGAGGATTCTCTGGCCTTAGGTGCCATTGATGGTAATGGAAAAACAAAAAGATTATGCTTTGACCACACCAAACTTAAAATATTGCTCGCCCTCGAGCAAGAGAAGAAAGAAGAGAAGAAGAAGAAGAAGAAAATATGGAGGAGAGTGGGTATAGTTTCGGTCATTTAGGGTGGGTTTGGGTGGGAAAAGATTTTTGAATTTTGAAGGTGGGTGGGGTTTATGGGGAAGAGTGGATGGATGTGAGTGGTGAAGGGGGT
>NC_029777.3:70020225-70022984 GCF_000817695.3 Arachis duranensis
GATCCTGTGGGGTCCACAGATCCTGAGATGATCCTGTGGGGTCCACAGATCCTGAGATGATCCTGTGGGGTCCACAGATCCTGAGATGATCCTGTGGGGTCGACAGATCCTGAGATGATCCTGTGGGGTCCACAGATCCTGAGGTGTCAAGGATTTACATCCCTGCACCAATTAGGCATGTAAAATGCCTTTGCACACCATTCTGGCATTTAAACGCTGAAGTGATGCACACTCTGGGCGTTTAACACCCATGTGTAGCATGTTTCTGGCGTTGAACGCCAGTTCCATGCTTGTTACTGGCGTTCAGCGCCAGCTTTCCTCAAGGCATATTCCTGGCGTTCAAACGCCAGGATGTTGCTTGTTTCTGGCGTTCAGCACCAGAAACATGCTCTGTTCTGGCGTTGAACGCCAGCCAGATGCACCTTACTGACGTTTAAACGCCAGTAAGTCCTTCCTCCAGGGTGTGATTTTTCTTCTGCTATTTTTGATTCTATTTTTAATTTTAGTATTTTTTTTCGTGACTCCACATAATCATGAACCTAATAAAACACAAAATAACAATAAAATAAAATTAAAATTAGATATATAAAAATTGGGTTGCCTCCCAACAAGCACTTCTTTAATGTCATTAGCATGACAGTGGGCTCTCATGGAGCCTCACAGATATTCAGAGCATGATGAGGGCCTCCCAACACCAAACTTAGAGTTTGAATGAGGGGGCTTCTCAACACCAGACTTAGAGTTTGGTTGTGGCCTCCCAACACCAAACTTAGAGTTTGACTGTGGGGGCTCTTTTTGACTCTGTACTGAGAGAAGCTTTTCATGCTTCCTCTCCTTGGTTGCAGAGGAAGGTCCTTGAGCTTTAAACACAAGGTAGTCCCTATTCAATTAAAGGACTGATTCTCCTCTGCTAACATCAATCACAGCTTCTGCTGTGGCTAGGAAGGGTCTTCCAAGGATGATGCATTCATCTTCTTCCTTCCTAGTGTCTAAGATTATGAAATCAGCAGGGATGTAAAGGCCTTCAACCTTTACTAACATGTCCTCTACTAATCCATAAGCTTGTCTTACTGACTTGTCTACCAATTGCAGTGAGAATAAGGCAGGTTGTACCTCAATGATCCCCAATTTCTCCATTACAGAGAGTGGCATAAGGTTTATGCCTGACCCCAGGTAACACAGAGCCTTGTTAAAGGTCATGGTGCCTATGGTACAGGGTATTAAAAATTTACCAGGATCTTGTCTCTTTTGAGGTAGAGTTTTCTGAATCCATGTATCTAGTTCACTAATGAGCAAGGGGGATTCACCTTTCCAAGTTTCATTACCAAACAACTTAGCATTTAGCTTCATGATAGCTCCTAGATATTGAGCAACTTGCTCTCCAGTAACATCTTCATCCCCTTCTGAGGAGGAATAGTTTTCAGAGCTCATGAATGGCAGAAGGAGATTTAGTGGAATCTCTATGGTCTCTATATGAGCCTCAGATTCCTTTAGATCCTCAATGGGGAACTCCTTCTTGTTTGAGAGACGTCCCAAGAGGTCTTCCTCACTAGGATTTTTGTCCTCCTCCTCCCTTGTGCATTCGGCCATTTTGATCACATCAATGGCCTTGCACTCTCCTTTTGGATTCTCTTCTGTATTGCTTGGGAGAATACTGGGAGGAGTTTCAATGACTTTCTTACTCAGCTAGCCTACTTGTGCCTCCAAATTTCTAATGGAGGACCTTGTTTCACTCATGAAACTTAGGGTGGCCTTTGACAAATCAGAGACTAAATTTGCTAAATTAGAAGGGCTCTGCTCAGAATTCTCTGTCTGTTGCTGAGAAGATGATGGAAAATGCTTGTTATTACTGAGCCTATTTCTTCCACCATTATTAAAGCTTGTTGAGGCTTTTGTTGATTCTTTCATGAGAAATTTGGATGATTTCTCCATGTCGAGTTATAGGTGTTTCCATAAGATTCACCCATGTAATTAACCTCTGCCATTGCAGGGTTCTCAGGATCATAAGCTTCTTCAGAAGCTGCCTCTTTAGTACTATTGGATGCATTTTGCCATCTATTCAGACTTTGAGAGATCATGTTGACTTGCTGAGTCAACACTTTGTTCTGAGTTAATATGGCATTCAGAGCATCAATTTCAAGAACTCCCTTCCTCTGAGGCATCCCACTATTCACGAAATTCCCCTCAAAAGTGTACATGAATTGGTTATTTGCAACCATGTCAATAAGTTCTTGAGCCTCTTCAGGCATTTTCTTTAGGTGAATAGATCCACCTGCAGAATGGTCCAATGACATCTTGGAAAATTCAGATAGACCATAATAGAATATATCTAATATGGTCCATTCTTAAAACATGTCAGAAGGACACCTTTTGGTCATCTGCTTGTATCTTTCCCAAGCTTCATAGAGGGATTCACCATCTTTTTGCTTGAAGGTCTGAACATCCACTCTAAGCTTGCTCAGCTTTTGAGGAGGAAAGAATTTATCCAAAAGGCCGTGACCAGCTTATCCCAGGAGTCCAGGCTATCTTTAGGTTGTGAGTCCAACCATGTTCTAGCTCTGTCTCTTACAGCAAAAGGGAAAAGCATGAGCCTATAGACTTCAGGATCTACTCTATTTGTCTTAACAGTCTCACAAATCTGCAAGAACTCAGTTAAAAACTGGTAAGGATCTTCAGATGGAAGTCCATAAAACTTGCAGTTCTGTTGCATTAAAGCAACTAGTTGAGGCTTAAGCTCAAAATTGTTGGCTCCAATGGCA
>NC_029777.3:70024343-70025194 GCF_000817695.3 Arachis duranensis
AAATTATTCCTAATCTAAGAAATAAAATAAACCTTCAATTGTCCAAACTCAATAATCCCCGGCAACGGCGCCAAAAACTTGGTGGACGAAATTGTGTTCCTTTTTCCTTGTAATTGGATTTTAGAAATTGGCACTAGTGAACACAACTCCGTTCAACTAACCAGCAAGTGTACTGGGTCGTCCAAGTAATACCTTACGTGAGTAAGGGTCGAATCCATAGAGATTATTGGTTTGAAGCAATCAATATTTATTTTATTAGTCTTAGTTAGGATGTCAACACGGTTATTTGGATTAAAAGTGAAATTACTGGATTTGATAAAAGAGGGAACAATATTACTTTGATTTGCAGTATTGGGGAATATGTTGGAGTTTTGGAGATGCTTTGTCCTCTGACATCAACTCTTCCTTGAGATCCTCTTCTCACACGCAGGTTCCTTCCATGGCAAGCTCTATGTAGGGTGTCACCGTTGTCAGTGGCTACTTCCCATCCTCGCAGTGAAAACTATGCTCACGCACTCTGTCACAGTACGGCTAATCACCGGTTGGTTCCCGCTCCTACTGGAATAGAATCACTCTTTTGCGTCTGTCACTAACGCCCAGCAGGTTAAAGTTTGAAGCACGTCACAGTCATTCAATCCCAGAATCCTACTCAGAATACCACAGACAAGGTTTAGACTTTCCGGATTCTCATGAATGCCGCCATCAATCCGGCTTATACCACGAAGATTCTGTTGGGGAATCTAAGAGACATTCATTCAGTCTGATGTAGAACGGAGGTGGTTGTCAGGCACACGTTCATAGGTTGAGGAAGGTGATGAGTGTCACGGATCATCACCTTCTCCACAATGAAG
>NC_029777.3:70044043-70044724 GCF_000817695.3 Arachis duranensis
TCTAATGCTCCTTAATTTTCGAAAATTTTTGGAGGGAAAACACCAAGGAACACCAAACTTAAAAATTTTAAGATCAAGACACAAGAAAAACTCAAGAACACCTTGAAGATTCACAAGAACACCAAGAACAAAAGAAAGAACACCAAACTTAAAATTTTTAGAAAACTTTAAGAAAATTTTCGAAATTTATAAAAATTAATAATAAAACACCAAACTTGGAGTTTGGCACAAGATTAAATCAAGAAAAATTATTTTTGAAAAAGATTTTCAAAAGTACTGGTGCTCCCTTATCAAGAATATAAGCCAATGCTTTAGCCAATTGGGAATAAATATGACACTTGATGCAGATGTTCTTGAAAAGAAACTATCCTATCAAAATTTAATGACTTTATAACAATAAAAAATAAAAATAAAAACAAAAATAAATTATTCCTAATCTAAGAAATAAAATAAGCCTTCAATTGTCAAAACTCAATAATCCCCGGCAACGGCGCCAAAAACTTGGTGGACGAAATTGTGTTCCTTTTTCCTTGTAATTGGATTTTAGAAATTGGCACTAGTGAACACAACTCCGTTCAACTAACCAGCAAGTGTACTGGGTCGTCCAAGTAATACCTTACGTGAGTAAGGGTCGAATCCACAGAGATTATTGGTTTGAAGCAATCAATATTTATTTTATTA
>NC_029777.3:70045826-70048109 GCF_000817695.3 Arachis duranensis
CTAAAAACTAACTGAAACATGCTAAAATCTACATGAAATTACCCCCAAAAAGCGTATAAAATATCCGCTCATCAGTCACCAAGCATTCTCCTTGCATTATTGTTGTTGGGTTCGGCTGCCATCTCCTTCTCTTGTTCGAAAATTTCAGAAAGGTTGCCTCTGGATTGTTGTAGTTTAGCTTCTCTTAGTTTCCTCTTCAGAGTCCTTTTAGGTTCTGGATCAGCTTCAACAAGAGTGTCTTTTTCCTTGTTCCTGCTCATATAGGGAAGAAGAGAACAAGAAAAGAAAGAGAAATCCTGTACTTCAACAAGAGTGTCTTTTTCCTTGTTCCTGCTCATATAGGGAAGAAGAGAACAAGAAAAGAAAGAGAAATCCTCTATGTCAAAGTATGGAGATTCCTTTATCTTAGTAGAAGAAAAAAAAAGGGCAGAGTGGTGAAGAAGAATGGGTAAGGATAGAGGTGGTGATCTGAGATGAAGAGAGATGAAGAGAAGTGTTAGTGAAAAAATAAATAAATAGATAGAAGGAGAGATAGAGAATTTCAAAAATAATTTTGAAAAAGTGGTTAGTGATTTTCGAAAATTAAAGATAAGATATGATTAAAATTAAAATTTAAACAATTAAAAAGAATTTTTTTGAAAAAGAGGGAGGTATTTTCAAAAATTAGAGGGGAAAAAGTATTAGGTGGTTTTGAAAAAGATAAGAAACAAATAAAAAGTCAAATAGTTAGTTGAAAAAGATATTAAAATCAAATTTGAAAAGATAAGAATATAAGAAGTTAGATAAGATATTTTAAAATCAAATTTTTGAAAAAGATAAAATTTTGAAAAAGATAAGATATAAAAGATATGATAAGATATGTTTGAAAAAGATTTAATTTTTAAAATTAAAATTAATTACTTTACTAACAAGAAACTACAAGATAAGATTCTAGAATTTAAAGATTAAACCTTTCTTAACAAGAAAGTAATAAACTTCAAATTTTTGAATCAATCACATTAATTGTTAGTGTAATTTCGAAATTTTTGAAATAAAGATAAGGAAGAGATTTTGAAAATATTTTGAAAAAGATTTTTAAAATTTTTGAAAAAAGAAAAAAATAAAAAAGATGATTTTTGAAAAAAAAAATTTTTGAAAAGATAAGATTTTTAAAATTTGAAAATTTGACTTGACTTGTAAGAAACAACTAATTTTTGAATTTTGAGAGAAAAAAGGAAAAGATATTTTTTTTGAATTTTTAATGATGAGAGAGAAAAATTAAAAACGTCATGTTTGTGTTTTTCTCTTTTCTTTATGGATCAAAACAAAGAATGCATGCAAGAACACTATGAATGTCAAGATGAACACCAAGAACACTATGAAGATCATGATGAATATCAAGAACATAATTTTGAAAGATTTTTGATGCAAAGAAAATATGCAAGACACCAAACTTAGAAATCTTTAATGCATGAATTCTAACAAACAAAAAATGCATATGAAAAACAACAAACAACACAAAACAAGAAAACATCAAGATCAAACAAAAAGACTTGTCAAGAACAACTTGAAGATCATGAAGAACACCATGAATGCATGAATTTTCGAAAAATGCAAGAAAAATTTTTTAAAGCATGCAATTGACACCAAAATTAAAAATTGACTCAAGACTCAAACAAGAAATACAAAATATTTTTTATTTTTATGATTTTCTGATTTTTTTGTATTTTCTTTTATTTTTTTCAAAAATGTTCTTTAGAAAAAGGAAAATAAAGAAAAATTTTTGAAAGATATTTTGAAAACTTTTTTTTTAAAAGGAAAATTACCTAATCTGAGCAACAAGATGAACCTTCAGTTGTCCGTACTCGAACAATCCCCGGCAACGGCGCCAAAAACTTGGTGGACGAAATTGTGATCATCAATGTTGTACTCTTTGTTGTTGTATGGAATAATTATAATGGCTCTTTGCTATGTGTGAACACAACTCCGTTCAACTAACCAGCAAGTATACTGGGTCGTCCAAGTAATAAACCTTACGTGAGTAAGGGTCGATCCCACAGAGATTGTTGGTATGAATCAAGCTATGGTCATCTTGTAAATCTCAGTCAGGCGGATAGTAATTGATTATGGATTTTCAAAAATTAATAAATAATAAACATAAAATAAAGATAAAGTTACTCATGTAATCCAATGATGGGGATTTCAGATAGGCATATGGAGATGCTGTGCTCCTCCTGAATCTCTGCTTTCCTACTGCTTTTATCCAATTTTATCACTCCCTTCTATGGCAAGCTGTATGTAGGG
>NC_029777.3:70048152-70049371 GCF_000817695.3 Arachis duranensis
GGTCCAAATGCTCTGTCACAGCACGGCTAATCATCTGTCGGTTCTCAATCATGTTGGAGTAGAATCCCTTGATTCTTTTGCGTCTGTCACTAACGCCCAGCCTTCAGGAGTTTGAAGCTCGTCATAGTCATTTGATTCCGGAATCCTACTCGGAATACCACAGACAAGGTTAGACCTTCCGGATTCCCATGAATGCCGCCATCAATTCTAGCTTATACCACGAAGATTCTAATTAAGGAATCCAAGAGATATGCGCTCGGTCTAGGGTAGAACGGAAGTGGTTGTCAATCACGCGTGTTCATAGGTGAGAATGATGATGAGTGTCATGGATCATCACATTCATCAAGTTGAAGTGCAACGAATATCTTAGAATAGGAATAATTCGAATTGGATAGAAAATAATAGTAATTGCATTGAAACTTGAGGTACAGCAGAGCTCCACACCCTTAATCTATGGTGTGTAGAAACTCCACCGTTGAAAATACATAAGTGAAAGGTTCAGGCATGGCTGAATGGCCAGCCCCCCAAAACGTGATCAATAGTCTCCTTAGATGAAGAATAAAATAAAACTGAGACCAAAGATGTCTAATACAATAGTAAATTATCCTATTTATACTAGACTAGCTACTAGGGTTTATATGAGTAAGTAATTGGTGCATAAATCCACTTCCGGGGCCCACTTGGTGTGTGTTTGGGCTGAGCTTGATCTATCCACGAGCTGAGGCTTCTTTTGGAGTTGAACACTGATGAGCGGATATTTTATACGCTTTTTGGGGGTAATTTCATGTAGATTTTAGTATGTTTTAATTAGATTTTAGTAGAATATAATTAGTTTTTAGGCAAAAATCATATTTCTAGACTTTACTATGAGTTTGTGTGTTTTTCTGTGATTTCAGGTATTTTATGGCTGAAATTGAGGGAGTTGAGCAAAAATCTGAGTTAGGCTGAAAAAGGACTGCTGATGCTGTTGGATCCTGACCTCCCTGCACTCGGAATGGATTTTTTAAAGCTACAGGAGTCCAATTGGCGCGCTCTTAATGGCGTTGGAAAGTAGACATCCAGGGCTTTCTAGCAATATATAATAGTCCATACTTTGCACGAAGATAGACGACGTAACTTGGCGTTGAACGCCAAGTACATGCTGCTGTCTGGAGTTAAACGCCAGAAAAACGTCATTATCCGGAGTTGAACGCCCAAAACACGTCATAACCTGGAGTTT
>NC_029777.3:70049409-70050485 GCF_000817695.3 Arachis duranensis
TGTGCCTGACAACCACCTCCGTTCTATATCAGATTGAATGAGTATCTCTTAGATTCCTTAATCAGAATCTTCGTGGTATAAGCCGGATTGATGGTGGCATTCATGAGAATCCGGAAAGTCTAAACCTTGTCTGTGGTATTCCGAGTAGGATTCCGGGATTGAATGACTGTGACGTGCTTCAAACTTTAACTGGCTGGGCTTTAGTGACAGACGCAAAAGAATCAATGGATTCTATTCCAACCTGATTGAGAACCGACAGATGATTAGCCGTGCTGTGACAAAGCATTTGGACCATTTTCACTGAGAGGATGGGAAGTAGCCATTAACAACTGTGACACCCTACATAGAGCTTGCCATGGAAGGAACCTTGCATGTGGGAAAAGGATTTCAAGGAAAAGTTGAAATTCAGAGGACAAAGCATCTCCAAAACTCCAACATATTCTCCATTATTAAAGTAACAACTATTTATTTTATGCCCTTTTTACTTTATACGAGGCTAAAGAACCCTATTGGTATCCTGACTAAGATTAATAAAATAAACATAGCTTGCTTCAATCCAACAATCTCCGTGGGATTCGACCCTTACTCACGTAAGGTATTACTTGCAATTTCGTGCACCAAGTTTTTGGCGCCGTTGCCGGGGATTGTTCGAGTTTGAATAACTAAAGGTTTATTTTATTTCTTAGATTAGGAACAATTTATTTTTATTGTTATAGAGTCATTAAATCCTGATAGGATAGTTTCTTTTCAAAAATTTCTTTTCAAAAATATTATTTTTCTTAATTAGTTGTTAATTTTTCGTGAGTTTAGTGTCTTGTTCTAAGTTTGGTGTTAATTGCATATTTTATATTTTTCTTTAAATTTTCGAACTTGTGTTCTTTGTTCTTCATTGATCTTCAAGTTGTTCTTGTTTATTTTTCTTGTTTGATCTTGAGTTTTCCTGTTTTGTGTCTTTTCTTGTTTTTCTTGTACTTTTTCAAAACATTAACTTTCAAAAATTTTATACTTTTATCCATAAATATAATACATCTTTAAAAGCAACACTGAAGTTACTGCCCAATTGGCTGGAGCATTAG
>NC_029777.3:70050778-70052393 GCF_000817695.3 Arachis duranensis
CTTCCCTCCAAAATTTTCGAAAATAAGGAGCATTGGATCTAAAATTTTAAGTCTTGTGTCTTTTGTGTGTTTTTCTCTTTCATCAAAAAAAAAATTCAAAATTCAAAAAATATCTTTCCTAACTAATTTTAAACTACATTTTCGAAAATTTTATAAAAAAAAAATTCAGATTTCAGTTTCAAAATATTTTCAATTTCTTTTATTTATTTCATTTTTATTTTATTTTATAAAATAAATTTTTATAAATAAATAATATCAACATACATATCATCTCCTTTATTCCATCATGGAACTAAGTGGATGTGAACAGCCTAGGAGGACTCTGGGGTCATATGCTAACCCCACTACTGCTTCATATGGGAGTAGTATCTGTATACCCTCCATTGGAGTTAGTAGCTTTGAGTTGAATCCTCAGCTCATTATCATGGTGCAGCAAAGCTGCCAGTATTCTGGTCTTTCACAAGAAGAACCTACAGAGTTTCTGGCACAATTTTTGCAAATTGCTGACACAGTACATGATAAGGAAATAGATCAGGATGTCTACAGATTATTACTGTTTCCATTTGCTGTAAAAGATCAAGCTAAGAGGTGGTTAAATAACCAGCCTAAGAACAGCATAAAAACATGGAAACAGCTGTTAGAAAAATTCCTGAATCACTATTTCCTTCCAAAACGGATGACATAGCTAAGGCTAAGCATCCAAGGCTTCAAACAAGGAGATAATGAATCCCTTTATGATGCCTGGGAGAGATACAGAGAGATGCTAAGAAAATGCCCCTCTGAAATGTTTTCAGAATGGGTGCAATTAGACATCTTCTACTATGGGCTTACAGAAAAAGCTCAGATTTCTCTAGATCACTTAGCTGGTGGATCTATACATATGAGAAAAACAATTGAAGAAGCTCAAGAGCTTATTGATACAGTTGCCAGAAATCAGCATCTGTACCTCAGCAGTGAACCTTCCATGAAAGAAGAAGCTAAAACAGTAACTGCTGAACTCAGTCTTGTAGATCAGGCTAATGAATTCAATCAGCAATTAGACTTTCTAACTCAGCAGCTAGCCGAATTCAAGGAAATACTACAGGAAACAAGAATGGTAATAGGAACATGGAAGTACAGTTAAGGCAAACAGAAAAGCAACTGTCCAAACAAATAGTAGAAGAATGCCAAGTAGTTCAATTAAGAAGTGGGAAAACATTAAATACCTCACTTCAAAGCAGCAGGAAGCCAAGAAATGAACAAATGGCTACTCAAAATGCCTCTGAGGACAATCAGAGCCCAGAGAGGAATAATGCTGGCGCTGAACGCCCAGACCATGCTCATTCCTGGCGTTCAACGCCAGAAACAAGCATGAATCCGGTGTTGAACGCCCAAAGGGAGCACAGTTCTGGCGTTCAGACGCCAATAACAAATAAGGAGTTGGCGTCTAATGCCACTCCAACTTCCACCCCTGGCATTCAAACGCCAATGGGGGATCAGTCACATACAAGTGCTGATAACAACCTTCCTAAAAAGGCTTCCCAACCCACTTCTGTAGGTAATAAACCTGCACCAACTAAGGTTGAGGAATACAAAGCCAAAATGCCTTATCCTCAAAAACTCCGCCAAGCGGAAC
>NC_029777.3:70052505-70052976 GCF_000817695.3 Arachis duranensis
AGAAGCACTTGAGCAAATACCCTCTTATGCTAAGTTCATGAAAGAGATCTTAAGTCTTAAGAAGGATTGGAGGGAGACTGAAAAAGTTTACCTCACTGAAGAATGTAGTGCAGTCATTCTGAAAAGCTTACCTGAGAAGCTTAAAGATCCTGGGAGCTTCATGATACCATGCACATTAGAGGGTAATTGCACCAAGACAGCTCTATGTGATCTTGGGGCAAGTATCAACCTAATACCTACATCTACTATCAGAAAGCTTGGTTTGACTGAAGAAATCAAACCAACCAGGATATGTCTTCAACTCGCTGATGGCTCCATTAAATACCCATCAGGTGTGATTGAAGACATGATTGTCAAGGTAGGGCCATTTGCCTTTCCTACTGACTTTGTGGTGCTGGAAATGGAAGAGCACAAGAGTGCAACTCTCATTCTAGGAAGACATTTCCTAGCAACTGGCCGAACCCTCATTGA
>NC_029777.3:70053138-70055649 GCF_000817695.3 Arachis duranensis
TGGTAAGAGAGGTCAATATGGCTGAGAGTCTCGAATCAGATCTAGAGGACATCTTTAAAGATGTTCAGCCTGATCTGGAGGAATCAGAGGGAATAGTAGAACCTCTGAAAATCCCTCAGGAAGAGGAGACACCTCCTAAACCCGAGCTCAAACCATTACCACCATCCCTAAAATATGCATTCTTGGGAGAAGGTGATACCTTTCCTGTAATCATAAGCTCTACCCTAGAGCCACAGGAAGAGGAAGCACTAATTCAAGTGCTAAGGACACACAAGACAGCTCTTGGGTGGTCCATCAGTGATCTCAAGGGCATTAGCCCAGCCAGATGCATGCACAAGATCTTACTGGAGGGTGACGCCAAGCCAGTGGTTCAACCACAAAGGCGGCTGAATCCAGCCATGAAGGAAGTTGTGCAGAAAGAGGTCACTAAGCTACTAGAGGCTGGGATTATATATCCTATTTTTGATAGCCCCTGGGTAAGCCCTGTCCAAGTCGTCCCTAAGAAAGATGGCATGACAGTGGTTCATAATGAAAAAAATGAACTTGTTCCTACAACAACAGTTACAGGGTCGCGTATGTGTATTGATTATAGAAGGCTCAATACAGCCACCCGAAAGGATCATTTTCCTTTACCATTCATAGACCAGATGCTAGAAAGACTAGCAGGTCATGAATACTACTGCTTCCTGGATGGATATTCAGGTTATAATCAAATTGCAGTAGATCCCCAGGATCAAGAGAAAATGGCATTCACATGTCCATCTAGAGTATTTGCATACAGAAGGATGCCATTTGGCTTGTGCAATGCACCTGCAACCTTTCAAAGGTGCATGCTCTCTATCTTCTCTGATATGGTGGAGAAGTTTCTGGAAGTCTTCATGGATGACTTTTCAGTATTTGGAGACTCATTCAGCTCCTGCCTTAACCATTTAGCACTTGTTCTGAAAAGATGCCAAGAGACCAACCTAGTTTTAAACTGGGAAAAATGTCATGATCACAGCACTAGTTATTTCTGCACCAGACTGGACATTACCCTTTGAACTAATGTGTGATGCCAGTGACCATACCATTGGTGCAGTATTAGGACAGAGGCATAACAAGCTTCTGCATGTCATTTATTATGTTAGCAGTGTTTTAAATGATGCCCAGAAAAATTACACAACCACAGAAAAAGAATTACTTGCAGTGGTTTATGCCATTGACAAGTTTAGATCCTACTTAGTAGGATCAAAAGTGATTGTGTACACTGACCATGCTGCTCTTAAATATCTACTCACAAAGCAGGATTCAAAGCCCAGGCTCATAAGATGGGTGTTGCTTCTGCAAGAGTTTGATATAGAAATAAGAGACAGAAAAGGAACAGAGAATCAAGTAGCTGATCACCTGTCCCGGATAGAACCAGTAGCAGGAGCATCCCTCCCTCCTACTGAGATCTCTGAGACCTTTCCGGATGAGCAATTGTTTGCTGTTCAGGAAGCTCTGTGGTTTGCAGACATTGCAAACTATAAGACACAAGGTTCTCCTTTTGTAACCATGGAGAGGAAGCATGAAAAGCTTCTCTCACTGCAGAGTCAACCAAAGCCCCCACAGTCCAACTCTAAGTTTGGTGTTGGGAGGCCACAACCAAACTCTAAGTTTGGTGTTGAACCCCCACATTCAAACTCTAAGTTTGATGTTGGGAGGTCCCAACCTTGCTCTGATTATCTGTGAGACTCCATGAGAGCTCACTGTCCAGCTAAGGACAATAAAGAAGCGCTTGCTGGGAGGCAACCCAGCCATTCACAAAATTTAATTTTATTTGTTTTTTTCTAATTAATTTTTACAAGTATATGTCAAAGTATCTTCAAAAGGTAAAATAGCAATTGATTGGATTCACAGAGTTACAAGGGAATTTGGAAGCTCACTGGCGTGAAAGAGCCAGTAAGAAACATTTTGGGTGTTGAACGCCCAAAAGAAGCACCCACTGGGCGTTCAACGCCAGTAAGGGTAGCCATCTGGGCGTTAAACGCCAGAAAGGAGCATCTTCTGGGCGTTGAACGCCAGAAAGAAGCACCTTCTGGGCGTTCAGAAAAACACCCAGTGACAAAGGAATTCCTGGCATTCAACGCCAGAAAGAAGCAACAGTTGGGCGTTGAACGCCCAGGAGAAGCAGCAATTGGGCGTTAAACGCCCAAAACAAGCAGCATTTGGGCGTTTAACGCCAGAATGGTGGGGAGGAGGTAAAATTCGTTTTTCTTCACAAATTTTCTGATTTTTATGTTTCAATTCATAATTTCTTGCATAAACATGTTTTAAAATATCATCCTTCAATTCCAAAATTTTTAATCAAAACACTAATTTCTAAAATCCCTTTTTCAAAAATGTCAAATGTATCTTAATTCATAAGCACAGATCTTTTTCCAATCCAAATCTTTTTCAAATCTTTTTCAACTCATCATATCTTTTGGATTTCGAAATTGCCTCTCCCTCTATTCCTCTCCTTTTCTTTCTTTTGCTTGAGGACAAGCAAAC
>NC_029777.3:70055705-70056513 GCF_000817695.3 Arachis duranensis
TTGCCATGATCACTGAGGTAAAACTCATTAAGATCATTGCACCTAAGGGAACAGGAAGAGCAAGGATGTGAACTGAAGGAACTAAAGCGTTAGAAGATATTCCTTCAAGGACCAAGCACCCCACAGACTAGAGGAACATCCACTTCCCAAATACAGGTTGTTAAGTTCTAATTTTAAGTTTTAACTCTGTGATAGTATTTTTATAGAAATTTACCTTAGAAGTTATATAGGAGTAGTAGTAATTAGTATCTCTATTTTGATTTTATCTCCAATTAAGCTATAATTTATTTTTCTCATCATTATCAAACATGAATAAATTAGTAGATTCTTAGAATAAAGAGGCAATATTTTTTCGAGTTCTTAATAAAGAAAATTCTAATTATTTATATGTGGTGGCAATACTTTTTGTCTTCTGAATGAATGCCTGAACAGTGCATATTTTTGATATTGAATTTTATGAATGTTAAAATTGTTGGCTCCTGAAAGAATGATGAACAAGAGAAATGTTATTGATGATCTGAAAAATCATGAAATTGATTCTTGAAGCAAGCAAAAGCAGTGAAAAACAAGCTTGCGAAAAAAAAATTTACAAGGAATCATTGGATCAAGAAAGGGAATAAAAGCCAATAGCCCTTAAGTCAAGGGTGAAAAGGATCCAAGGCTTTGAGCATCAGTGGATAGGAGGGCCCAAGGAAATAGTTCCAGGCCTAAGCGGCTAAATCAAGTTGTCCCTAACCATGTGCTTGTGGCATGCAGGTCCAAGTAAAAAACTTGAGACTGAGTGGTTAAAGTCATGATCCAAAGCAAA
>NC_029777.3:70057138-70060814 GCF_000817695.3 Arachis duranensis
TCTGGCGTCCAGCGCCAGAAACAAGTTACAAGTTGGAGTTCAACGCCAGAAACAGGTTACAACCTGGCGTCGAACGCCCAAAACAGCCCCAGGCACATGAGAAGCTTAAGTCTCAGCCCCAGCACACACCAAGTGGGCCCTAGAAGTGGATTTCTGCACCAATTATCTTAGTTTACTCATATTCTGTAAACCTAGGTTACAAGTTTACTTTTTAAACAACTTTTAGAGACTTATCTTGTACCTCATGACATTTTTCAGATCTGAATTACATACTTTTTGATGGCATGAGTCTCTAAACTCCATTGTTGGGGGTGAGGAGCTCTGCAGCGTCTCGATGAATTAATGCAATTACTTTTGTTTTCCATTCAAACACGCTTGTTCTTATCTAAGATGTTCATTCGCGCTTGATTATGGAGAAGGTGATGATCCGTGACACTCATCACCTTCCTCAATCCATGAACGTGTGCCTGACAACCACCTCTGTTCTACATCAGATTGAATGAGTATCTCTTAGATTCCTTAATCAGAATCATCGTGGTATAAGCCGGATTGATGGCGGCATTCATGAGAATCCGGAAAGTCTAAACCTTGTCTGTGGTATTCCGAGTAGGATTCTGGGATTGAATGAATGTGACGAGCTTCAAACTCCTGAAGGCTGGGCGTTAGTGACAGATGCAAAAGAATCAATGGATTCTATTCCAACCTGATTGAGAACCGACAGATGATTAGCCGTGCTGTGACAGAGCATTTGGACCATTTTCATTGAGAGGATGGGAAGTAGCCATTGACAACGGTGACACCCTACATAGAGCTTGCCATGGAAGGAACCTTGCGTGTGGGAAAAGGATTTCAAGGAAAAGTTGAAATTCAGAGGACAAAGCATCTCCAAAACTCCAACATATTCTCCATTATTAAAGTAACAACTATTTATTTTATGCCCTTTTTACTATATATGAGGCTAAAGAACCCTATTGGTATCCTGACTAAGATTAATAAAATAAACATAGCTTGCTTCAATCCAACAATCTCCGTGGGATTCGACCCTTACTCACGTAAGGTATTACTTGGACGACCCAGTGCACTTGCTGGTTAGTTGTGCGGATTGCAAAAAGTGTGATTGCAATTTTGTGCACCAAACGCCAAGTTGTAACGTGTTTTGGGCATTCAACTCCGGGTCGTGACGTGTTTCTGGCGTTTTACTCCAGACAGCAACATGAAACTGGCGTTGAGCGCCAGTTGACGTCGTCAATTCCCGAATAAAGTATGGACTATTATATATTGCTGGAAAGCTCTGGATATCTACTTTCCAACGCAGTTGAGAGCGTGCCATTTGGAGTTTTGTAGCTCCAGAAAATCTTTTTCGAGTGCAGGGAGGTCAGATTCCAACAGCATCAGCAGTCCTTTGTCAGCCTCCTATCAGAGTTTTGCTCAAGTCCCTCAATTTCAGCTAGAAATTACCTGAAATCATAGAAAAACATACAAACTCATAGTAAAGTCCAGAAATGTGAATTTAACATAAAAACTAATGAGAACATCCCTAAAAGTAGCTTGAACTTACTAAAAACTACCTAAAATCAATGCCAAAAAGCGTATAAATTATCCGCTCATCACTTCTTCAGATGAAGAGATCCTCCAGCAGAGCTAACCGATGACATCTTGGACAGTTCAGATAGACCATCATAGAAGATACCTATGATGCTCCATTCAGAAAGCATGTCAGAAGGACACTTTCTGATCAATTGTTTGTATCTTTCCCAAGCTTTATAGAGGGATTCACCTTCCTTCTGTCTGAAGGTTTGGACTTCCACTATAAGCTTACTCAATTTTTGAGGTGGAAAGAACTTTGCTAAGAAGGCATTGACTAGCTTTTCCCAAGAGTTCAGGCTTTCTTTAGGTTGTGAGTCCAACCATATCCTAGCTCTGTCTCTTACAGCAAAAGGGAATAGCATAAGTCCGTAGACCTCAGTGTCAACCCCATTGGTCTTGATAGTGTCACAGATTTGCAAGAATTCAGCTAAAAACTAATGAGGATCTTCCAATGGAAGTCCATGCAACTTGCAATTATGTTGCATTAGAGAAACTAATTGAGGCTTAAGCTCAAAGTTGTTTGCTCCAATGGCAGGGATGGAGATGCTTCTCCCATAGAAGTCGGGAGTAGGTGCAGTAAAGTCACCCAGCACCTTCCTTGCATTGTTGTCATTGTTGTTGTTTTTGGCTGCCATGTCTTCTTCTTTGAAGAATTCTGTTAGGTCCTCTACAGAGAGTTGTGCTTTAGCTTCTCTTAGCTTTTGCTTCAAGGTCCTTTCAGGTTCAGGGTCAGCTTCAACAAGAATGCTTTTGTCTTTGCTCCTGCTCATATGAAAGAGAAGAGAACAAGAAAATATGGAGTCCTCTATGTCACAGTATAGAGATTCCTTGAGGTGTCAGAGGAAAAGAAAAATAGAAGGAAGAGGTAGAAGAATTTGAACTTAGAAAGATAGAGTTCGAATTGTGCATTGAGGAGGAGTGTTAGTCCATAAATAGAAGGATGTGAAAAGAGGGGAAGAATTAAAGTAAAAGATTTTAAAATAATTAAAAGAAATTTTGAAAATTTGATTGATGATTTTCGAAAACTAAGATTGAGAAAGAAATAAAGTGATTTTTGAAATAGATTTTGAACTTAGAAATCAAAAAGATATATTGAAAACTATTTTGAAAAAGATGTGATTAAGAAGATATGATTGAAAAGTTATGGTTTTAAAAAGATATGATTGAAAAGATATGATTGAAAAATAATTTAAAAAGATTTGATTTTTTTTTAAATTAATGAATTGACTAACAAGAAAAGATATGATTCAAATATTAAACCTTTCTCAACAGATAAGGCAACATACTTGAAATGTTGAATCAAATCATTAATTGTTAGCAATTATTTTTGAAAATGAAGAGAAATTAATTTTGAAAAGATATGATTTGAAAAAGAT
This sequence comes from Arachis duranensis, assembly GCF_000817695.3. Classification (NCBI taxonomy): domain Eukaryota; kingdom Viridiplantae; phylum Streptophyta; class Magnoliopsida; order Fabales; family Fabaceae; genus Arachis; species Arachis duranensis. The sequence goes on from NC_029777.3 coordinate 70,060,102, forward strand.
TTGATTTTGAAAAATTTTGAAAACTTGAAAAAAATTTGCATTAAAAACAAAATCTTCCCGCTTGTGCCATCCTGGCGTTAAACGCCCAGAATGGCATCCATTCTGGCGTTTAACGCCCAAAATGCTACCCTTTTGGGCGTTAAACGCCAGTTTTCCTTCCTTACCGGGCATTTTGAACGCCCAGCTTTTTCTGTGTAATTCCTCTGCTGTATGTTCTGAATCTTCAATTCTCTGTATTATTGACTTGAAAAGACACAAATTAAAAATTTTTTGGATTTTTAATAATGAGGAATAATCAAAATGAAACTAAGATCAAATAAACAATGCATGCAAGACACCAAACTTAGAAGTTTGTATACTACTGACATTAACAAATTGAGAATGCATATGAGAAACAACAAAACACCAAGGCAAGAGAATTTAAAGATCAGAGCAAGGAAATCATCAAGAACAACTTGAAGATCAATGAAGACACATGAATGAATTCGAAAAATGCAAGAAGAACAGAAACATACAATTGACACCAAACTTAAAATGAGACACTAAACTCTAACAAGAAATGTTTTTGGTTTTTATGATTTTGTAATTTTTTTTAAATTTTTTGAAAATTATATGGAAAAGAAAATAAAGAGATTCAAAAATTTTAATAAGAATTCCAGGAATCATGCAATGTTAGTCTAAAGCTTTAGTCTAAGGCTAGCCAAGCTTCAGCA
>NC_029777.3:70060914-70064265 GCF_000817695.3 Arachis duranensis
GAAATTGTGATCATCAATGGCGCCATCAACATGGTACGCTCAATTACAATCTCAACTCTTTATCACAACTTCGCACAACTAACCAGCAAGTGCACTGGGTCGTCCAAGTAATAAACCTTACGCGAGTAAGGGTCGATCCCACGGAGATTGTTGGTATGAAGCAAGCTATGGTCATCTTGTAAATCTCAGTCAGGCAGAATCAAATGGTTATAGATGATTTATGAATAAAGCATAAAATAAAGATAGAGATACTTATGTAATTCATTGGTGAGAATTTCAGATAAGCGTATGGAGATGCTCTGTCCCTTCCGTCTCTCTGCTTTCCTACTATCTTCATCCAATCCTTCTTACTCCTTTCCATGGCAAGCTGTATGTTGGGAATCACCGTTGTCAATGGCTACAATCCCGTCCTCTCAGTGAAAATGTTTAACGCGCTCTGTCACAGCACGGCTAATCATCTGTCGGTTCTCAATCAGGTTGGAATAGAATCAAGTGATTCTTTTGCGCCTGTCACTAACGCCCAGCCTTCAGGAGTTTGAAGCTCGTCACAGTCATTCAATCCTCAAATCCTACTCAGAATACCACAGACAAGGTTTAGACCTTCCGGATTCTCTTGAATGCCGCCATCAATTCTAGCTTATACCACGAAGATTCCGATTAAGGGATCCAAGAGATATCCACTCAATCTAAGGTAGAAAGGAGGTGGTTGTAAGGCACACGTTCATAGGTGAGAATGATGATGAGTGTCACAGATCATCACATTCATCAAGTTGAGGAACAAGTGATATCTTAGAACAAGAATAAGCCGAATTGAATAGAAGAACAATTGTAATTGCATTAATACTCGAGGTACATCAGAGCTCCACACCTTAATATATGGTGTGTAGAAACTCCACCGTTGAAAATACATAAGTGATAATGGTGATCATTGGCTTCGACCCCAGAGAGGGAACCAGAAGAACCAAGATGTCTAATACAATAGCAAAAGGTCCTATTTGTAGAGAACTAGTAGCTTAGGGTTTACAAAGATGAGTAAATGACATAAAAATCCACTTCCGGGCCCACTTGATGTGTGCTTGGGCTGAGAATTGAAGCTTTCATGTGTAGAGACTTTTCTTGGAGTTAAACGCCAGCTTTTGTGACAATTTGGGCGTTTAACTCCCATTCTTGTGCCAGTTCCGGCGTTAAACGCCAAAATTCTTGAGCTGATTTGGAACGTCGGTTTGGCCATTAAATCTCGGGCAAAGTATGAACTATTATACATTGTTGGAAAGCCCAGGATGTCTACTTTCCAACGCAATTGAGAGCGCGCCAATTGGGCTTCTGTAGCTCCAGAAAACCACTTCGAGTGCAGGGAGGTCAGAATCCAACAGCCTGCAGTCCTTTTCAGCCTCTGAATCAGATTTTTGCTCAGGTCCCTCAATTTCAGCCAGAAAATACCTGAAATCATAGAAAAACACACAAACTCATAGTAAAGTCCAGAAAAGTGAATTTCTGAAATCATAGAAAAATACACAAACTCGTAGTAAAATCCCGAAATGTGAATTTATCATAAAGACTAATGAAAACATCCCTAAAAGTAGCTAGATCCTACTAAAAACTACCTAAAAATAATGCCAAAAAGCGTATAAATTATCCGCTCATCATAGCCATTGACAACAGTGTTGCCTTACATACAGCTTGCCATGGAAAGGAATAAGAAGGATTGAAGGAAGGCAGTAGGAAAGCAGAGATTCAACAGGGACAAGCATCTCCATACACTTATCTGAAATTCCCACCATTGAATTACATGAGTAACGCTATCTTTATTTTCTGCTTTATTTACTATTAGAAAACTCCATAAGATTTATTATCCGCCTAACTGAGATTTACAAGATGACCATAGCTTGCTTCCTACCAACAATCTCCGTGGGATCGACCCTTACTCACGTAAGGTATTACTTGGACGACCCAGTACACTTGCTGGTTAGTTGTGCGGAGTTGTGACTAAGTGTGATTCACGTTGAGAGCGCTACCAAGTTTTTGGCACCATTGTTGATTATCACAATTTCGTGCACCATCTAGTCTAGAGCTTGGAGAAACACCAATAACTTGGAAGATCTACATTAATAGATCCTCCAACAAAGTCGACAGCGGGGCCGGAGTAATCCTAGAGAATGAAGAAAACACCACAATATAACTCTCTTTAAAATTCAATTTCCTGGCATCCTATTATTAAGCAGAATAGGAGGCGATGCTAGCAGGATTATGACTTGGTAAAAAAGTAGGAGCGACTAAAGTGCTTGTCATCAGTGATTCACAAGTCCTCACATCACAAATAAATAGAGGTTACAAAAAGAAAGACCTCAACCTAAAGCAATATCTACAGAAGGTCTTGAGCTTGTTTGCTGATTTCTATGAGGTCGAAGTAACATAGCAAGAGAGTAAAATAACTGAGCTGGTGCCTTAGCAAAACTTGCAAGTACTAAGCCATGAAGAAATAAAAAAAGCCTAATATAAGAAAATCTTCAAGTTCCTTCTAGTGCCAATAACTCGGACCTACCAGTGTTAACAGTGACAAGCAATAGGATGGATGAACCCTATTTTAGAGCACCTTAAGTTTGACATCCTCCCTACTGACCAACAGAAAGCTAAAAAGCTCGTCTGTAATGCCCAATACTTCACCTTAGTATGAGGGACCCTCTACAAAAGGGAAATTATTACACCATTGCTCAAGTGTATCCCTACATCTAAAATTGAGAAAGTGCTAGAAGAAGTCCATGTAGGTACCTATGGAAACCATCTCAGAGCACGGTCATTAACTAAAAAAAAAAATACTCCGAGCAGGGTTTTATTGACCTACTTTGTAGAAAGATGGCACTGCATATGTGCAGAAATGCCTGACTTATCAACTCCACACTAACTTTCATGTAGCACCACCCAAAGAGCTCATTGGTAGCGCAAAATTGTGAACAATACTTTTCACAACTCTCATAATCCCCGGTCATGAACCCCAAAAACTTGGTGTTCAATACCATGGCATTACACAACTTCGCACAACTAACCAGCAAGTGCACTGGGTCGTCCAAGTAATAAACCTTACGCGAGTAAGGGTCGATCCCACGGAGATTGTTAGTATGAAGCAAGCTATGGTCATCTTGTAAATCTTAGTCAGGCAAACTCAAATGGATATGGTGATGAACGAAATAAACATAAAGATAAAGATAGAGGTACTTATGTAATTCAATGGTAGGAACTTCAGATAAGCGCATGAAGATGCCTTCCCTTCCGTCTCTCTGCTTTCCTACTGCCTTCATCCAATCCTTCTTACTCCTTTCCATGGCAAGCTTATGTAGGGTTTCACCGTTGTCA
>NC_029777.3:70065653-70066117 GCF_000817695.3 Arachis duranensis
CGTGGCCCAAAGCACTCTGTCTTCCAGGATTACCACCGGATACATACATGCCACAGACACATAATTGGGTGAACCTTTTCAGATTGTGACTCAGCTTTGCTAGAGTCCCCAATTAGAGGTGTCTAGGGTTCTTAAGCACACTCTTTTTGCCTTGGATCACAACTTTATTATTTTTTTTCTTTCTTCTTTTTTTTTGTTTTCTTTTTCCTTCTCTCTTTTTTTCGAAATTTTCTCTTTTTTTTTCATTGCTTTTTCTTGCTTCAAGAATCATTTTAATGATTTTTCAGATCCTCAGTAACATGTCTCCTTTTTCATCATTCTTTCAAGAGCCAACATTCATGAACCACAAATTTAAGATACATATACACTGTTTAAGCATACATTCAGAAAACAAAAATATTGCCACCACATCAAAATAATTAAACTGTTATAAAATTCAAAATTCATGCAATTCTACTCTTTTT
>NC_029777.3:70066189-70067824 GCF_000817695.3 Arachis duranensis
GATGGATTCATAGGATATTCATAACTTTAAGGCATAGACACTAAGACACTAATGATCACAAGACACAAACATAGATAAACATAAAGCAAAATTCGAAAAAAAAAGAAGAATAAAGAACAAGGAAATCAAGGAACGGGTCCACCTTAGTGATGGCGGCTCTTTCTTCCTCTTGAAGATCCTATGGAGTGCTTGAGCTCCTCAATGTCTCTTCCTTGTCTTTGTTGCTCCTCCCTCATGATTCTTTGATCTTCTCTAATTTCATGGAGGATGATGGAGTGTTCTTGGTGCTCCACCCTTAGTTGTCCCATGTTGGAACTCAATTCTCCTAGGGAGGTGTTTAGTTGCTCCCAATAGTTTTGTGGAGGAAAGTGCATCCCTTGAGGAATCTCAGGGATCTCATGATGAGTGGGGTCTCTTGTGTGCTCCATCCTCTTCTTAGTGATGGGCTTGTCCTCATCAATAGGGATGTCTCCCTCTATGTCAACTCCAACCGAATAACAGAGGTGACAAATGAGATGAGGAAAGGCTAACCTTGCCAAGGTAGAGGACTTGTCCGCCACCTTATAGAGTTCTTGGGCTATAACCTCATGAACCTCTATTTCTTCTCCAATCATGATGCTATGGATCATGATAGCCCGGTCTATGGTAACTTCAGACCGGTTGCTAGTGGGAATGATTGAGCGTTACTTGTTGAATGGGGTTGGTAAGAACTTCCCAACCTCTTCTTCGGATCTCATGTCGGATCTCCGGATATTCACCCTTTTTGAGTGAAAAAGGGACCTCGGGGATCACCTTTTTCAAGGCCACAACTTCATAGAAGTCGTCTTGATGCACCCTTGAGATGAATCTCTCCATCTCCCATGACTCGGAGGTGAAAGCTTTTGCCTTCCCTTTCCTCTTTCTAGAGGTTTCTCCGGCCTTGGATGCCATAAATGGTTATGGAAAAACAAAAAGCAATGCTTTTACCACACCAAACTTAAAATGTTTGCTCGTCCTCGAGCAAAAGAAGAAAGAAGAGAGTAGAAGAAGAAGAAATGAGGAGAAGAGAGTAGAAGAAGAAGAAAAGAGGAAGAAGGGAATGGCTATGTGTTCGGCCAAAGGGTAGAGAAATGGTGTTTAGGATGTGTGAAAATGAAGGAGTGAAGGAGGCTTTATATAGGAGAGGGGGAGGGGAGGGTTCGGCCATTTGAGGGTGGGTTTGGGTGGAAAGGTGGTTTGAATTTGAATGGTGAGGTAGGTGGGGTTTTATGAAGGATGGATGTGAGTGGTGAAGAGAAAGATGGGATTTGATAGGTGAAGGGTTTTTGGAGAAGAGGTGTTGAGATGATTGGTGAATGGGTGAAGAAGAGAGAGAGAGAGTGGAAGGGTAGGTGGGGATCCTGTGGGGTCCACAGATCCTGAGGTGTCAAAGAAAAGTCATCCCTGCACCAAATGGCAAACAAAATCACGTTTTTAGCCATTTCTGACGTTAAACGCCGAGCTGGTGCCCATTTCTGGCGTTTAACGCCAGCTTCTTGCCCCTTTCTGGCGTTTAACGCCAGTCTGGTGCCCCTTTCTGGCGTTAAACGCCCAGAATGGTGCCAGACTGGGCGTTAAACGCCCAACAGCTAACCTCACTGGCGTTTAAACGCCAGT
>NC_029777.3:70067946-70068861 GCF_000817695.3 Arachis duranensis
ATTTTGTGACTTCTATGATCATCAACCTACAAAAAAAGATAAAATAACAAAAGAAAAATATGTAAAATATAACATTGGGTTGCCTCCCAACAAGCGTTTCTTTAATGTCAGTAGCTTGACAGAGGGCTCTCATGGAGCCTCAGAAATGCTCAGAACTATGTTGGAACCTCCCAACACCAAACTTAGAATTTGAATGTGGGGGTTCAACACCAAACTTAGAGTTTGGTTGTGGCCTCCCAACACCAAACTTAGAGTTTGACTGTGGGGGCTCTGTTTGGCTCTGCTTTGAGAGGAGCTCTTCATGCTTCCTCTCCATGATGACAGAGGGGTATCCTTGGGCCTTAAACACCAAGGATTCTTCATTCACTTGAATGATCAACTCTCCTCTATCAATATCAATCACAGCCTTTGCTGTGGCTAGGAAGGGTCTGCCAAGGATGATGGATTCATCCATGCACTTCCCAGTCTCTAGGACTATGAAATCAGTAGGGATGTAATGGTCTTCAACTTTAACCAGAACATCCTCTACAAGTCCATGGGCTTGTTTTCTTGAGTTGTCTGCCATCTCTAGTGAGATTTTTGCAGCTTGCACCTCTAAAATTCCTAACTTCTCCATTACAGAGAGGGGCATGGGGTTTACACTTGACCCTAAGTCACACAAGGCCTTCTTGAAGGTCATGGTGCCTATGGTACAAGGTATTGAAAACTTCTCAGGATCCTGTCTCTTTTGAGGCAGTTTTTGCCTAGACAAGTCATCCAGTTCTTTAGTGAGCAAAGGGGGTTCATCCTCCCAAGTCTCATTTCCAAATAACTTGTCATTCAGCTTCATGATAGCTCCAAGATATTTAGCAACTTGCTCTTCAGTGACATACTCATCCTCTTCAGAGGAAGAATACTCATCAGAGCTCATGAATG
>NC_029777.3:70070118-70070941 GCF_000817695.3 Arachis duranensis
AGCTCAAAGTTGTTTGCTCTAATGGCAGGGATAGAGATGCTTCTCCCATAGAAATCGGGAGTAGGTGCAGTAAAGTCACCCAGCACCTTCCTTGCATTGTTGGCATTGTTGTTTTCGGCTGCCATGTGTTCTTCTCCTTTGAAGAATTCGGTCAGGTTCTCTAAAGAGAATTGTGCTTTGGCTTCTCTTAGCTTTCTCTTCAAGGTCCTTTCAGGTTCAGGATCAGCCTCAACAAGAATGCCTTTGTCTTTGCTCCTGCTCATATGAGTGAGAAGAGAACAAGGAATGTGGAATCCTCTATGTCACAGTATAGAGATTCCTTGAAGTGTCAGAGGAAAAGAAGAGTAGAAGACAGAAGTAGAAAATTCGAACTTATCAAAGGAGAAGGAGTTCGAATTTTGCATTAAGGAATAGTGTTAGTCCATAAATAGAAGGATATGAGAAGAAGGGAAGTGATTTTCGAAAATTAAGTAAAAATTTTGAAAACATTTTTGAAAAACATTACTTAATTTTCGAAAATGAAAGTGGGGAAGAAACAAAGTGATTTTTGAAAAAGATTTTGAAATTAGAAATCAAAGAGATTTGATTGAAAATTATTTTGAAAAAGATGTGTTTAAGAAAATATGATTGGTTTTAAGAAAAATGTGATTGAGAAGATATGATTTGAAAAACATTTTAAAAAGATTTGATTTTGAAAAATTAAAAACTTGACTAACAAGAAAGATATGATTCAAACATTAAACCTTTCTCAACAGAAAAGGCAACATACTTGAAATGTTGAATCAAATCATTAATTGATAGTAAGTATCTTTGAAAATAGAAA
>NC_029777.3:70071517-70072150 GCF_000817695.3 Arachis duranensis
CCCCTTTGCCATCCTGGCGTTAAACGCCCAGAATGGTGCACATTCTGGCGTTTAACGCCCAAAACTATACCTTTTTGGGCGTTAAACGCCCAACCAGGTACCCTGGCTGGCGTTTAAACGCCAGTCTGTCCTTCTTCACTGGGCGTTTTGAACGCCCAGCTTTTTCTGTATAATTCCTCTGCTGTATGTTCTGAATCTTTAATTCTCTGTATCATTGACTTGAGAAGACACAAATTAAAAATATTTTTGGATTTTTAATAATAAGAAAAAATGCAACAAGAATCAAATAACAATGCATGCAAGACACCAAACTTAGCAGTTTGTATACTACTGACACTAACAAAATGAAAATGCATATGAGACACACAAAACACTCAAGTCAATTGAATTCAAAGATCAGAGCACGAAAATTATTAAGAATTACTTGAGAATCCTTAATACACATGAATGAAAGCATGCAATTGACACCAAACTTAAGATGAGACACTAGACTCAAACAAGAATTTTTTTTGATTTTATGATTTTTTTTTTGAATTTTTTTTGTGTTTTTCAAAAATTAAAAGGAAAAAGATATCAAAATTCTTAATGAGAATTCCAGGAATCAGTGCAATGCTAGTCTAAGACTCCGGTCCA
>NC_029777.3:70073863-70075403 GCF_000817695.3 Arachis duranensis
TTTTCTTGGAGTTAAACGCTAGCTTTTGTGCCAGTTTGGGCGTTTAACTCCCATTCTTGTGCCAGTTCCGGCGTTTAACGCTGGGATTTCTGAGGGTGACTTTGGGCGCCGGTTTGGGCCATCAAATCTTGGGAAAAGTATAGACTATCATATATTGCTGGAAAGCCCAGGATGTCTACTTTCCAACGCCGTTGAGAGCACGCCAATTGGGTATCTGTAGCTCTAGAAAATCCACTTCGAGTGCAGGGAGGTCAGAATCCAACAGCATCTGCAGTCCTTTTTAGTCTCTGAATCAGATTTTTGCTCAGGTCCCTCAATTTCAGCCAGAAAATACCTGAAATCACAGAAAAACACACAAACTCATAGTAAAGTCCAGAAAAGTGAATTTTAACTAAAAACTAATAAAAATCTACTAAAAACTAACTAGATCATACCAAAAACATACTAAAAACAATGCCAAAAAGCGTACAAATTATCCGCTCATCACTCATCAACGTCACCTCACCTTAACTTGGTCCTTAGCAAAATAGGGAATGAATATACTGACCCTTCCCGGCCACAAGCCCCTAGGCAAGTGAAATATTTGATTTTGGTTGTGAATTATCTCACAAAATGGATAGAGGCAAAGCCTTTAGCTTCCATCATGCTCGACAGAGTAAACAGTTCTTGCTTAGAAATGTCATCACCCGATTGGTGTTCCAAACTCCATCACCACGGACAATGGAACGCAATTCATAGATACAACCTTCGGAAAGCTAGTGTCTGATCTCAAGATCAAGTATCAATTCACTCACGTCAAACATCCTCAAGTCAACGGGCAAGCTAAAGCAGCAAACAAAGTTATACTTGTAGGATTAAAAAGAAGGTTAGATATAGAAAAAGAAGTGTGGGCTGAGTAATTACCCCATGTTATATGGGTATATCATACAACACCTCAATCAACTACTAGAGTGTTTTCTTTTCAACTTGCCTACTGATGTTCTTATCATCACCAAAGTTGATTGATTTTCATCAATTTAGCTCTTGAATGCAATGTCCTACTGAAGCTTGGCTAGCCATGTCTAATTCCTTTAGACTAACATTGCATGATTACTGGAATTCTCATTAAGAATTTTGATATCTTTATTTTCTTTTCCACTTAATTTTCGAAAAAAACCAAAAAAATTACAAAATCATAAAAACCAAAAAGATTTCTTGTTTGAATCTAGTGTCTCATTTTAAGTTTGGTGTCAATTGCATGTTTCTGTTCTTCTTGCATTTTTCATGTGTCTTCAGTGATCTTCAAGTTGTTCTTGATGATTTACTTGCTCTGATCTTTAAATTCTCTTGTTTTGTGTGTTTTGTTGTTTCTCATATGCATTCTCAACTTGTTAGTGTCAGTAGTATACAAACTTCTAAGTTTGGTGTCTTGCATGCATTGTTTATTTGATTTTAGTTGCATTTTGATTTTTCCTCATCATTAAAAATCCAAAAAATTTTTAATTTGTGTCTTTTCAAGTCAATAATACAGAGAATTGAAGATTCAGAACATTCAGCAGAG
>NC_029777.3:70076287-70077141 GCF_000817695.3 Arachis duranensis
ATTGCCTTTTATGTTGAGAAAGGTTTAATGTTTGAATCATATCTTTTCTTGTTAGCCAAGTCATTAATTTTCAAAATCAAATCTTTTTTAAAATTTTTTTCAAATCATATCTTCTCAATCATGTCTTTTTAAAACTATATCTTTTTCAATCATATCTTCTTAAATCACATCTTTTTCAAAATAGTTTTCAATCATATCTTTTAAATTTCTTATTTCAAAATCTTTTTAAAAAAAAAATCACTTGATTTCTTTTCCACTATTGGTTTTCGAAAATCAATTAGTGTTTTTCAAAATGTTTTTAAAAATCTTTTACTTAATTTTCGAAAATCTCTTCCCCTCTTCTCACATCTTTCTATTTATGGACTAACACTCCTCCTTAATGCACAATTCGAACTCCATCTTTCCTTGATAGGTTCAAATTTTCTACCTCTTCCTTCTATTTTTATTTTCCTCTGACACCTCAAGGAATCTCTATACTATGACATAGAGGATTCCAAATTTTCTTGTTCTCTTCTCTTTCATATGAGCAGGAGCAAAGACAAAAGCATTATTATTGAGGCTGACCCTGAACCTGAAAGGACCTTGAAGCGAAAGCTAAGAGAAGCTAAAGCACAATTCTCTGTAGAGGACCTAACAGAAATCTTCAAAGAAGAAGACATGGCAGCCGAAAACAACAACAATGCCAACAATGTAAGGAAGGTGCTGGGTGACTTTACTGCACTACTCCCGACTTCTATGGGAGAAGCATCTCTATCCCTGCCATTGGAGCAAACAACTTTGAGCTTAAGCCTCAATTAGTTTCTCTAATGCAACAGAATTGCAAGTTTCATGGACTTCCATTGGAAGATCCTCAT
>NC_029777.3:70077251-70078387 GCF_000817695.3 Arachis duranensis
AGTGGAAGTCCAAACCTTCAGACAGAAGGAAGGTGAATCCCTCTATAAAGCTTGGGAAAGATACAAACAATTGATCAGAAAGTGTCCTTCTCTCATGCTTTCTGAGTGGTGCATCATAGGTATCTTCTATGATGGTCTGTCTAAACTGTCCAAGATGTCATTGGATATCTCTGCTGGAGGATCTCTTCATCTGAAGAAGACACTTGCAGAAGCTCAAGAACTCATTGAAATGGTTGGAAATAACCAATTCATGTACACTTCTGAAAGAAATCCTGTGAACAATGGGACGAATCAGAAGAAATGAGTTCTTGAGATTGATACTCTGAATGCCATATTGGCTCAGAACAAAATATTGACTCAGGAAGTCAATATCATTTCTCAAAGTCTGTCTGGAATGCAAGCTGCACCAGACAGTACTAAGGACGCTTCATCTGAAGAAGAAGCTTATGATCCTGTGAACCCTTCAATGGAAGAGGTGAACTACATGGGAGAACCCTATGGAAACACCTATAATCCTTCATGTAGAAATCATCCAAATCTCTCATGGAAGGATCAACAGAGACCTCATCAAGGTTTCAACAACAATAATGGTGGAAGAAATAGGTTTTGCAATGGAAAGCCTTTTCCATCATCTTCTCAGCAACAGACAGAGAATTCTAAGCAGAGCCACTCTGACTTAGAAATCATGGTCTCTGATCTAATCAAAACCACTCAAAGTTTCATTACTGAAACAAGGTCCTCCATCAGAAACTTGGAGGCACAAGTGGGGCAGCTGAGCAAGAAAATTACTGAACTCCCTCCTAGTACTCTTCCAAGCAATACAGAAGAGAATCCAAAAGGAGAATGTAAGGCCATCAACATAGCCGAACTTGGAGAGGATGAAGAGGCAGTGAGCGCCACTGAGGAAGACCTCAATGGACGTCCACTGGCCTCCAATGAGTACCCTTATGAGGAACAATGGGAATTTGAGACTCACACAGAGACCATAGAGATTCCATTGGATTTACAACTGCCATTCATGAGCTCTGATGAGTAGTCTTCCTCTGAAGAGGATGAGTATGTCACTGAAGAGCAAGTTGCTAAATACCTTGGAGCAATCATGAAGCTAAATGACAAGTTATTTGGTAATGAGACTT
>NC_029777.3:70080938-70082494 GCF_000817695.3 Arachis duranensis
AAAAAAAAGGAGAAAGAGAAAAAGAAAGAAAAAGAAAGAAATAAAAGTGTGATCCAAGGAAAAAAGAGTGTGCTTAAGAACCCTGAACACCTCTAATTAGGGACTCTAGCAAAGCTGAGTCACAATCTGAAAAGGTTCACCCAATTATGTGTCTGTGGCATGTATGTATCCGGTGGTAATATTGGAAGACAAAGTGCTTTGGGCCACGGCCAGGACTCATAAAGTAGCTGTGTTCAAGAATCATTATACTTAACTAGGAGAATCAATAAAACTATCTGGATTCTGAGTTCCTATAGAAGCCAATCATTCTGAATTTCAAAGGATAGAGTAAGATGCCAAAACTATTCAGAGGCAAAAAGCTAAAAGCCCCGCTCATCTAATTAATACTGATCTTCATAGATGTTTTTGGAATTCATTGCATATTCTCTTCTTTTTATCTTATTTGATTTTCAGTTGCTTGAGGACAAGCAACAATTTAAGTTTGGTGTTGTGATGAGCGGATAATTTGTACGCTTTTTGGCATTGTTTTTAGTATGTTTTTAGTATGTTTTAGTTAGTTTTTAGTATATTTCTATTAGTTTTTAGTTAAAATTCACTTTTCTGGACTTTACTATGAGTTTGTGTATTTTTTTGTGATTTCAGGTATTTTCTGGCTGAAATTGAGGGACTTGAGCAAAAATCTGATTTAGAGGCTGAAAAGGACTGCAGATGCTGTTGGATTCTGACCTCCCTGCACTCGAAGTGGATTTTCTGGAGCTACAGAAGCCCAATTGGCGTTGGAAAGTAGACATCCTGGGATTTCCAGCAATGTATAATAGTCCATACTTTGCCCGAGATTTGATGGCCCAAACCGGCGTCCCAAATCAGCTCAAAACTGCCCGGCGTTAAACGCCGGAACTGGCACAAGAATGGGAGTTAAACGCCCAAACTGGCACAAAAGCTGGCGTTTAACTCCAAGAGAAGTCTCTACACGAAAATGCTTCAATGCTCAGTCCAAGAACACACCAAGTGGGCCCGGAAGTGGATTTTTATGTCATTTACTCATCTCTGTAAACCCTAGGCTACTAGTTCTCTACAAATAGAACCTTTTGCTATTGTATTTTCATCTTTGGATCATTTTAGATCTTTTGATCATCTTTGGACGTCTAGTTCTTAGATCATGAGAGGCTGGCCATTCGGCCATGCCTAGACCTTGTTCTTATGTATTTTCAACGGTGGAGTTTCTACACACCATAGATTAAGGTGTGGAGCTCTGCTGTGCCTCGAGTATTAATGCAATTACTATTGTCCTTCTATTCAATTCAGCTTATTCTTGTTCTAAGATATTCATTTGCACCCAAGAACATGATGAATGTGATGATTATGTGACACTCATCATCATTCTCACTTATGAACGAGTGCTTGACAACCACTTCTGTTGTACAAGCAAACAAGGCTTGAATGTTTATCTCTTGGATCCCTTAATCGGAATCTTCGTGGTATAAGCTAGAATTGATGGCGGCATTCAAGAGAATCCGGAAGGTCTAAACCTTGTCTGTGGTATTCTGAGTAGGATT
>NC_029777.3:70082659-70086010 GCF_000817695.3 Arachis duranensis
GTTGAACATTTTCACTGAGAGGATGGGAGGTAGCCACTGACAACGGTGAAACCCTACATACAGCTTGCCATGGAAAGGAGTAAGAAGGATTGGATGAAGACAGTAAGAAAGCAGGGAGACGGAAGGGACAAAGCATCTCCATACGCTTGTCTGAAATTCTTACCAATGAATTACATAAGTATCTCTATCTTTATCTTTATGTTTTATTCATAAATCATCCATAACCATTTGAGTCTGCCTGACTGAGATTTACAAGTTGACCATAGCTTGCTTCATACCAACAATCTCCGTGGGATCGACCCTTACTCGCGTAAGGTTTATTACTTGGACGACCCAGTACACTTGCTGGTTAGTTGTGCGAAGTTGTGATAAATAGTTGAGATTGCAATTGAGCGTACCATGTTGATGGCGCCATTGATGATCACAATTTCGTGCACCACCTACAAAATAGAGTCATGATCCCAGTAGAGGTCAACGAAGAAAGCCCACACGACTGTTTTTTTATGAAGTCGACAACATTAAAGACTACAAAGAAGAGATCGAGTTGTTACTCAAGATTTGAGAGGAAGCCAGGATTAAAGAGAAAGCCATGAAGCAAAGAATGGCAATCATATACAATAGAAAAATCATCAAAAGAAGTTTTAACGAGAAAGACCTCATCTTAATCCAAAATGACATCGGAGCCTCAAATCCTAGATAAGGGAAGCTCGAAGCAAATTGGAAAGGACCCTACAAGGTTGTACAAGTTTTGGAAAAAGGATATTACAAAATTGCTGACCTATAAGACAACGAACTTCCAAGATCATGGCATGCTCTCAATCTTAGAAGATATTATAGCTAGATAGAAAACTTTGTTCTCTAATATACTCTTTTTTCTAACTTCATAGTTTTTTTCTATTGGGTTTTACTGAAGGGGATTTAATGAGGAATCAAAGCAAAAGCTAAAAGTGAAAACCTATAAAGTTGTTAGTAACAACTAGCACAAATCTTGTAAAAATTACTTCACTAATAAAAAAAATTCATTCAACTATCTTCTCTCCATTTTCAAATCACACCCACTCAAGCTAAAAAAAATGCAAAAATTGTGACTGACTTGATGGGGTTGGCACAACAAAGCAACGAGGACTGAGTCAGGATGTACGAGTTGTAAATGCAATACAAATTATAATCAAAATTGCGAAAATAACTCAAGTAAACAAAGATGATTTAGAACAACAAAGTAATAGTAAAAAAACATGCATTTAAACAAAATTTCTTAAAAGGAGAGCAAAAAATATACTTAAACTATAACAAATAAAGTCTTAAAAAAAGTGCACAATCCGGGGTGTCAAATATAAACAATGTAAAATAAAAAATCAAAAAGAGGCAGGAGCAGCTTCATTAGGATAAGAGGTCTCGCTAATTGGAGCAGGGGTAGAAGAAAAAGTTTTAGGATTGTCCAACTTGGACTCCTCAAGGATAAGGATGATCTAACCATCGACCACGGCCACGACCTTGTCAGGATCCATGATCAAGATATCGTCCTCAGAAGCCAAGATTTGAAATTGGGGTCTTTAACTTATCCACAATATCATCCAGGCCTTCACAAATGCATATTCCAAGTCTTCGTAATTCTGTTTCATCTTCTCGAGCTCCTTTTCCAATTCGAGTTTTTCGCTAAAAATTCGGACGTGACTCACCTTAGCCTTCTTTTTAGCGGTCAATACTTGCTCACAATCAGTGTCTGCCTGCTTCACCATTCCCCTCAGCATAGCATTGTCTGTCTTGAGAGCATTTTTTTTGCCTTAAGTTGATTCTTCTCCTTCTAGAGGTCTCAACTTAAGTCCTCAAGGTAGACAACTCAGCCTTCACAGCACTAGGGATTCTTTTTTTTTTTTGTATAGTGATGAGCGGATAATTTATACGCTTTTGGCATTGTTTTTAGGTAGTTTTTAGTAGGTTCTAGCTACTTTTTAGTTTATTTTTATTAGTTTTAGGCAAAATTCATATTTTTGGACTTTACTATGAGTTTGTGTGTTTTTTTGTGATTTCAGGTATTTTCTGGTTGAAATTGAGAGAGCTGAGCAAAAATCTGATTCTGGCTGAAAAAGGACTGCTGATGCTATTGGATTTTGACCTCCCTACACTCGGAATGGATTTTTTGGAGCTACATGAGTCCAATTGGCGTACTCTTAATTTGGTTGGAAAGTAGACATCCAGGACTTTCCAGAAATATATAATAGTCCATACTTTTCTCGAAGATAAACGACGTAAACTGGCGTTTAACGCCAATTCCATGTTGCATTCTGGCGTTGAATGCCAGAAACAGGTTGCAAGTTGGAGCTAAACGCCAGAAATAGGTTACAACCTGACGTTTAACTCCAGAAACAACCCAGGCATGTGAGAAGCTCAAATCTCAGCCCCAACACACACCAAGTGGGCCCCAGAAGTAGATTTCTACACTATCTATCTTAGTTTACTCATTTTCTATAAACCTAGGTTACTAGTTTAGTATTTAAACAACTTTTAGAGACTTATTTTGTACCTCATGACATTTTTATATCTAAACTTTGTACTCTTTGATGGCATGAGTCTCTAAACTCCATTGTTGGGGGTGAGAAGCTATGCAGCGTCTCGATGAATTAATGCAATTATTTCTATTTTCTATTCAAACACGCTGTTCCGATCTAAGATGTTCATTCGCACTTCAATATGAAGAAGGTGATGATCCATGACACTCATCACCATTTTCAACCTATGAACGCGTGCCTGACAACCACCTCCGTTCTACCTTCGATTGAATGAATATCTCTTGGATTCTTTAATCAGAGTCTTCGTGGTATAAGCTAGAATCCATTGGCAGCATCCTTGAGAATCTGGAAAGTTTAAACCTTGTTTGTAGTATTTCGAGTAGGATTCAGGGATTGGATGAATGTGACGAGCTTCAAACTCGCGAGTGTTGGGTGTAGTGACAGACGCAAAAGGATCAATGGATCCTATTTCGACATGATCGAGAACTGACAGATGATTAGCCATGCTGTGACAGAGCATTTGGACCATTTTCACTGAGAGGATGGGAAGTAGCCATTGACAACGGTGACGCCCTACATACAGCTTGCCATGGAAGGAGCCTTGCATGTTTGAAAGTAAGAAAATATTATGTTGCAGGGATTCAGAAGACAAAGCATCTCCAAAACTCCAACATATTCTCCATTATTGAGTAACAATTACTTATTTTATGCCCTTTCACTTTTTACAATTGAAGCTAAAGAACCCTATTAGTATCTGATTAGCGGATAATTTGTACGCTTTTTGGCATTGTTTTTAGTATGATCTAGTTAGTTTTTAGTATATTTTTATTAGTTTTTAGTT
>NC_029777.3:70086215-70086359 GCF_000817695.3 Arachis duranensis
CTTAACAGCGTTGGAAAGTAGACATCCTGGGATTTCCAGCAATATATGATAGTCTATACTTTTTCCAAGATTTGATGGCCCAAACCGGCGTTCAAAGTCACCCTCAGAATTCCCAGCGTTAAACGCCGGAACTGGCACAAGGAT
>NC_029777.3:70086541-70087462 GCF_000817695.3 Arachis duranensis
TGTACACCCTAGGCTACTAGTTTTCTATAAGTAGGACCTTTTACTATTGTATTTTCATCGTGGTTCTTCTGGTTCCCTCTCTGGGGCCGAAACCAATGATCACAATATCACTTATGTATTTTCAACGGTGGAGTTTCTACGCACCATAGATTAAGGTGTGGAGCTCTGCTGTACCTCGAGTATTAATGCAATTACTATTGTTCTTCTATTCAATTCCGCTTGTTCTTGTTCTAAGATATCACTTGTTCTTCAACTTGATGAATGTGATGATCCGTGACACTCATCATCATTCTCACCTATGAACGTGTGTCTGACAACCACCTCCGTTCTACCTTATATTGGGTGAATATCTCTTGGATTCCTGATACACGATGCATGGTTGATCGCCTGACAACCGAGCCAGCCATTCCGTGAGATCAGAGTCTTCGTGGTATAGGCTAGAACTGATGGTGGCATTCAAGAGAATCTGGAAGGTCTAACCTTGCCTGTGGTATTCTGAGCAGGATTCAATGATTGAATGACTGTGACGAGCTTCAAACTCCTGAGGGCGGGGCGTTAGTGACAGACGCAAAAGAATCACTGGATTCTATTCCGGCCTGATTGAGAACCGACAGATGGATAGCCGTGCCGTGACAGGGTGCGTTGAACATTTCCACTGAGAGGATGGGAGGTAGCCACTGACAACGGTGAAACCCTTGCATAAGCTTGCCATGGAAAGGTGCAAGAAGGATTGGATGAAGACAGTAGGAAAGCAGAGAGACGGAAGGAACACAGCATCTCCAAACGTTTATCTGAAATTCCCACCAATGAATTGCATAAGTATCTCTATCTTTATCTTATTGTTTTATTCGTATATCACCCATATCCATTTGAGTTTGCCTGACTAAGATTTACAAGGTGACCATAGCTTGCTTCATACCA
>NC_029777.3:70088962-70089224 GCF_000817695.3 Arachis duranensis
GTCCAAACCTTCAGACAGAAGGAAGGAGAATCCCTCTATGAAGCTTGGGAAAGATACAAACAATTAATTAGAAAGTGTCCCTCTGACATGCTTTCTGAATGGAGCATCATAGGTATTTTCTATGATGGTCTGTCTGAACTGTCCAAGATGTCTTTAGATAGCTCTGCTGGAGGATCTCTTTATCTGAAGAAGACGCCTACAGAAGCTCAAGAGTTGATTGAAATGGTTGCAAATAACCAATTCATGTACACTTCTGAAAGGA
>NC_029777.3:70089596-70089681 GCF_000817695.3 Arachis duranensis
CGCAATAGCAAGCCTTTTCCATCATCTTCTCAGCAACAGACAGAGAATTCTAAGCAGAACCACTCTGACTTAGCAACCATGGTCT
>NC_029777.3:70089984-70090267 GCF_000817695.3 Arachis duranensis
TATGGGAATCTGAGGCTCAAAATGAGACCATAGAGGTTCCATTGGACTTACTTCTGCCATTCATGAGCTCTGATGAGTATTCTTCCTCTGAAGAGGATGAGTATGTCACTGAAGAGCAAGTTGCTAAATACCTTGGAGCAATCATGAAGCTAAATGACAAATTATTTGGGAATGAGACTTGGGAAGATGAACCCCCTTTGCCCACCAAAGAACTGGATGACTTGTCTAGGCAGAAATTACCTCAAAAGAGACAGGATCCTGGGAAGTTCTCAATACCTTGTAC
>NC_029777.3:70090538-70090763 GCF_000817695.3 Arachis duranensis
TTGGGAAGTGCATGGATGAATCCATCATCCTTGGCAGACCCTTCCTAGTCACAGCAAAGGCTGTGATTGATGTTGATAGAGGAGAATTGATCATTCAAGTGAATGAAGAATCCTTGGTGTTTAAGGCTCAAGGATACCCCTCTGTCACCATGGAGAGGAAGCATGATGAGCTTCTCTCAAAACAGAGCCAAACAGAGCCCCCACAGTCAAACTCTAAGTTTGGTG
>NC_029777.3:70090942-70091539 GCF_000817695.3 Arachis duranensis
CCTACTGGCGTTTAAACGCCAGTGAGGTTAGCTGTTGGACATTTAACTCCCAGTCTGGCACCATTCTGGGCGTTTAACGCCAGAAAGGGGCACCAGACTGGCGTTAAACGCCAGAAAAGGGCAAGCACTTGGCGTTAAACACCAGAAATGGGCACTAGCCCGGCGTTTAACGCCAGAATTGGCCAGAAACGCATTTTTGCATGCCATTTGGTGCAGGGATGACTTTTCCTTGACACCTCAGGATCTGTGGACCCCACAGGATCCCCACCTACCCTGCCACTCTCTCTCTTCTTCACCCATTCACCAATCACCTCAACACCTCTTCCCCAAAAACCCTTCACCTATCAAATCCCATCTTTCTCTTCACCACTCACATCTATCCTTCATAAAACCCCATCTACTTCACCCTTCAAATTCAAACCACTTTCACACCCAAACCCTCCCATACATGACCGAACCATCACCCTCCCCCACTCCTATATAAACCCATCTTCACTCCTTCATTTTCACACAACCTAAACACCACTTCTCCACTTCTTGGCTGAAAACAAAAGCCATTCCCATCTCCTTCATTTCTTCTTCTTCTACTCTCTTCTT
>NC_029777.3:70092404-70092683 GCF_000817695.3 Arachis duranensis
GAAGAGGATGGAGCACACAAGAGATCCCACTCATCATGAAATCCCTGAGATTCCTCAAGGGATGCACTTTCCTCCACAAGACTATTGGGAGCAACTAAACACCTCCCTAGGAGAATTGAGTTCCAACATGGGACAACTAAGGGTGGAGCACCAAGAACATTCCATTCTCCTCCATGAAATTAGAGAAGATCAAAGAACCATGAGAGAGGAGCAACTAAGACAAGGAAGAGACATTGAGGAGCTCAAGCACTCCATAGGATCTTCAAGAGGAAGAACAAG
>NC_029777.3:70092917-70093111 GCF_000817695.3 Arachis duranensis
CCTGAAAAATCATAAAAATGATTCTTGAAGCAAGAAAAAGCAGTGAATACAAAAAAAAATCGAAAAAAAAAAGAGAGAGAGAAAGAGAAAGAAAGAAAAGAAAAAAAAGAGGGGAAAAAATAATAAAGTTGTGATCCAAGGCAAAAAGAGTGTGCTTAAGAACCCTGGACACCTCTAATTGGGGACTCTAGCAA
>NC_029777.3:70094365-70103605 GCF_000817695.3 Arachis duranensis
TGACAGGGTGCGTTGAACATTTCCACTGAGAGGATGGCAGGTAGCCACTGACAACGGTGAAACCCTTGCATAAGCTTGCCATGGAAAGGTGCAAGAAGGATTGGATGAAGACAGTAGGAAAACAGAGAGACGGAAGGGACAAGCATCTTCATATGCTTATCTGAAATTCCCACCAATGAATTACATAAGTATCTCTATCTTTATCTTTATGTTTTATTCATCATTCATAACCATTTGAGTTTGCCTGACTAAGATTTACAAGGTGACCATAGCTTGCTTCATACCAACAATCTCTGTGGGATCGACCCTTACTCGCGTAAGGTTTATTACTTGGACGACCCAGTACACTTGCTGGTTAGTTGTGCGAAGTTGTAGTGTTCACAATTTCGTCCACCAGTATCCTGACTAAGAATAATAAGATAACCATAGCTTGCTTTAAGCCAACAATCTCCGTGGGATTCGACCCTTACTCACGTAAGGTATTTCTTGGACGACCCAATGCACTTGCTGGTTAGTTGTGCGGAATTACATAGTGTGAGTGTAATTTTCGTGCACCAAGTTTTTGGCGCCGTTGCTGAGGATTGTTTGAGTTTGAACAACTGACGGTGAATCTTGTTGCTTAGATTAGGAAAAATTTGTCTTTTTTGTTTAGAGTCACTAGAATTGCATCTTCTATTATTCCTTTTAAAAATTTTCTTTCTTTAAAAATATTATTTTTCTTTATCAATTGTTAGTTTTTCATTGAGTCTAGTTGCATGTTTTAAGTTTGGTGTCCTTTGTGTTTTTGTCATCAAAAAAATAGTTTTTATCTGTTCAGTCCTTGCATTTGTTGAATGTGTCTATTTTCTTGGGAATAGTTGCCCCTTTGAGTTTTCCTTTTTAAAATCTTTTTTAAAATAATTTTTCTTTGATTAAATCTTGTGCCAAACTTTAAGTTTGGTGTTCTCTTGTTAATTTTTCTTTAATTTTCGAAAATTTTATTGTGGTTTTCTAAAAATTTTAAGTTTGGTGTTCTATCTTTTGTTCTTGTTGTTCTTTTGAGTCTTCAAGGTGTTCTTGAGTCTTCTTTGTGCTTTGATCTTATAATTTTTAAGTTTGGTGTGCCTTGATGTTTTTCCTCTAAAATTTTTGAAAACAAGGAGCATTGGATTTAAAAATTTTAAGTCTTGTGTCTTTTGTGTGTTTCTCTCTTTCATAATAAAATTCAAAAATAAAAAAATTATCCTTTCTAACTATTTTAAGCAATTATTTCGAATTTTTTTTTATAAAAATTCAGATTTCAATTTCAAAATTTTTCAAAATCTTATCCTTTTTAGAATTAAAAAAAAATCACATCTTTTTTCAAAAATATCCTAACCACTTTCTCTCTCCTCACTTTTTCGAAAATCTTCATAAAATATTTTCAAATTATTTATTTATTTATTTATTTATTTATTTATTTTTTATTTTTTATTTTATTTTATTTTATTATTTTGAAAATTATTCAAAAAAAAATATACTTTGCTTGTGAATCCATATCATTTCACTTTATCCATTATGGAAATCCACCTCATCTCCCTTTCTCCATCATGGACCTAAGTGGAAATGAACAGTCCAGAAGGACTCTGGGGTCATATGCTAACCCCACTACTGCTTCATATGGGATTAGTATCTGTATACCCTCCATCGGAGTTAGTAATTTTGAGTTGAATCTCAGCTCCTTATCATGGTGCAGCAAAGTTGCCAGTATTCCGGTCTTTCACAGGAAGAACCTACAGAGTTTTTGGCACAATTTTTACAAATTGCTGACACAGTACATGATAAGAAAGTAGATCAGGATGTCTATATATTATTACTGTTTCCATTTGCTGTAAAATACCAAGCTAAGAGATGGTTAAATAACCAACCTAAGGCTAGCATAAGGACATGGAAACAGCTGTTAGAAAAATTCCTGAATCAATATTTCCCTCCAAAACGGATGACATAGCTAAGGCTGAGCACCCGAGGCTTTAAACAAGGAGATAATGAATCCCTTTATGATGCCTGGGAGAGATACAGAGAGATGCTAAGAAAATACCCCTCTGAAATGTTTTCAGAGTGGGTGCAGTTAGACATCTTCTATTATGGGCTTACAGAGAAAGCTCAGATTTCTCTAGACCACTCAGCTGGTGGATCTATACACATGAGGAAGACAATAGAAGAAGCTCAAGAGCTCATTGATACAGTTGCCAGAAATCAGCATCTATACCTAAGCAGTGAACCTTCTATGAAAGAAGAGGCTAAAATAGTAACTGCTGAACTCAGTCCTGCAGAACAAGTTACTGAATTCAATCAGCAATTAGATTTTCTAACAAAACAGCTAGCCGAATTCAAGGAGATACTACAAGACACAAGAATGGCTAATATGAATATGGAAGTGCAGTTGAAGCAAACAGAATAGCAGTTATCAAAACAAATAACAGAAGAGTGCTAAGTAGTTCAATTAAGAAGTGGGAAAACATTAAATACCTCACTTCAAGGCAGCAGGAAGCCAAGAAATGAACAACTTGCTACCTAAAATTCCTCTGAGGACAGTAAGAGCCCAGAGAAGAATAATTCTAGCGCTCAAACGCCAGAAAAGGGTGGAGAGCTGGTGTTGAACGCCAAACCTGTGCTTAGTTCTGGCGTTCAGACGGCACAAACAGGCAAGGAGTTGGCGTTAAACGCCCAATGGAAGCTCAGTTCTGGCATTCAGACGCCAGAAATAGGAAAGGAGTTGGCGTCCAACGCCAATCCAGCTTCCAACCCTGGCATTCAAACGCCAGTGAGGGATCAAACACTTGCAAGTGCTGATAGCAACCCCTCTAAGAAGGCTTTTCCACCCACCTCTGTAGGAAATAAACCTGCAACAACTAAGGTTGAGGAGTACAAAGCCAAGATGCCTTATCCTCTGAAACTCCGCCAAGCGGAACATGATAAGCAATTTGCCTGCTTTGCAGACTATCTCAAGACTCTTGAAATAAAGATTCCTTTTGCAGAGGCACTTGAGCAAATACCCTCTTATGCTAAGTTCATGAAAGAGATCTTAAGTCATAAGAAGGATTGGAGAGAAACTGAAAAAGTTTACCTCACTGAAGAATACAGTGCAGTCATTCTGAAAAGCTTACCAGAAAAGCTTAAAGATCCCGGAAGCTTTATGATACCATGCACATTAGAGAGTACTTGTACCAAGCAAGCTCTATGTGATCTTGGGGCAAGTATCAACCTAATACCTGCATCTACTATCAGAAAGCTTGGCTTGACTGAAGATGTCAAACCAACCTGGATATGTCTCCAACTTGCTGATGGCTCCATTAAATACCCATCAGGCGTGATTGAAGACATGATTGTCAAGGTTGGGCCATTTACCTTTCCTACTGACTTTGTGGTGCTGGAAATGGAGGAGCACAAAAGTGTAACTCTCATTCTAGGAAGACCTTTCCTAGCAACTGGACGAACCCTCATTGACGTCCAAAAATGGGAATTAACCCTGAGAGTCAATAAGGATGAGTTTAAGTTGAATGTTGTCAAAGCTATGCAGCATCCAAACACCCCAGACGACTGCATGAGCATTGATATTATTGACTCTCTGGTGGAAGAGGTCAATATGACTGAGAGTCTCGAATCAGAGTTAGAGGATATCTTTAAAGATGTTCAGCCTGATCTGGAGGAACCAGAGAGAATAATAGAACCTATGAAAATCCCTTAGGAAGAGGAGAAACCTCCTAAACCCGAGCTCAAACCATTACCACCATCCTTGAAATATGCATTTCTGGGAGAAGGTGACACTTTTCCTGTAATCATAAGCTCTACCTTAGAGCCACAGGAAGAGGAAGCACTAATTCGAGTGCTGAGGACACACAAGACAGCTCTTGGGTGGTCCATCAGTGATCTTAAGGGCATTAGCCCAACCAGATGCATGCACAAGATCCTATTGGAGGATGACACTAAGCCAGTGGTTCAACCATAGAGGCGGCTGAATCCAGCCATGAAGGAGGTGGTGCAAAAGGAGGTTACTAAATTACTAGAGGCTGGGATTATTTATCCTATTTCTGATAGTCCCTGGGTGAGCCCTGTCTAAGTTGTCCCCAAAAAGGGAGGCATGACAGTGGTTCATAATGAAAAGAATGAACTGGTTCCTACAAGAACAGTTACAGGTTGGCGTATGTGTATTGACTACAGAAGACTCAATCCACCAGAAAGGATCATTTTCCTTTACCATTCATAGACCAGATGCTAGATAGCCTAGCAGGTCATAATTACTACTGCTTTTTGGATGGCTATTCAGGTTACAACCAGATTGCAGTAGATCCCCAGGATCAAGAGAAAAAAGCATTCACATGTCCATCTGGAATATTTGCATACAGAAGGATGCCATTTGGCCTGTGCAATGCACCTGCAACCTTTCAAAGGTGCATGCTCTCTATTTTCTCTGATATGGTGGAAAAATTTCTGGAAGTCTTCATGGATAACTTTTCAGTATTTGGAGACTGATTCAGCTCCTGTCTTTACCATCTAGTACTTGTTCTAAAGAGGTGCCAAGAGACTAACCTGGTTCTAAACTGGGAGAAATGTCACTTTATGGTGACTGAAGGAATTGTCCTTGGGCACAAAATTTCAAACAAGGGAATAGAGGTAGATCAAACCAAGGTAGAGGTAATTGAAAAATTACCACCACCTGCCAATGTTAAGGCAATCAGAAGCTTTCTGGGGCATGCAGGATTCTATAGGAGGTTTATAAAAGATTTTTCAAAAGTTGCAAAACCTCTGAGTAATCTGCTAGCTGCTGACACGCTATTTATCTTTGATAAGGAGTGTCTACAGGCATTTGAGACTCTGAAAGCTAAGCTGGTCACAGCACCAGTCATCTCTGCACCAGACTGGACATTACCATTTGAATTAATGTGTGATTCCAGTGATCATGCCATTGGTGCAGTGTTGGGACAGAGGCATGATAAGCTTCTGCACGTTATTTATTATGCCAGCCGTGTTCTAAATGATGCGCAGAAGAACTACACAACCACAGAAAAGGAATTGCTTGCAGTGGTTTACGCCATTGCCAAGTTCAGATCCTATTTAGTAGGATCAAAAGTGATTGTGTACACAGACCATGCTACTCTTAAATATCTACTCACATTGCAGGATTTAAAACCCAGGCTTATAAGATGGGTGTTACTTCTGCAAGAGTTTGATATAGAAATAAGAGACAGAAAAGGGACAGAGAACCAAGTAGTTGATCACCTGTCCCGAATAGAACTAGTAGAAGGGACATCCCTCCCTCTTACTGAGATCTCTGAAACCTTTCCGGATGAGCAATTTTTTGCCATTTAGGAAGCATCATGGTTTGCAGAGCTTCATGATAGTGACTCTGACAAAAATTTCATTGTTAATGGGCAAAGAGTCAAGCATTATCTTGAAGGCAATGTTGAGCAAGGATGCTCAAGACTGAGACTGGATTAAAGCTCAGTAATAGTCTAGCTAAAGACAATAAAGAAGCGCTTATTGGGAGGCAACCCAATTTTTATTTATCTATATTTCTATTGTTCTCTTATGTTTTTATTAGGTTTATGATCATGTGGAGTCACAAAACAATTGCAAAAATTAAAAATAGAATAAAAAACAGCAGAAGGAAAAGCACACCTTGGAGGAAGAGCTGTCTGGCATTTAAACGCCAGAAACGTGCATCTGTCTGGCGTTTAACGCTAGAAACAAGCACCAAGCTGGCGTTTAACGCCAGAAACAAGTATCAGGCTGGCGTTAAACGCCAAAACAAGCTACATTTGGGCATTTAACGCCAGAAACAAGCAGCAGTCTGGCGTTAAACACCAGGATTGCACTAAGAGGGCGTTCTACACACCTAAATGGTGCAGGGATAAGAAATCATTGACACCTCAGGATCTGTGGACCCCACAGGATCCCCACCCACCTCACCATTCAAATTCAAACCATTCCCTTCCCAAACCCACCCATTCACACACCTCCATCTCCTCCACTTCTCCTTCTACTCCCCTCTTTCTTCTTTTGCTCGAGAGCGAGCAATATTCTAAGTTTGGTGTGGTAAAAACATAGCTTTTTTGTTTTTCCATAACTAGTGATGGCACCTAAGGCTAGAGAAACCTCAAGAAAGAGGAAAGGGAAGGTAATTACTTCCACCTCTGAGTCATGGGAGATGGAGAGATTCATCTCAAGGGTCCATAGCTCAGTAGTAGAGTATTTGACTGCACATCAAGAAAGCCCACTCATAGACCTCAACAAGAGCATGAGGAATTCTCTCATCAAGAAATTTCTGAGATACATCAAGGGATACATTTTCCTCCACATAATTATTCAGAGCAACTAAGGATAGGAGCACCAAAATCACTAGGGATCAAGCAACAGAGGCAAGGAAGAGACATAGAGGAGCTCAAAAACATAGAGGAGCTCAAGAACACCATTGGTCCTTCAAGAAAAAGGTGCCACCCTCGCTAAGGTGGATTCATTCCTTAACTTCCTTGTTCTTATCTCTCTGTTTTTCGGTTTTATGCTATATGTTTGTCTATGTTTTGAGTCTTTACTACATGATCATTAGTATTTAGTAACTATGTCTTAAGGCTATGAATAATTCCATGAATCCTTCACCTCTCTTAAATGAAAAATGTTTCTAATACAAAAGAACAAGAAGTACATGAGTTTCGAATTCATCCTTGAAATTAGTTTAATTATATTGATGTGGTAGCAATACTTTTTGTTTTCTGAATGAATGCTTGAACAGTGCATATTTTTTATCTTGTTGTTTATGAATGTTAAAATTGTTGGCTCTTGAAAGAATGATGAACAAAGAGAAATATTATTGATAATCTGAAAAATCATGAAATTGATTCTTGAAGCAAGAAAAAGCAGTGAATAAAAAAAAGCAAACAGAAAAAGCCAATAGCCCTTAAAACCAAAAGGCAAGGGTAAAAAGGATCCAAGGCTTTGAGCATCAATGGATAGGATGGCCCAAGGAAATAAATCCATGCCTAAGCGGCTAAATCAAACTGTCCCTAACCATGTGCTTGTGGCATGCAGGTCCAAATGAAAAGCTTGAGACTGAGTGGTTAAATTCGTGATCCAAATCAAAAGAGTGTGCTTAAGAACTCTGGACACCTCTAATTGGGGACTTTAGCAAAGCTAAGTCACAATCTGAAAAGGTTCACCCAGTTATGTGTCTGTGGCATTTATGTATCCGTGGTAATACTGGAAAACAAAGTGCTTAGGGCCACGGCCAAGACTCATAAAGTAGCTGTGTTCAAGAATCAACATACTAAACTAGGAGAATCAATAACACTATCTGAATTCTGAGTTTCTATAGATGCCAATCATTCTAAACTTCAAAGGATAAAGTGAGATGCCAAAACTGTTCAGAAGCAAAAAGCTACTAGTCCCACTCATCTAATTAGAACTAAGCTTCATTGATATTTTGGAATTTATAGTATATTCTATTCTTTTTATCCTATTTGATTTTCAGTTGCTTGGGGACAAGAAACAATTTAAGTTTGGTGTTGTGATGAGCGGATAATTTATACGCTTTTTGTCATTATTTTTTGGTAGTTTTTAGTAGGTTCTAGCTACTTTTTAGTATATTTTTATTAGTTTTTAGGCAAAATTCATATTTTTGGACTTTACTATGAGTTTGTGTGTTTTTCTGTGATTTCAGATATTTTATGGCTGAAATTGAGAGAGCTGAGCAAAAATCTGATTTTGGCTGAAAGAGGACTGCTGATGCTGTTGGATTCTGACCTCCCTGCACTCGAAATATTTTTTTGGAGCTACAGAAGTCCAATTGGCGCGCTCTCAATTGCGTTGGAAAGTAGACATCCAGCGCTTTCTAGAAATATATAATAGTCCATACTTTTCTCAAAGATAAATGACGTAAACTGGCGTTTAACGCCAGTTCCATGTTGCATTCTGGCGTTGAACGCCAGAAACAGGTTGCAAGTTGGAGTTAAACGCCAGAAACAGGTTACAACCTAACGTTTAACTCCAGAAACAGCCCAGGCACATGAAAAGCTCAAGTCTCAGCCCCAGCACACACCAAGTAGGCCCTAGAAGTGGATTTCTGCACTATTTATCTTAGTTTACTCTTTTTCTGTAAACCTAGGTTACTAGTTTAGTATTTAAACAACTTTTAGAGACTTATTTTGTACCTTATGACATTTTTAGATCTGAACTTTGTACTCTTTGACGGCATGAGTCTCTAATCTCCATTGTTGGGGGTGAGGAGCTCTGCAGCATCTCAATGAATTAATGCAATTATTTCTGTTTTCTATTCAAACACGCTTGTTCCTATCTAAGGTGTTCATTCGCACTTCAATATGAAGAAGGTGATGATCCGTGACACTCATCACCATTTTCAACCTATGAATGCGTGCCTGACTACAACCTCCGTTCTACCTTCGATTGAATGAATATCTCTTGGATTCTTTAATCAGAGTCTTCGTGGTATAAGCTAGAATCCATTGGCAGCATCCTTGAGAATCTGAAAAGTCTAAACCTTGTCTGTAGTATTTCGAGTAGGATTCAGGGATTGGATGACTGTGATGAGCTTCAAACTCGCGAGTGTTGGGCGTAGTGACAGACGCAAAAGGATCAATGGATCCTATTCCGACATGATCGAGAACCGACAGATGATTAGCCGTGCTGTGACAGAGCATTTGGACCATTTTCACTAAGATGATGGGAAGTAGCCATTGACAACGGTGACGCCCTACATACAGCTTGCCATGGAAGGTGGAAGGAGCCTTGCATGTTTGAAAGTAAGAAAGCATTATGTCGCAGGGATTCAGAAGACAAAGCATCTCCAAAACTCCAACATATTCTCCATTATTGAGTAACAATTACTTATTTTATGCCCTTTCACTTTTTACAATTGAAACTAAAGAACCCTATTGGTATCCTGACTAAGAATAATAAGATAACCATAGCTTGCTTCAAGCTAACAATCTCCGTGGGATTCGACCCTTACTCACGTAAGGTATTACTTGGACGACCCAGTGCACTTGCTGGTTAGTTGTGTGGAAATACATAGTGTGAGTGTAATTTTCGTGCACCATATAGCAACAATGCGGATTCTACTCTTTATCAAAGTTTCCAAGTTCTTCTCTAAACCAACATCATTGACATTGACAATAGTTCCAAGCATTACAAATTGGTGCACGAAATTGCAATCACACTTTTTGCAACTCCGCACAACTAACCAGCAAGTGCACTGGGTCGTCCAAGTAA
>NC_029777.3:70105298-70106136 GCF_000817695.3 Arachis duranensis
CAAAAAGTATTGTCACCACATCAAACTAATTCAACTAGTTTCAATGATAATTTTCGAAATCCTGTACTTCTTGTTCTTTTTGTGATTAAAGCATTTTTCATTTAAGAGAGGTGATGGATTCATAGGACATTCATAGCTTTAAGGCATAAAATTTCAATTTTATTAATTATGAATTAAGAACAAGACTCAAAGATAGATATAAGATGAGACAAAAAAATAAAAATAGAAAACAAAACAAAAGAAAAAAAACGCAAACAAAAAATAGGCTCCTAATGATAGAGGTTTTTACAGAGTTAGGACTCAACAACCTTGATTTTGAGAAGTGGATGCTCCCTCAACTTGAGAGGAGAGCTTTTGGCGTTTCAACTCTTGGAGTTCACGCCCCTGCTTCTCTTGTTCCTTCAGCAATTTACAGAGCATGCAGTCTGATTCTGCTGTTCTTCCTTCAGTTGCTCCATAGTCTCTTGCAACTTCGTGATAGATGCTTCTAGGCTGGTCCAGTAGTCAATTCTTGGGAATTCAGGGAGGAATTCCTGCGCCCTCTTCTTGATAGAGTTGTCTTGCATTTGTCCTTCCATTGACTTCTTGGTGATTGGGTGTTCAATGGGTATGAACTCATCTACTCCCATCTTCACCCCAGCCTCTTTACAGAGCAAGGAGATCAAGCTTGGGTAAGCCAGTTTTGCTTCAGTGGAATTCTTATTTGCAATTGTATAGATCTCACAAGCAATCACATGATGAACCTCCACTTCTTTTCCAAGCATAATGCAATGAATCATCACTGCTCTCTTGATGGTGACCTCAGAACGGTTGCTAGTGGGCAATATGGAACGCCCAA
>NC_029777.3:70107161-70108079 GCF_000817695.3 Arachis duranensis
TCTTCTTTCAGATCAAATTTAACTTCCGGGATCACTGACCTCAGACCCATTATTTTGTGATAATGGTCTTCATGTTCTTTGGTTAAGAACTTCTCTTGATTCCAAAGATTCTTTGGATTATTCTCTTTCTTTCCTCTTAAATTGGTTTGTTTTCCCTTAGGAGCCATGATCTTGATGAATCTTGGCTTAGTGATCACGGAAAAGCACACCAAACTTAGAGGTTTGCTTGTCCTCAAGCAAAAGAAAAGAAAGAAGAGAGAGAGAGGGGGAGGAAATTCGAATGGTGTGGTGGAAAAAGGGATCCAAACGTGTATTTATAAGGTGGGGAGGGGAGTTTTCGAAAAAAAAAAGAGATTTGAAAGGAGATTTGAGAAGATATGGAAAGAAATTGAGAAAAGGGTGAATTTTTTGAACAAAATTTGGGAATGATTTGAGAGATTTGAAGAGTGATTTTAGATATTTGAAAATTTGAGAGTGAATGATGAGAGATTGAAATGTATTTTTGTAGAAAAAAAAATGGGTGAGAAAAGGAAAGTTTGAAAAAATCTGATTTGAAAACAAAATTGTGGTCCCCCCACCTTACTGGCGTTAAACGCCCAGAATGGCACTCATTCTGGCGTTTAACGCCCATTTGGTGCCCCTTTTGGGCGTTTAACGCCCAGCCAGGTGCCCTGGCTGGCGTTAAACACCAGAAATCCTTTCTCACTGGGCGTTTTTCTGAACGCCCAGGATGCTGCACACCTGGCGTTAAACGCCCAGAATGGTGCCCATTCTGGCGTTTAACGCCCAAAATGGCACCATTCCTGGCGTTAAACGCCCAGAATGGTACCCATTCTAGCGTTTAACGCCCAAAATGCCCCTTACTAGCGTTTTTTCGCCAGTAAGCTCTTTTTCTCTGCTTTTTGAGCTGAATCCTTC
>NC_029777.3:70111118-70111576 GCF_000817695.3 Arachis duranensis
CCTCCAATAAGATCTTGTGCATGCATCTGGCTGGGCTAATGCCCTTAAGATCACTGATGGACCACCCAAGAGTTGTCTTGTGTGTCTTTAGCACTTGAATCAGTGCTTCCTCTTCCTGTGGATTTAAAGCAGAGCTTATAATCACTGGAAAAGTGCCCCCTCTCCCAGAAATGCATACTTCAGGGATGGTTGTAATGGTTTGAGTTCAGGTTTGGGAGGCTTATCCTCCTCCTGAGGAATTTTCGAAAATTCCTTTGCTTCCTCTGGTTCTTCTTGATCAGTTTGAGCATCTTTGAAGATGTCCTCAAGCTCTGATTCCAGGCTTTCAGCCATATTGATCTCTTCTACCAGAGAATCAATAATGTCAGCGTCCATGTAGTCATTTGGTGTGTCTGGATGCTGCATGGCTTTTACAGCATTCAACTTGAACTCATCCTCATTGACTCTCAGGGTTACTT
>NC_029777.3:70112653-70113474 GCF_000817695.3 Arachis duranensis
CTCATGTGTATAGATCCACCAGCTGAGTGGTCTAAAGACATCTGAGCTTTTTCTGTAAGCCCATAGTAGAAAATGTCTAACTGTACCCACTCTGAAAACATTTCAGAGGGACATTTCCTTTGCATACCTCTATACCTCTCCCAGGCATTATAAAGGGATTCATTATCCTTTTGTTTAAAGCCTTGGATGTCCAGCCTTAGCTGTGTCATCCTCTTTGGAGGGTAAAAATGATTCAGGAATTTGTCTGACAACTGTTTCCATGTCTTTATGCTTGCTGTAGGTTGGTTATTCAACCACCTCTTAGCTTGATCTTTTACAGCAAATGGAAACAGTAATAGTCTGTAGACATCCTGATCTACCTCTTTATCATGTACTGTGTCAGCAATTTGTAAAAACTGTGCCAGAAACTCAGTAGGTTCTTCCTGTGGAAGACCGGAATACTGGCAGTTTTGCTGCACTATGATAATGAGTTGAGGATTTAATTCAAAGCTGCTTGCTTTGATGGGAGGTGTACAGATGCTACTCCCGTATGCAGCTGTAATGGGGTTAGCATATGACCCTAGAGTCCTTCTGGACTGATCAATTCCATTTAGGTCCATAATGGATAAAATAATTTTTTTTTTGAATTAAACGAAAAAAATAAAATAAAATAAAATAAAATAAAATAAAAGAAAATTAAGATAAAAATCCGAAAATCAAAAAGAAAATAAGATCAAAGCAAATTGAGAACTGAATCAATTAGTTAATTAAAAAGATTTTGAAAAGAGCAATTAAAAAGATATGATTGAAAAATTTTTATGAAAAAGATTTGATTTTGAAAA
>NC_029777.3:70114524-70125734 GCF_000817695.3 Arachis duranensis
ACGCCGGTTTGGGCCATCAAATCTTGGGCAAAGTATGGACTATCATATATTGCTGGAAAGCCCAGGATGTCTACTTTCTAACGCCGTTGAGAGCGCGCCAATTGGGCTTCTGTAGCTCCAGAAAATCTACTTCGAGTGCAGAGAGGTCAGAATCCAACAGCATCTGCAGTCCTTTTTAGTCTCGGAATCAGATTTTTGCTCAGGACCCTCAATTTCAGCCAGAAAATACCTGAAATCACAGAAAAACATACAAACTCATAGTAAAGTCCAGAAAAGTGAATTTTAACTAAAAAATAATAAAAATATACTAAAAACTAACTAGATTATACTAAAAACATACTAAAAACAATGCCAAAAAGCGTATAAATTATCCGCTCATCACAAATTCATCCACAAAACCCGGAGCATCAAAGTCGGGATAAAAAAATCTCCTGCATTTGTTGCTTAGGGTCTTTCTCTTTCTGGAGCACCCATACTCGGGCATCTTCTTAGACTCCTGGAACTTACGAACAGGAGGAGGTTTAGGGTAACCTTCGAATCCTGGACCTCAGGCTATGGTATCTCAGTAATTGGGGAAGAAGTCGGTAAGGAATCTGAGGGTGGGCTCAGCTATTGAGCCTACTGGGTTTCCTAGGCTTGGCGTTGGGTAATGTTCTTTTTGGAAGCCTTTAACCTCTCATATGAAGCTGAAAAGCTGACCATTCTCTCTGAAAAGAAAAATCAAATTCTAGTTAAAATAAGGTTTTGGCAGAAAAGTTGGGAGATCCTCCCCAATACTCTTAAAACATCTCTACAATCAAAGCCTCCTTCTCATCCAAATTGTTTAGGTAATAACAAACAAACTTAGGATCAGAATTCCAATACAGATGAAACATATACTCTGACATATCATTCAGCCAGAAAGGTCAAGAATCTCCCTTAGATTGGAGCTTAAAGTAGTAGTTCTTAAAGTCATGGAAGAATTTCTTGAATATTGAAAATTTTTTTTGATCTTTTATAGCTTAGAAAGAAGTCCAATGTTATCTTTTGGTTGAGCTAAATGGTTTAGTTAGGTAAAAAAAATAGCAGAAAGCTCAGAGAGAGACGGGAAGCCTAAGGATTTGGCATACGACTTGGTAAATGTGCATGAAGGCCCAAGAATTAGGGTAAGGCTGAGAAGAAGCTACTTTAGAAGCAAACAAAACATCTATTTCGAACTTGGAAAAAGGGATCTTTATTTTTATCTTATCAAAAAAGCACTCATAATGGCAACTACAAAAAGATCGAGTAAGTCGGAACTCCTCTAACATTTTCATGTCCACCACGGAAATGGCACTCAACATGGTTGAATCTACCCATATTACACTCTCTGGTAAGTTTGAAGGTATAATGGCAACTACAAAATAAGACATGAGATAATAGAAACTTATAAAAGAAAAAATAACTAAACATTTAAAAGAAGCTGGATAATGGCAAACACATTGGATCACCTTCAAAAGCTCAAATCCATAACCTCTACCATCACGATTGGGTTGGCAAAGGGCTATTATATCAGTGGCGCTATTTCCATGAATGGCGATAATGCCATTGGAAGGCAAAGAAAAATCAGGCAACAAACACAGAAACAAGTACACAAGAAACTAGAAAAAGAAAATTGTAAGTAAAAAACCAGAAAATCTCAAGAAACCTAGAAATCCAAATAGGCATGCCCAAAAAAACATCAACAACAACAACAACAAAGCCTTATCCCACTAAGTGGGATCGGCTACATAAATCAAACGATGCCATTGTGCTCTGTCATGTATCATGTCTACAGAGAGACCGTTTACATGTAGATCTCGTTTAACCACCTCATGGATGGTCTTCGTAGGTCTTCCTCTACCTTTCTTCCCTTGTCCATCTTCCATCTCATCCACCCTCCTGACTGGATGTTCTATCGATCTTCTTCTCACATGTCCAAACTACCTGAGACGCGATTCAACCATCTTTTCCACAATGGGTGCTACTCCAACTCTCTCCCCTATAACTTCGTTCTTTATTTTATCCAATCGCATATGACCACTCATCCATCTCAACATCTTCATCTCTGTCATACTCAGCTTATGTTCGTGCTCCCCTTTAGCCGCCCAACACTCCGTACCATAAAGCATAGCTGATCTTATAGCGGTGCGATAGAATTTACCTTTAAGTTTTAAAGGCACTTTTTTGTCACATATAAAACCAGATGCACTCCGCCATTTTGACCAACCTGCTTGGATCCTATGATTTATATCCTGTTCAATCTCTCCATTATCTTGTATGATGCACCCAATATACTTAAAACTTTTAACTTTTCGTAGGATGTTTTCTCCAATCTTCACCTCTATATTAGGGTTTTCCCTTCTCAGACTGAACTTACATTCCATATATTCCGTCTTGCTAAGGCTTATGTGCATACCATACACTTCTAGAGCTTCTCTCCATAACTCTAACTTCTTATTTAGGTCTTCCATTGACTCTCCCAAAAGGACAATATCATCGACAAAAAGCATGCACCATGGCACAGGCTCTTGGATGTGCTCTGTGAGTACTTCCAAGACCAATGTGAAAAGGTATGGACTTAAGGATGATCCCTGGTGTAATCCTATACCAATAGGAAATTCCTCTATCAAACTACCTTGAGTCTTCACACTAGTTGTGGCCCCATCATACATGTCTTTAATTGCACGAATATATGCGATCCTTACACTCCTCTTTTCTAAAACCTTCCATAAGACCTCCCTTGGTACCTAATCATACGCTTTTTCCAAATCAATAAACACCATATGTAGATCCCTTTTATTACTACGATACCTCTCCATCATCCTTCTTAATAGGTATATCGATTCAGTGGTAGATCTGCCTGGCATAAATCCAAATTGGTTCTCTATTACTTGTGTCTCTTTTCTCAACCTCCGTTATATCACCCTTTTCCATAACTTCATGGTATGACTCATAAGCTTGATTCCTCTATAGTTTCCGTAACTTTGTATATCCCCCTTATTCTTGTAGATAGGTACCAAGGTGCTCTTTCTCCATTCATCAGGCATCTTCTTTGACCTTAAAATCTAATTAAAAGGCTTGGTTAACCAGTTGATGCCTTTTTCTCCAAGACCTTTCCAAACCTCAATCGGGATGTTATCAGGTCCTACTACCCTGACATTTTTCATCTGCTTTAGAGCCTCTTTTACCTCGAAGTCTCGAATCCTTCGATAGTAGTCAAAGTTTTGATCTTCTTCCCTTGTGCATAACCGACCAATGCTCTGAAGAGTCTTCTGTCCCTCATTAAATAACTTGTAGAAGTAGTTCTTCCACCTTTCATTAATCTTCTCCTCTTGAGCCAACACCTCTCTATCCTTATCCTTTATGCACTTAACCTGATCCAAATCTCTCGTTCTTCTTTCACGGCTCTTTGCGATTTAATATACACATTTTTCTCCTTTTTTCGTGCCCAAAGACTGGTAGAGACCCTCATATGATCTTGTTCTTATTTTACTTACAGCCACTTTTGTCTCTTTCTTAGCCGTCTTATATTTTTCCCAGTTATCTGCGTTGTGGCATAAAGACCACTCTTTAAAGCACTCCCTTTTAATCTTTATCTTTTCTTGTGCACTCGCATTCCACCACCAGGACTCCTTGTCTCTTGGTTCTACTCCTTTAGATTCACCAAAGCTTTCTTTTACTGTTCTTCTAATAACTTCTGCCATCTCCCTCCACATCTCTTCCGCGCTTTCATTCCCATCCCACTTTGCCTCTTCTCCTACCCGTCTTAGGAAGCTTCTATGTTGTGTTGTCAAACTCTCTCCTGGTATAATTTTACAATTAATGCAAAATTTCTGATCAACTCTCCTCAACAAGAAGAAGTCGATTTAAGAGCTTGTCATGCCACTCTTATAGGTTGCTAAAACATGTATTTGCGATGAGAAGATCAAAGATTGAGGAAAAGTCCAAAATAGTTTTACCCTCAGCATTGATTACCCCAAAACCATGGCCTCCGTGAATACTTCCATATCCAGTTACTTCTCTCCCAACATGGACATTTAAATCTCCTCCTAAGAAAATCTTATCTCCTAAAGGTATGTCTTAAACCAAACTCTCTAGATCCTCCCAAAACCTTAACTTGTGTTGTTCGTCCGAACCCACTTGCAGTGCATAGGCACTAATCACATGGAAAACACCTCCTTCCATTACAAGTTTGATAGAGATGATTCGATCTCCCACCCTCTTGACATCCACCACGTCCTTCTTCCACTGCTTATCCACCATGGTATGATCGTTCCTGTTGCAATTTCAATTTTTATTTCGTTTTGTTTGTTTTTAAGTTTTATTTTATTTTATTCTATTTTATTGAACCTAGAATTATTCATAACATCCATATCAGCATTGCATTCTGCATTCTGCATATTAAAACAAAACAAAAACATTCGCACACGAGCTGACGCGTCCACGTCAAAGGAGAATTAGCGAAAAAGGAGATTTGAACAGAAAGTCACGCGGGAGCGTGGCTGGAAGCGCGCCTTTGGCACCAACACATGCACGCGAATGCGTCCCTGACGCGTCCGTGTTGTTTGCAAATCCAGCCCTCCATGCGTGCGTGTCACCCACGCGCACGCGTGACCCCGCGAAATCGACGTAAAGGGGTGCATGGCAGCAAGTTATGATGGAGTGGGACTGGAACGGTGCTAGAAGCACAAATCCCCATCGTGCAAACGCGTACCTCACACGTCCGCGTCAATTTAGAAGTAAGGCCATCCACACATGCGCGTCACCCACGTGCACGCCTCACCCTAAATTTTGGCAAATAGGCGTTTGAGACAAAGAGTTGCGCGAGCGCGCGGTTGCTCTC
The DNA here is from genome assembly GCF_000817695.3 of Arachis duranensis. Taxonomy (NCBI): domain Eukaryota; kingdom Viridiplantae; phylum Streptophyta; class Magnoliopsida; order Fabales; family Fabaceae; genus Arachis; species Arachis duranensis. Next base: position 70,119,368 of record NC_029777.3, read on the forward strand.
GCGCCACTAGCGCAAATCAAGTCGCGCGTCCGCATGACTGACGCGTCCGTGTCACTTGATGATTTTGGAAATCACGCGAACGCATGACCCACGCATCCGCATCACATGCGATGCACAATAGTCATCAACGCCAGATATCTTATCTTTTCCCCAATCCTATTTCTCTCTTCTCCCTTTTTAATTCTCTCTTATTCCTTCTTTCTTCTTTATTCTTTCTTACTTTCTTCTTCTTCATCCCTTTAACTTCTCATCCTTCTTCACTTTCATTCTATTTTCCTTAATTTGCATACTTTCATTCATTGTATTTTAATTTTGTGCATATTTTTATTTTCTTTTCTAAATTTATTATTTTTCCATTGGTGTTAAAATTTTCTTATTCAACTGTTGCATCTTTTCTTGAATTATGCTGGTGCTTCATGACTTGTTTTATTCTGATTGGGTATTATTATTCATAAGTCAATGCTATTCTTTTATGATACTTGCATTCTATTTGTATTGATATGCACTTATACTGTCTTTTATTGCCCACACTCCTCCTCATTGTTGCAAATTTTGCACCACTAGTATGCCATGTGCTTCTATTGTTCTCTCAATTGCGTGTTGTAGCTACCATGTACTTGAGACCCTTATTATTTGGCATTACCCACTCATAATTTTATTTGTTTTCTATCATTATTTTTGGGTTCATGTTCTTCTTTTTCTCTTCTTTCAGGCTAGCCACCGAAGAAGAAAAAAGAGGAAAAACTTCTTAATAGGGAGACAAACAAGTCCATTTGCATAATCTTTGGAGAAAAGCGTCAGTTGGAGAAACCTGTCCACTTGCACATCTTAGCATGCACCAAGGATGGTGCAATCTTTAAGTGTGGGGAGGTACGGTCGATACCAATCTCCGTGGGTTAGTCACCTTCTTCTCAACACCAATTTTTATTTTTTCTTTGTTAGTTCATTGTTGCATTTGCATGTTTGCTTGATTTTGTGTCTATTTTACCACTCCTTGGTTGAAGTGACATTTTCTTTTCAAGAAACTTTCTATATCATTTTACTAATTTGATTTAAAACTTTTGTTAAACTTGTTTGAAGATATTTAATTTGGAACATGGTTTTAGAGCTCGAACACACAAAACCTATGATATTTTTGAGCCTATTTGATTGGTTGCATTTTACCAACCAATATATTTTATTTTTGGTGTGTGTTTTTCTCTCTAAAATTGTGATCTTTGTCTTGCTTAATTCTATATTTCCATGGTTTGATGTATGTATGCACTTATATGATTGAGGCCTTGTTTCACTCAGCTTACATACCCATATGGCCTTAACTTTTCATTATCCTTTGCAAACCAATTTGAGCCTATTTTACCCCTTTGTTCTTTACTTTAGCTCATCACTAACTCTAAGCGAAAAACAATAATGTCCTTAATTTGAATCATTGATTAGCTTAGACTAGTGAAAGTGCTCATGAATTAAGTGTGGGGAAAGTGGGTTTGGAAACGTTTGGTTTGGGAATTGAGTATGTTAGACTTTCTGTGAAAATGTGAAAAATGTTGAAAACATGTTTATGCATTCAATACCTTAATCATATGCATTGGGAAAAACAAAAGAAAAAAATAATAAATAAATAAATAAAGGATAAAAAGAAAAGGAAAAAAAAGCAAATAATAAAAGGGGACAAAATGCCCCAAAGTAAATGGTGAAAGCAATGCATATGTACTGTACTCGAAATTAGGATGCATGAATATGAGGAAAACATGGTTAATGGATAGTTAGGTTTTGTATTTTGATTACATGGATTATCCTAATTATAAATCTCAGTCAGGCGGATTCAAATAGTTGTGAGGATTTGATAATTAAAAGATAAATAAAACGAAAAATAACATAGAGATACTTATGTAATTCATTGGTGGAAGTTTCAAATAAGCGTTTGGAGATGCTTTATTGCTTCTAAACCTCTGCTTTCATATTGTCTTCATCCAATCATGCGTCCTCCCTTCCATGGCAAACTGTATGATCCTCTCAATGAAAATGGTCCGACTACGGTCTCTGTACGGCTAATCAACTGTCGGATTTCTCATCTTGGATGAAAAATACCAGGCATAGCTACCGCAGGGCTAATCATCTGTCGGTTCTCACTTGTGTCGGAATAAGATCCATTGATCCTTTTACACACTGTCACTGCGCCCAACATTTGTAAGTTTGAAGCTCCTCACAGTCATCCCTTCCCAGATCCTACTCGGAATACCACAGACAAGGTTTAGACTTTCTGAATCTCAGGAATGCTGTCTATTGATTCTAGCCTATACCACGAAGACCCTAATCACGGGGTCGGATGCTCTGCTATTAGGAGAGACGATGCGAATCTGTGGATTAGAGACCCAAGAGAGTATACTCCGGATGGCGTCCAATGACTACGTTGAACATCATGTAGACCACTTTGTAGTTGTCAGGCACACGGATCTTGGCTAAGTGAGTATTAAAGATAGTGGGTGATTGTCACGGGTCACCCCTTCAGTCTGACTTAACTGAATTAAGTACAAGAGTATATCTTGGAGAAGAAGTAGGCATGAATTGAAGGAAAAACAATAGTACTTGCATTAATTCATGAGGAACAGCAGAGCTCCTCACCTTAATCTATGAGATGCAGAAACTCCATCGTTGAAAATGCATAAGAACAAATTGGTCTAGGCATGGCCGAATGGCCAGCCTTTCAAATGGCATAAGAATTTGAAAATAAGGGAAGAAGACCTGATCAAAGGATCAAAAAGTGGTCCAAAGATAAAATACAATAGTAAAAATGTGCTATTTATACTAAACTAGTAACCTAGGTTTACAGAAAATGAGTAAATAGTGCAGAAATCCACTTCCGGGGCCTACTTGGTGTGTGTTTGGGCTGAGCTTTGAAGCTTTCACGTTCATAGGCCATCATTGGAGTTAAACGCCAGCTTTGGTGCCACTTTGGGCGTTTAACTCGAGTTCTGGTGCCAGTTCTGGCGTTTTACGCCAGAAAAGGGTCTCCAGATGGCGTTTGAACGCCAGTTTGGGCCATCAAATCTCGAGAAAAGTATGAACTATTATACATTTCTGGAAAGCCCAAGATGTCTACTTTCCGACGCAATTGAGAGCGCACCAATGGGGCTTTTGTAGCTCCAGAAAATCCACTTCGAGTGCAGGGAGGTCAGAATCCAACAGCATCTGCAATCCTTTCTCAGCCTTTGAATCAGATTTTTGCTCAGGTCCCTCAATTTTAGCAAAAAAATACCTGAAATCACAGAAAAATACACAAACTCATAGTAAAGTCCAAAAATGTAAATTTTTCATAAAAACTAATAAAAATATACTAAAAAGTGACTAAAACATACTAAAAGCTACCTAAAAACAATGCCAAAAAGTGTATAAATTATCCGCTTATCAGTAAGATTTATTAAAGGCAACCTATTTATATGAAACTCAATGCAAAATGCTTCTACCTACTTGGTTAAAAGTAAATCAATCTTCCAAGAACAAATATAAACTGAATTCCACTAATAAATTCCAAAATGAAGTACAAATAGACTTGCAAGAAGAAAGCTCGTAAAAGCTGGGAACAAAAAATCGAGCATCGAACACTCACTGGAAGTGTATACGCTCTAATCACTCTAGTGTTTGAGGGTCGATTCTCTCAATTTTCTACTAATCCTACTTTCTAAGACTTGCTTTTCTTCTACCAATCAACAAAAACTTAATGCATGAATACACATATCAAGAGGTCTTTTTAAGGGTTGTAATGGGGTTAGAGTCAAGGTAGGAATTATTTGGTTAAATGGACTAAAATCTGAATCCTTGATTAGTCTAAATTTCCCCACATAACCTAAGACAATCCATGTAATCAAAATACAAAACCTAACTACCCATTGACTATCTTTTGCCACATATTCATGCATGCCAAATTCGAATACAATACATATGCATTGCTTCCACCATTTACTTTGGGGCATTTTGTCCCCTTTTTATTGCTTTCTTTTTCTTTTTTTTCTTTTGTTTTTCTTCTTTTTTTTCTTTTTATATGTGGTGGATTATATATACATATACGAGAAATCAATGCATATGATTAAGGTATTGAATACCAGAACATATGCTCAACTATCTTTTCACGTTTTTACAAAAATATAAAATACCCAATTCCCAAACCAAATGTTCCCAAACCCAACTTTTCCACACTGAAATCATTCACTCTCTCACTAGTCTAAACTAACCAAGGATTCAAATTAAGGACATTCATTATTTTCCGCTTAGAGTTAGTGATGTGCTAAAATAAAGAATAAATTAGGTTAAAAAAGCTCAACATTGGTTTGCAAAGATTGATAACAAGGGTAAGGCCATTTGTGTATGTAGGTTTTAATGAAACAAAGGCCTCAATCATATAAATGCATTCATATATCAACCAATAGAAATATAGAATCAAGCAAGACAGAGATCACAATCTTAGAGAGAACAACACACACCGAATCAAAATATTGGTTGATAAGATGCAATCAATCAAATAGGTTCAAAAATCTCACTAGACTTGTGTGTTCTAGCTCTAAAATCATGTTCCAAAATAAATTTCTTTAAGCAAGTTCAAAAATTTTAATTCAAATTAGTGAAATACCCTAAAACAGTTTTTTGGAAAGGAAATCATCACTTCAACCAAGTAGTGGTAAAATATGCACAAACTCTAACTATTATGCGGTCTATCATGCAATACAACAACTAACTAACAAAGAAAATTAAGAATTGGTATTGGTGAAAGGAGTAGTTACCCACGGAAGTCGGTCTCGACCTTCCCACACTTAAAGATTGCACCGTCCTCGGGTGCATGCAAAGATTAGCAGAGTGGACTAGGGTGAGATGCTACAACTGCGGAGTTCTTTCAAAAGATTGTGCAGAGAAACTTGTTTGTTGTCCCATTTAGAAGTTTTTCTTTCCCCTCTTGGTGGCCAGCCTGAAAAAAGAGAAAAAGACGGAAGATTAAGCCCAAAATATCAAGGCAAATAAAATATGGGTTAGGACTATTTCCGAATAAGAGAGGGGTTCTCAACTACATAGTAACTACAACATGTAAGTGAGAAAGCAATATAAGCAGAGGGCATGTCAACTAAATATATCAAACAAGTCAAGTAAACACCAAAATGACTCAAGAAATTCTCAACAGTTAAGTGAAAAAATTCAACACCAATAGTAACAGAGTAAACTTAAAAAGGAAAATAAGAACAAGCTGTAAAAGCAAAGTTAAAATATAATGAATAAAAACATGCAAATATAATAAACAAAAGAGAATGAAAGAGAATAAAGTTGAAAAGTTAAAGGAATGAAGAAGAAGAAAAGTAGAAAGAAAAAAGAAGGAGAGAATGAAGAAGAAAGAAATGGGAGAAGAGAAACGACGTGTATATCATAAAATAGTGGTTTATCAGTCATTCTAAGAAATTTCATTAAGTTTATAGGTCCAATACACCTTGATTCAGGATCTACCAACCTGACCTAATCGGGTCATGAATTTTGTAACCTATGCTCGACTCAACTTGTGTAGTAAGTAAAAGTTTGTCACTCCACTATCTCAAACACTAGCTACTGATCATCATCCTTTACAACGTGAAATAACTTTTTAAGATACAAGGGAAGAAAACCTTTATAAATATCCTGCCAAAGTCATGTATTTCTCAATCCTAATTCATTTAAATATGTACTAGACTCTTGCTAACTTAAGTATTAGAGTCTCTTGCAGGTATCCTGATGAGCGGATATTTTATACGCTTTTTGGGGGTAATTTCATGTAGATTTTAGTATGTTTTAATTAGTTTTTGGTGGAATGTTATTAGTTTTTAGGCAAAAATCATATTTCTGGACTTTACTATGAGTGTGTGTATTTTTCTGTGATTTCAGGTATTTTCTGGCTGAAATTGAGGGAGTTGAGCAAAAATCTGACTTAGGCTGAAAAAGGACTGCTGATGCTGTTGGATCCTGACCTCCCTACACTCGAAATGGATTTTCTGGAGCTACAGGAGTCCAATTGGCGCGCTCTCAACGGCGTTGGAAAGTAGACATCCAGGGCTTTCCAGCAATATATAATAGTCCATACTTTGCGCGAAGATAGACGACGTAACTTGGCGTTGAACGCCAAGTACATGCTGCTGTCTGGAGTTAAACGCCAGAAAAACGTCATGATCCGGAGTTGAACGCCCAAAACACGTCATAACCTGGAGTTTAACGCCAAGAAAGGCCTCTACTCGTGGATAGCTTTAGTCTCAGCCCCAGCACACACCAAGTGGGCCCCAGAAGTGGATTTCTGCACCAATTATCTTTGTTTATTCATTTTCTGTAAACCTAGGTTACTAGTTTACTATTTAAACAACTTTTA